>NW_026967615.1:600000-916000 GCF_028390025.1 Pseudophryne corroboree
CTGTCAGTGAAGCAGTGATGTGCTGCTGTCAGTGAAGCAGTGATGTGCTGCTGTCAGCGAGGCAGTGATGTGCTGCTGTCAGCGAGGCAGGGATGTGCTGCTATAAGTGAGGCAGGGATGTGCTGCCGTCAATGAGGCAGGGATGTGCTGCCGTCAATGTTGCAGGGATGTGTTGCTGTCAACGTTGCAGGGATGTGCTGCTGTCAGTGAAGCAGGAATGTGCTGCTGCAGTGAGGCAGAGATATGCTGCCCACTATCTCCCTATCACCCCTGCCTGAGTCACACACTTTCCCTGTCACCCCTGCCTCAGTTACCCACTATCTCCCAGTCACCGCTGCCTCAGTCAACCACTATACCTGCGACCCCTGCCTCAGTCACCCACTATCCCTGTCACCCCTGCCTCAGTCACCCACTGTCACTCTATCACCCCTGCTTCAGTCACCCACTATCCCTGTCAACCCTGCCTCAGTCTCTTACTGTCCCTGTCACCCCTGCCACAGTCATCCACTATCTCCCTATCATCCCTGCCTTATTCATTTATTATCCCTGTCACCCACTTTCTTCCCATACTTACCCAACCCCTTCCTATCACCCCTCCCTCAGTAACCCACTATCTCCCTGTCACCCCTGCCTAAGTCACCCACTATCACTGTCACCCCTGCATCAGTCACCCACTATCTCCCAGTCACCCCGGCTTCAGTCACCCACTATATCCCACTCATACATGCTTCAGTCACCCACTATCTCCCAGTCATTCCTGCCTCAGTCACCTACTGACACCAGTGCAGATATTTCTGCTGCAGCCTCTCCACTCTCCAGCGTGAACGTCCTGACGACTGAGGAAATCCGCTTCCCAGTTGAGGACTCCGGGAATGAACACTGCCGATATTGCTGGCAGATGACGTTCTACCCAACTGAGGATTTTTTTATACTTCCAGCTTTGCCATGCAGTTTCGAGTGCCGACTTGATGATTTGTGTACACTACCGTGGTGGCGTTGTCCGATTGTACTTGAACAGGCCTGTTCTGTACTAGAGGCAGGGCCAGTATCAATGAATTGAACACTGCCCGCAATTCCAGAATGTTTATCGGGAGGAGAGATTCCTCCCTGGTCCACCGATGGTGAAGGGTCGTCATCACGGCCATGACCTTGGTGAATTTCCGAGGTGCCGTGGCCAAACCAGAAGGCAGGACCTGAAATCCAAAAACTAACCAGGCACAACACTGCTTAGCTTCCAACATCAGATGAGATTGGACATATCCAGTGTGATGCGGCTGTAGATGATTTTTGCTGTTTCTAACTTCTACATCAATGAATAAGTTTCAAAATAGAATGCATCAAGAGAACGGTGTTGGTAGTATAAAACTACCTACAGCACCTGGTATTCCCAGGTGGTCTCACATCCAAGAACAAACCAGGCCTAAGATCAGGTGATATTGGGCATATACAGTGTGGTGTGGCTGTAGATGAGCTTAGTGGTTTCTGTTAGAGTTCTTCTACTTCTAACTACTAGTACATAAATGAATAAGCGGACGATTTATTAAACCTGGTGGAATGATAATTTGCATGGTGATAAAGTACCAGCCAATCAGCTCCTAATTGCCATGTCACAGGCTGGGTTTGAAAAATGACAGTTAGGAGCTGACTGGCTGGTACTTTATCACCTTGCACTTTATCAGTTCACCAGGCTTAATAGATCTGCCCCAATGTTTCAAAATGGAATGCATCAAGAGAACGGTATTGGTATTGTAAAAATACACACAGCTCCTGGTATTTCCTGGTGGTCTCCCATCCAAGTACTAAAACCAGGACCAACACTGCTCAGCTTCCATGATCAGGAGAGATTGGGCAAATCCAGTGTGCTGTGGCTGTAGATGAGCTGGTGGTTTCTGTTAGAGCTTTTCTACTTCTAACTTCTGGTACATAAAAGAATACGTGTAAAAATTAAATGTACCAAGAAAAGGGTGTTGGTAGTTTAAAAACACCTAAAGAATCTGATAATACATGGATGGGAGACTGCTTGGTAGTAACAAAGTTCAATACTGCTTTGCTTCAAAGATCAAATGAGATTGGGCATATCCAGTGTGGTGTGGCTTTAGATAAGCTTTGTGGTTTCTGTTAGAGCTCTTCTACTTCTAACTACTGGTACATTAATGAATATGTATAAGGTTGTAGTTTATCCAATATGCCTTTACTACCTTACCTTACCCCCCCCCCTCCCCTCCTTATAGCTTCCTTTGTTCTCTCCTCGTGTGTGCGTTATTTGTTTTCTCATACGTCCTAGAGGATGCTGGGATCACATTAAGAACCATGGGGTATAGACGGGATCCGCAGGAGACATGGGCACTTTAAGACTTTCAAAGGGTGTGAACTGTCTCCTCCCTCTATGCCCCTCCTCCAGACTCCAGTTTTAGAATTGTGCCCAGTGAGACTGGATGCACTACAGGGGAGCTCTACTGAGTTTCTCTGAAAAGACTTATGTTAGTTTTTCTTATTTTCAGGGAGGCTGCTGGCAACAGTCTCCCTGCTTCGTGGGACTTAGGGGAGAGAAGTATGACCAACTTCTAGTGAGTTCAATGGCTTTACGTCTGGCTGACAGGACACCATTAGCTCCTGAGGGTGCTGATCGCTGGGTACGCCTAGATGCCCACTCTCGTAGCCTGCCGTCACCCCCTTACAGAGCCAGAAGTCAGAAGACAGGCGAGTAGCAGAAGAACAGATGGCATTCTGAGGTACCACGCAGCGAGCGGAATGCTGTGCGCCATGCTCCCACACAAACACAGGCACTGCAGGGTGCAGGGCGTTGGGGGCACCCTGGGCAGCATAAATTCCTCACAAAAGGCTGGCAAAAGTGGACATTAGTGCCTGGGCACTGTCCTTACCCCACCAGCGTATTTAATTATTTGTTTCTGAGCGGGACAGAAGCGTGCCATTACAGCGGCGGGGCTTCTTCCTCACCTCACCAGCACATCTATAGAGCGTTACAAGTCTATCACTATAGAGTTTATTATTTCCCAGACTGTGTACTTTTGACGCTGGGTTGTGAGCTGAAAAATCCCATCTGTCCCTCTGACAGATTTACTGTAGGTCTATCCCCCATAAGCCGATGTGTCTGTGGGTACTTGGTACATGTGTGTCAACATGTCGGTGGCTGAATGTTTTTCCCAAGAGGAAACTATATTAGGAATGCAGACATATGATGGTGGCCCTGTTGGCACCACCAATAACTGACTGGGTGAAAGTTTCAGTAATATCAGAGTGAGGTTGGATAAATCTGTGTCCCAGACACAGACGTAGAGAAAAGATGTGATGTTCATGGCTATGCTTCTTTTCCCTCAGGCCCCGCAAAAATGTTATTTTGCCCAGTTACTACACACTGATACTGACTCGGATACTGATTCCTATGTCGACCATAATATTTCCTGATTAGATCCAATATTGGCAAGGAGCATTCAGTACATGATTGTGGATATTAAGGACATATTAACATCACTGAGGACCCTGCTGTTCCTGACAAAGGGGTCTATATGTATGTATATATAGATATATAATGAAAGCTGATGTAACGTTCCTCCATCTCTGTTTGAGAAAGTCTGGGCCAGCTCGACAAGATGGTTTCAAATCCCCAAAAGGTTTCCGGTTGTTTATTCATTTCCTGCCGCGGACAGAATAAAGTGGGAATCACCCCCTGTTCTGCACGGGGCCCTGTCACAAATCCAGCGGATCGTATGCAGGAAGCTACATTATTTCTAGTTATGTAACCACGGGTACATTACTTAGACCTGCCATTACATGCGCATGGGTGAGTAGTAGTATTCAAGAATTGGTCGAATACCTTGTCATCCGATATAGATATCCTGGAGACATGGGATGCTCCTTACGTTGGATCATATCAAGGACACTGCAGCATACTTACGACTGCAAGGGATATAGGACTCTTGAGTTCACGGGCCAATTTCATGGCAGTCTCGGATAGGAGGGCATTGTGGATTCACCAAGGGAATGCTGATGCTGACTCCAAGAAGAAAGGGAGTCTCTTCCCTATGAAGGTGAAGCCTTGTTTGGCGACGGCCTAGTTAATTTGATCTCGGCAGCTCCCGCAGGTAAGTCAACCTTCTTGCCCTATGTTCCCTCTCAACGGATGAAGACGCATCATTATCTAACGCAGTCATTTTGGCCCAATAGATATGCAAGAAGTTAAGATTCCCCTTTCTTTGCAGGTAGAGGAAGGAGAAGAGGGAAGAGGTCTGTAGCCTCTTCAAGATCGCAGGAGCAGAGATCGTCCTCTGCTTCTGCCAAATCCACTGCATGACGCTGGGGCTCTCTTGCAGGAGCCCACACCAGTGGGGGCACGTCTAAAACACTTCAGTCAGTTCTGGATTAATTTGGACCTGGACTCGTGGGTTTTACAAATAGTGTCCCAAGGGTACAAACTGGGGTTTCAAGACGTTCCCCCTCACCGATTGTTCAAATCGGCCTTAGTCAGCAGGGAGAAGGCTTTTATTCAAGCCTCTTCGTGGTCCTGAAGCCGGAAGGCTCAGACAGACCAATCTGAAATCTGAAATCCCTCAATTTCTACCTAAAGAAATTCAATTTCAAGATGGAATCTTTCAGGGTAGGGATCTCCAGTCCGGAGGAAGGAGATTTCATGGTTTTGGTAGACATAAGGATGCCTACTTACATGTTCCGTTTAGCCACTGCATCAAGCTACCTGAGGTTTGCAATTCAGTATTGTCATTACCAATTTCAGACGTTGCCGTTTGGTCTGTCCACGGCTCCGAGGATTTTCACCAGGGTGATGGCGGAAATGATGGTTCTCCTTCGCAAGCAAGGAGTCACAATTATCCCGTACTTGGATGATCTCTTGATAAAGGCGAGATCCAGGGACCAGTTGTTGCAAAACATTGCACTCTCCCTGACAGTTCTTCAACAACATGGTTGGCTCCTAAACTTGCCAAAATCGCAGTTGGTCCCAATGACGCGGTTGTTGTTTTTGGGAGTGATACTGGACACAGAAGAGGTTTTCTTCCAGTGGAAAGGCTATGGAGAGCCAGAGTCTGGTCAAACAAATTCTGAAACCAGCAAGAGTGTTAATCCATCAATGCATTCGGTTGCTGGGGAAGATGGGAGCGGCCTACGAGGCCATTCAGTTTGGCAGGTTCCATGCTAGAGTGTTCCAGTGGGACCTGTTGGACAAGTGGTCCGGATCCCACCTACACATGCACCGGAGGATAATCCTGTCTTCCAAGACCAGAATATCACTCCATTGGCGGCTGCACAGTTCTCACCTCCTAGAGGGGCAATGGTTCAGGATCCAGGACTGGATCCTAGGGACCACGGATGCAACCCTCCGAGGCTGGGGAGCAGTCACACAGGGGGAAAACATCCAAGGAAGATGGTCAAGTCGGGAAAGTTGTCTCCACATAAATGTTCTGGAGTTACGGGCCATTTAATAACTGCAGACACAGTACGCACTGGGACGGGTGCCCAGCATCCTCTACGGACTAAGAGAAAAGGATTTACCGGTAGGTATTAAAATCCTATTTTCTCTAATGTCCTAGAGGATGCTGGGGACTCCGTAAGGACCATGGGGATAGACGGGCTCCGCAGGAGACATGGGCACTTTAAGAAAGACTTTAGTTCTGGGTGTGCAGTGGCTCCTCCCTCTATGCCCCTCCTCCATACCTCAGTTTGATACTGTGCCCAGTGGAAACTGTGTGCTTTTCAGGAGCTCTCCTGAGCTTTCTGACAGAAAGTATTTTGTTAGGTTTTTAATTTTTAGGGAGCACTGCTGGCAACAGACTCCCTGCATCGAGGGACTGAGGGGAGAGAAGCAGCCCTACTCTCTGAGTTGCAAGGTCCTGCTTCTTAGGCTACTGGACACCATTAGCTCCAGCGGGATTGGTACGCAGGATCTCACCCTCGCCGTCCGTCCCAGAGCCGCGCCGCCGTCCCCCTCGCAGAGCCGGAAGATAGAAGCCGGGTGAGTATGAGAAGAAAAGAGACTTCAGCGGTGGCAGAAGACTTCATGATCTTCACTGAAGTAACGCACAGCACTGCAGCTGTGCGCCATTGCTCCCATACACCTCACATACTCTGGTCACTGTAAGGGTGCAGGGCGCCCTGGGCAGCAATATAAACCTCTTTTTGCCAAAAATATAACATATATACAGCTGAGCACTGTATATATGTATGAGCCCCCGCCAATTTTACAGTTTAAGCGGGACAGAAGCCCACCGCCGAGGGGGCGGGGCTTCTCCCTCAGCACTCACCAGCGCCATTTTTTCTCCACAGCACCGCTGAGGCAGCTCCCCAGACTCTCGCCTGCTGAAACCACGGTAGACAAGAGGGTTGAAAAGAGGGCCCCCCCCTTTTAATAATTCGGCGCAAATCACATACAGCAGCACTACTGGGCAAACATTAAGTTACTGTGTTATTCCTGGGTTATATAGCGCTGGGGTGTGTGCTGGCATACTCTCTCTCTCTGTCTCTCCAAAGGGCCTTGTGGGGAAACTGTTTTCAGAAAAAGCATTCCCTGTGTTTGTGGTGTGTCGGTACACGTGTGTCGACATGTCTGAGGAAGAAGGCTATATTAGAGAGGAGCGGGAGCAAATTAATGTGGTGTCTCTGCGACAGCTGATTGGATGGATATGTGGAATGTTTTAAATGCTAGTGTAAACTCAGTGCACAAAAGATTAGACAAGGCTGAAGCTTCGGGACAGTCAGGGTCTCAACCCATGCCTGATCCTATGTCGCAGGGACTGTCAGGGTCTCATAAGCGCCCACTATCCCAGATTGTTGACACAGATACTGACACGGATTCTGACTCCAGTGTCGATTACGATGATGCAAAGTTACAGCCAAAATTGTCAAAATCCATTCGATATAGGATTATGGCAATAAAAGATGTTTTGCACATCACAGAGGAACCCCCTGTCCCTGACAAGAGGGTACATAAGTACAAGGGAAAGACGCCTGAGGTAACCTTTCCCCCCTCACACGAGCTGAACGAGTTATGTGAAAAAGCCTGGGAATCTCCAGATAAAAGACTGCAGATTTCCAAAAGGATTCTTATGGCGTATCCTTTCCCATCAATGGATAGGTTAAGATGGGAATCCTCCCCTAGGGTGGACAAAGCATTAACACGCTTATCCAAGAAGGTAGCCCTCCCGTCCCAGGATACGGCTACCGTCAAAGAGTCTGCTGACCGCAAACAGGAGATAACCCTGAAGTCCATTTATACACATTCGGGTACCTTACTCAGACCGGCAATTGCGTCGGCCTGGGTGTGTAGTGCTGTAGCAGCATGGACGGATACCTTATCTGAGGGGATGGATACCCTAGATAAGGATACTATTTTATTGACCCTGGGGCATATAAGAGATGCTGTCCTATATGTGTGTATGCAAAGTACAGGTGGTGCTGCAGGGCTCACAACCTTTTACTTGTCTTGTAGAGCAACTCTGGAGCTGTTATTGGATCCATCTGCTGCAGGCCTTCCCCCAGGAATGCTTGCACTAGTTGTTGCATTTGGTTTGTTGTTTGGGGGTGCTTCAGTATTAGGCAGCCTTCTGCCCTCCCACATTCATCTGAAAATGTGTTCTCCCTGCAGTTGTTGTCCCCAGATGAGAGTTCCCTTTTGCTTCCTCAGTTGAATCTCCTTAACTTGACGGGGGTGTGCCCGAGCAGCCGCCCTCCACAGCCCTATCCCAACACATACTTATCTTGCATATGAGATCTCTTGATCATGAATATAGTTCTGACAGGGTGAGGTTCATCCATTACATTTTAAAGTAGGAAGGTACAAATTACATATTCGAATTACATATATGTGCTGGATTCAAATGTTTTCCCCCCTTCCTTTCTCAATTGTGCCCATCAGCAGCTATTCTTATGTTGCTGCCAATGGTTGTGACACATTTTTTTCTTCTGTGGGGTACACTGGACTCCACAAGGATTCATATTGGGGTGTAGAGTAGGATCTTGATCTGAGGCACCAACAAGCTCAAAGCTTTTGACTGTTCACAAGATACTCAGCGCCCCCTCCTCTATAACCTCGCTTCCATGAACAGGGAGCTCAGTTTGTAGTTGGTGCCTTCAGTAGCAGGCCACTTAACTGGGGGCTGCCTCAGGCATCCTATTCTTAGCTATTAATTTTGACAAGAAAAGAAGAACTTTTTTAATAAGAATCTACAAGGGCTGCAGCAGGCTAGGTCTAATAGACATATTTACTGCAGCTCCATCACTCCCAGCGGCACAGTATACTCCAGTGCCCCGGTTGCTGGGTCACTGCAGCGGAGGCTCCGGTTTCTTCCTAAGGTCAGTCACACACACACCGCCCTCCGGGATCACGAGGCCGCTGATGAAAGGGTGGTAAGGGGCTTCTGTGCCCACTTTATACCGTGATCCAGCGTGGCTGTAGGGGGCGGGCTGTGTGCGCACTAGCGTGGACACTGATTACTGGGCAGCTGCTCCACTAGCCACCAGGGACAGTTAAGGAGCACAGCTCTGGGGGTTTTTCTCCTATATTAACCCCATTTTGTACTACCCGCAGTGCATTGTGATAGGTAATAGGGCCTGATTCAGGTTGGATTGCAATCGCAATAAGCAATCCAACTGCAAAAATTGCTAAGAGCATACGCATCCGCCTGCAGATAATGCGATCGCCTCTGCCTGTCAATCGGTGCAGGGGGGGGTGAGGGGGGTCAACAACACTCCATTTCCAAGTCGGAGATGGAGCGGTGCGGGGGCAGGGTTTCAATATTGGGTCGGCAACGGAGAAACAGGAGGCGTGGTCAGAGCGGCTGCATGACATCACATGGGCCGGACTCCGCCAGTGGAGCCCCAGCGTCACGCAGTAGATTTTGTAGAGGCCGGGGAGGACTTCTGTTCCTGGGAGCTAGCTGTGTTGTGCATCTTTTTTCCTCTGCCCCTACCTCTGGCAAGAAAGGACGCACCTCGCACTTTCTTGTTTCTTTGTGACCGAAAGGACTGCATTTGATAATGCAGAGCTTTCTTATGCTGTGAGGGAACATAAGGTAAAAAATTTGATTTTCCAGCTGTAGCTGTGCGTTTTAATGCTTTGTCCATCCTAGGGGACGATTCCCATCGTAACCTATCCGTTGATGGGAAAGGATACGCCATAAGAATCCTTTTGGAAATCTGCAGTCTTTTATCTGGAGATTCCCAAGCTTTTTCACATAACTCGTTCAGCTCGTGTGAGGGGGGAAAGGTTACCTCAGGCTTCTTTCCCTTGTACATATGTACCCTCTTGTCAGGGACAGGGGGTTCCTCTGTGATGTGCAAAACATCTTTTATTGCCATAATCCTATATCGAATGGATTTTGCCAATTTTGGCTGTAACTTTGCATCAACGTAATCGACACTGGAGTCAGAATCCGTGTCGGTATCTGTGTCAACAATCTGGGATAGTGGGCACTTATGAGACCCTGACAGTCCCTGCGACATAGGATCAGGCATGGGTTGAGACCCTGACTGTCCCAAAGCTTCAGCCTTGTCTAATCTTTTGTGCAATGAGTTTACACTAGCATTTAAAACATTCCACATATCCATCCAATCAGGTGTCGGCGGAGACACCACATTAATTTGCTCCCGCTCCTCTCTAATATAGCCTTCTTCCTCAGACATGTCGACACACGTGTACCGACACACCACACACACACAGGGAATGCTTTTTCTGAAGACAGTTTCCCCACAAGGCCCTTTGGAGAGACAGAGAGAGAGAGTATGCCAGCACACACCCCAGCGCTATATAACCCAGGAATAACACAGTAACTTAATGTTTGTCCAGTAGCGCTGCTGTATGTCATTTGCGCCGAATTATGTGCCCCCCCTCTCTTTTCAACCCTCTTGTCTACCATGGTATAAGCAGGGGAGAGTCCGGGCAGCTTCCTCTCAGCGGTGCTGTGGAGAAAAAATGGCGCTGGTGAGTGCTGAGGGAGAAGCCCCGCCCCCTCGGCGGCGGGCTTCTGTCCCGCTTAAACTGTAAAATTGGCAGGGGCTCATACATATACAGCGCCCAGCTGTATATATGTTATATTTTTGCCAAAAAGAGGTTTATATTGCTGCCCAGGGCGCCCCCCCCTGCGCCCTGCACCCTTACAGTGACCGGAGTATGTGAGGTGTATGGGAGCAATGGTGCACAGCTGCAGTGCTGTGCGTTACCTCAGTGAAGATCATGAACTCTTCTGCCGCCTCAGAAGTCTTCTTTTCTTCTCATACTCACCCGGCTTCTATCTTCTGAATCTGCGAGGGGGACGGCGGCGCGGCTCTGGGACGGACGGCGAGGGTGAGATCCTGCGTACCAATCCCTCTGGAGCTAATGGTGTCCAGTAGCCTAAGAAGCAGGACCTTGCAACTCAGAGAGTAGGACTGCTTCTCTCCCCTCAGTCCCTCGATGCAGGGAGTCTGTTGCCAGCAGTGCTCCCTGAAAATTAAAAACCTAACAAAATACTTTCTGTCAGAAAGCTCAGGAGAGCTCCTGAAAAGCACCCAGTCTCAACTGGGCACAGTATCAAACTGAGGTATGGAGGAGGGGCATAGAGGGAGGAGCCAGTGCACACCCAGAACTAAATTCTTTCTTAAAGTGCCCATGTCTCCTGCGGAGCCCGTCTATCCCCATGGTCCTTACGGAGTCCCCAGCATACTCTAGGACATTAGAGAAACTAGAATTTTAATACCTACCGGTAAATCCTTTTCTCTTAGTCCGTAGAGGATGCTGGGCACCCGTCCCAGTGTGTACTGTGTCTGCTGTTATTAAATGGCCCTTAACTCCAGAACATTTATGTGGAGACAACTTTCCTGACTTGACCATCTTCCTTGGACGTTTTCCCCCTGTGTGACTGCTCCCCACCTCGAAAGGGTTGCATCCGTGGTCCCTAGGATCCAGTCCTGGATCCCGAACCATCGCCCCTCTAGGAGGTGAGAACTGTGCAGCCACCAATGGAGTGAGATTCTGGTCTTGGAAGACAGGATTATCCTCCGGTGCATGTGTAAGTGGGATCCGGACCACTTGTCCAACAGGTCCCACTGGAACACTCTGGCATGGAACCTGCCAAACTGAATGGCCTCGTAGGCCAAAACCATTTTCCCCAGCAACCGAATGCATTGATGGATTAACACTCTTGCTGGTTTTAGAATTTGTTTGACGAGACTCTGGATCTCCATAGCCTTTCCACTGGAGGAAAACCTCTTCTGTGTCCAGTATCACTCCCAAAAACAACAACCGCATCATTGGGACCAACTGCGATTTTGGCAAGTTTAGGAGCCAACCATGTTGTTGAAGAACTGTCAGGGAGAGTGCAATGTTTTGCACCAACTGGTCCCTGGATCTCGCCTTTATCAGGAGAACATCCAAGTACGGGATAATTGTGACTACTTGCTTGCGAAGGAGAACCATCATTTCCGCCATCACCCTGGTGAAAATCCTCGGAGCCGTGGACAGACCAAATGGCAACGTCTGAAATTAGTAATGACAATCCTGAATTGCAAACCTCAGGTAGCTTGATGCAGTGGCTAAATGGGAACATGTAAGTAGGCATCCTTTAAGTTTACCAAAACCATGAAATCTCCTTCCTCCGGACTGGAGATCACTACCGTGAGAGATTCCATCTTGAAATTGAATTTCTTTAGGTAGAAATTGATGGATTTCAGATTTCAGATTGGTCTGACTGAGCAGTCCGGCTTCGGGACCACGAAGCGGCTTGAATAAAAACCTTCTCCCTGCTGACTAAGGCTGATTTGAACAATCGGTGAGGGGGAACGTCTTGAAACCCCAGTTTGTACCCTTGGGACACTATTTATAAAACCCACGAGTCCAGGTCCGAATGAATCCAGAACTGACTGTAGAGTTTTAGACGTGCCCCCACTGGTGCGGGTTCCTGCAAGAAAGCCCTAGCGTCATGCAGTGGATTTGGCAGAAGCAGAGGACAATCTCTGCTCCTGCAATCTTGAAGAGGCTACAGACCTCTTCCCTCTTCTCCTTCCTCTACCTGCAAAGAAAGAGGAATCTTAACTTCATGCATATCTATTGGGCCGAAATGACTGCATCAGATAATGATGCGTCTTTATCCGTTGAGAGGGAACATAGTGCAAGAAGGTTGACTTACCTGCGGGAGCTGCCGAGATCAAATTAACTAGGCCGTCGCCAAACAAGGCTTCACCTTCATAGGGAAGAGACTCCCTTTCTTCTTGGAGTCAGTATCAGCATTTCCTTGGTGAATCCAGATATACAGGGAATGGGGGGAAGGGGATGTGTTCTGCACCAGCTATTAAATTCTAAATATTTGTATGAAGAGGCCCCAATAAATGTCCATCAGTTATATTAAATATTAATTGTAGGACGTTCGGGGGTGCTACCAGAGACAAGTAATGTTATGCAGGAAAGGAGAAGAGAAAAGAATGTCTCTTTTGCTGGCGCACAAATGATGATTTAAAAATTAACTTTTAATAAATTCGTTAAAATTGTCTAAACACGAAATAAAGTACAATAAGTTTGTATAATGTAATTACCATATATAATAAATGGAAATACATTTATTAATATCAAGGTTCGCTACCTGTGTTGTGTCTTTATTATTGATCCAAATTGACTATATCAATTAGTCTGATACTGAATTACTGGACACTATGTAATATTAGTTGAATGTATATTAGTAATTCACTTGACAAATGTCAGAACCTGGCAATAGTTCTACATATCATACACTTACAGCACTCTTTCCACAATATTTTCCCTTTATTCCAGATCAAATGGTATAATCCCCCACAGTAATTATTCCTGTTGTAGTATAGTACAGTATGGTTGCTGGGGACGTCTTTAATGAAAAGAGAGGGAACATCTAATGTGTCTCCTTATGGGTAAAATACTTGCAAGCTAAGTGCTATGAATAGCATCAGCATGTAGATAAATGCTGAGTGTTAGGTGAGTAATGCAGATAAATAGGGATATCTAATAATTCTATAGAATAGTGGGTGAATTATTAGATATCCCTATTTATCTGCACCTCTAAGCACACTATTTGACTGTCCACACCCTGCTGTGCCTATTACCCATCTCCTCCACCACCCTCAACACTGACCCACACATCATTCACCCACAAAGATACAATAAAGGTAGTTTGGATAAATTAGCTAAATGAAATGGATTTAACCAATTTATCTAAATGACCATTTTTGGATGTTTTCCAGTGTTTGGGAGCAAATGGTCAATTGTCATTTGCTGCCACATATTAGCATAATTTTGTTTCAACTAGAAAAAAAAATTGGACAGATAATCTAAGTGTGGATCCAGTTTAATGCTGATTTCAGAGCCAACTATAGACTTGATTGAGGTACTGTGTCCCCGGTACCAAATACCAATTAAAATAATATTGTGAGGTGTGAGGTGTTCAAAAAAGACTGAACATGAGTGGAAATTATGGTTATTGAGGTTAATAATACTATGGGATCAAAATGACCCCCAAATTCTATGATTTAAGCTGTTTTTTAGGGTTTTTTGAAAAAAACACCCGAATCCAAAACACACCCGAATCCGACAAAAAAATTTCGGTGAGGTTTTGCCAAAACGCGTCCGAACCCAAAACACGGCCGCGGAACCGAACCCAAAACCAAAACCCGAAAAATTTCCGGTGCACATCACTACTTAATTAGAACTTCGGTCAATGTGAATTAATTATTGGACTCAACCATGGTTATCCTTAAAACCCAGGGGTCTATTTAAGATCGATCTTAATCGATGTTGGGCTTCCAGGTTGAAAAAAACACACATTTACTAACATTTTAAAATTTATATAAAAAATCATCTGTTCGTAAATGCAGTGCACATGGTTTTGCCCAACTGCTAACAAAAGTCCTGCTGCGATCAACTTGGAATTACCCCCATCGATTGATGTTTTCACACTGCTCGTTCCAACCCCAAAAACTATGAAGAGGATGGGGGCATATACGCAGGGTCCATCCTGTGCATGTGCCTACATTTTCACCGGGTGCCCCGCAGAAAATGCGAATGCCTCTGCCTGTCAATCAATAGAGGGCGTACCTTCGCAGGTATATCGCGATCATGAGCCATGTCTCCCATTTTTGTCATTATAGGTGCTCTGTGAGCTGCTGACCATGCCCCAGCCCCTCTGTCTCCCGTGAATAGACATTGGGGCTTATTCAGACCAGATCGCTTCAATTTATTTTCACCCAGCGGGCAATCAGGTCTGCACTGCACATGCGTATGCGCCACAATGCGTAGGTGCGACGGTCCGGAGATCACAAGAAGATTGACAAGAAGAGGGTGTTTGTGTGGGTGGCAACTGAATGTTTCTAGGGAGAGTCCGGAAAAACACTGGAGGGACCCGGCGTTTTGTGGGAGGATTTGTGACGTCACCTCAATGGCTGAGTAAGTGCTGAGCTGTGCAGCTCTTGTGCACATGTGATCACACACCTGCACAGCAAATTTTCCCTTCCGCTGTAGGCGGCAACCACCTGATCACAGGGATGCAAAAAACACACCCTAGCGATCAGGTCTGAATTACCCACAATGTGCATATTTGCAGAGCAACAAGCTACAGGGAGCCTTCCACCCCCCACTTCCCCATGACTATGGGACACTGGGGGGGGGGGTTATTTGGGTTAGCTGGACATTCCCAAAAAAAGTGACTGTCCTGCAAAAATTGGGTTAGTTGGGAGGTATGTGCAAATACATTTATTGTTTTGCATGCAGGGTAAATACTGGCTTCTTTGACATTTAGCCACAAATGCTGCACAGTTGAATTACAGTATTACACTGCAATTAACAGTTATGCTAGGACATTCCTTCTCCCAAAATCTACCTCTCTCTGCATGTTACATCTGTCCCACAGTGGCGTGCGGTGAGGTCAGTGGCTAGTGAGGCACTACAGCCATAATGTCCGCCGAATCCTGCCGATGACCCTTAGCCAATGCCCGCTACTGCCTCTGAGCCGATACCCACTGCCACCGCCAATGGCTTATAAACTCTCCCACAATCAACTGACCCAGCCCTCCACCACTAATTTCTATCTCAGTCCGATGCCGCCAATGCCCGCTGCCTGCCTGCTCATTGTTCTTGTGATATATTATAAATTTTTAAAGAAAAAAAATGAGTGTTTGGGACTGGGAAGGGTGAGGGAGGAGGACATGAATGCAATTTTGTTGTCCAGGGCTTCCATTAACTTAAAGGAGAAGGGTCTGAATGGGTTAAAAAAAAATGTGTGAGGTCCCCCCTCCTTAGTATAACCAGCCTCTTTGAGCCGGTCCTGGTTATTTAAATACTGGGGGAAAAATTGGACAGAGGTTCCCCGTATTTAGACAACCAGCACCGGGCTCTTAGACGGGTCCTGGTTCCAAAAATACGTGGGACAAAAGATGTAGGGGTCCCCCATATTTTTAAAACCAGCACCGGGCTCCACTAGCCAGAGAGATAATGCCACAGCCAGGGGACACTTTTATGTAGGTCCCTGCGGCCCTGGCATTACCCCTCCAACTAGTCACCCCTGGCCGGGGTTCCCTGGAGGAGTGGGGATCCCTTAAATCAAGAGGTTCCTCCCCTCGAGGCACCCAAGGGCCAGGGGTGAAGCCCGAGGCTGTCCCCAGCACCCCTGGGTGGTGGGTGCCGGGCTGATAGCCATATGTGTAAAAAAAGAATATTGTTTTTTTTGTTGTGGAACTACAAGGCCCAGCAAGCCTCCCCCACTTGCTGGTACTTGGAGAACCTCAAGTACCAGTAGGCGGGGAAATAACGGGCTCGCTGGTACCTGTAGTTCTACAACAACAAAAAATACCCAAATAAAAACACAAACACACGCACCGTGCCAGTAAAATTATTGAGACAAGCTGTAGCATGTGGATGCATGTAACCCTATAAAAGTGATGGATTGGGTGACTATTACAATACCCACTGTTGCTGTCTGAAAAATGATGGATATATAGATTGCTCTGCCGAGATATGTTTTTTTTCTAAAATGCACCACAGGTATGGATGGATAGTATACTTGACGACAAAGAGGTAGGTAGAGCAGTGGCCTACTGTACCGTACTGCTATATATTATATTATTTATTATTATTATCCTTTATTTATATGGTGCCACAAGGGTTCCGCAGCACCAAATTACAGAGTACATAAACAAATAATCAAACAGGAAAACAGCAACTTACAGTTGATGACAATATAGGACAAGTACAGGGTAAATAAACATAGCTACATCAGCAGATGACACTGGAATAAGTATCAGGTGGCAGAAGACTGCTGGATTTGGTGCAGCTGAAGATTATTAAATTAAGAAAAGAGTAAGTACATGAGGGAAGAGGGCCCTGCTCATGAGAGCTTACATTCTAAAGGGGAGGGGTAGACAGACAGGGGTGAGACAGATGGGGTACATAGAGAGCGTGGAACAGAGGTTTAGGATGAGATTTGGCTGGGTTTGGTGAAGAAGTGGGTCTTGAGAGCCCATTTGAAGTTTTGTAGAGAGGTGGAGAGTCTGAGGAGGAGAGGTAGGGAATTCCAGAGAAGTGGTGCAGCACGTGAAAAATCTTGGAGGTAGGAGTGGGAGGAAGTAATCCGTAGGCAGGAGAGTCGGCGTGCATTAGCTGAGCGAAGAGGACGGGTGGGAGTGTAAAGCGAGATAAGATCAGAGATGTAGATGGGAGAGGAGTGGGTGAGGGTTTTGTAAGCAAGTGTGAGAAGCTTGAAATGGATTCTGAAAGGGAAGGGGAGCCAGTGAAGGACTAGTAAGAGAGGAGAGGTGGACGTAGTGCATTTGGTGAGGAAAATGAGCCGGGCAGCAGCATTGAGGATAGATTGGAGTGGAGAGAGGTATTTGTCAGGAATGCCAGTCAGGAGGAGATTACAGTAGTCCAGTCTGGAGATGACCAGTGAGTGGATAAGAGTCTTAGTAGCATCCTGGGTCAGAAAGGGTCTGATCCTGGAAATATTTTTTAGATGAAAATGGCAGGTTTGTGAGAGGTGCTGAATGTGTGGTTTGAAGGAGAGGGAGGAGTCAAGGATTACTCCAAGACAGCGCACTTGGGGGGAAGAGGAGATAGTAGTGCCATCAATAGATAATGAGATTGTAGGAGGTGAGGTTATGCGGGAGGGAGGGAAGATGATCAGCTCGGTCTTAGACATGTTAAGTTTAAGAAAGCGCTGGGACATCCAGGAAGAGATAGCAGAGAGACAGTTGGAGATATGAGTGAGGAGAGTAGGGGAGAGGTCTGGAGAGGAAAGATAGATTTGAGTGTCATCAGCATAGAGATGATATTGGAAACCAAAAGAACTAATGAGCTTACCTAGTGAGGACGTATAGAGAGAGAAGAGGACCAAGGACAGAACCTTGGGGTACCCCTACAGTTAGTGGAAGTGAGGGGGAGGTGGAGTCATGAGAGGAGACAGAGAATGAACGGTCAGAAAGGTAGGACGACAACCAAGAGAGGGCAGTGTTACGCAGACCAATGGAGTGAAGGATTTGCAGTAGGAGAGGATGGTCCACAGTGTCAAAAGCAGCAGAGAGATCAAGTAGAATAAGTAGAGAGTAGTGTCCCTTAGATTTAGCAGCATGGAGGTCATTGCATACTTTTGTAAGGGCAGTTTCAGTGGAGTGGAGAGGACGGAAGCCAGACTGGAATGGGTCAAGCAGTGAGTGTGAGGAAAGAAAGGAAGTAAGGCGGTTGTAGACAATACGCTCAAGGAGTTTGGAGGCAAAAGGGAGAAGAGAGATAGGTCGGTAGTTGGAGAGAGTGTTTGGATCAAGGGTAGGTTTTTTAAGAATAGGAGAGATGAGAGCGTGCTTGAAGGCAGAGGGGACAGTGCCTGATGAGAGGGAGAGATTGAGAAGGTGGGAAAGATGGGAACAAGCAGAAGAAGAGATGTGGCAGAGGAGGCGGGAGGGGATAGGGTCAAGTGGGGAGGTGGTGAGGGGACAGGAACGAATGAGGGCCATGACTTCCTCTCCAGATGCATGGGAGAAAGATGACAGAGTTGGTGCGAGGGATGGATGAGGGTTGGTAAGGGATGGGAGAAGGCTGGTTACTGACAGTCTGGTGTGATGTGATGTCCTGACGTATGGAGTCAATTTTGGATGTGAAGTAAGTGGCAAAGTCAAGAGCAGAGAGTGAGGAAGGGAGACGAGGTGGAGGTGGGCAGAGGAGTGAGTTGAGAGTGGCAAAGAGGCGCCGGGGGTTGGAAGACTGGGAGGAGATGAGGTTCTTGAAGTATGACTGTTTAGCAAGAGAAAGGGCAGCACTGAAGGATGAGAGCATAAGTTTGAAATGGAGGAAGTCTGCCTTAGAGCGTGATTTCTTCCAGTGTCGCTCAGCAGTACGTGAGCATTTTTGCAGATATCTGGTGCATTTGGTGTGCCAGGGTTGAGGTGTTAATTTGCGAGGGTGAACAGTGGTTGGTGGAGCAACAGAGTCAAGAGCAGAAGTAAGGGAAGCATTGTATGTGGAAGTGGCTTGTTCAGGGCATGAGAGAGAGAGAGAATAGGAGAGAGAAGTGAGTCAAACAGGGAGGAAAGGAATGTGGTGTCAATAGCTTCAATGTTACGCTTAGTGATGGTAGCCTTAGGAGGTTGAGATGGGGAAGTCGAGAGAGATAGGTTGAAGGAGAGCAGGTGGTGGTCAGAGAGGGGAAATGGGGAGTTGGAAAAATCAGAAATATCACAGCGGTGAGTGAAGACCAGATCCAGTGAGCTCCCATTCACATGGGAGGGTGAGGAGGTCCACTGGGAGAGACCAAGTGAAGAGGTGAGGTTAAGGAGTTTAGAGGCAGGGGATTGTGTGGGGATGTCAATTGGGATGTTGAAATCGCCTAGGATAATGGTGGGAATGTCAGAAGAGAGGAAGTGAGGAAGCCAGGAAGCAAAGTTGTCGATGAATTTGGAAGCAGTGCCAGGGGGGCGGTAAATGACAGCTACTCTAAGATGGACTGGTTGGAAGAGACATATGGAGTGGACCTCAAATGTAGATAATATAAGGGATGGTTCTGGTGGTATGAGTTGGTAGGAGTAACTAGAAGGTAAAAGGACCCCAACACCACCCCCATGGCGACCCCCAGGTCGGGGGGTGTGTGTGAATGTAAGGCCCCCAGCAGAGAGAGCAGCAGCAGCACAAGTAGTGTCAGAGGGCGTAATCCAAGTTTCAGTAATGGCTAGTAGGTGTAGGGAGTTGGAAATGAAAAGGTCATGAGTGGGGACCAGTTTGTTACAAACGGATCTGGCATTCCAGAGGGCACAGGATAGGGGGTATGAGTTTGTGGGAGAGATGTGAATTAGATTTTCAGGGTTGCTGTAGCGATGAGGTGGGATTAACTTTGAGGGCAGGGATGAGAGAGTAGTGATGGTACGGGTGCCAGAGATAGGAGGGGAAACTGCAGGAGGTGGGCAGGGAGGGAGGTCAGTGTGATGTGGATGGGGGTGTGGGGAGGTGACAGGGAAGGGAGAGAGGGAGCAGGGCTGAGTTGTGGGGTAGCAGGACCATGGGGCAGAGGTGAATGAAAGTGGGGTAACAGGAAAGGTGGGGGAAGGAAACAGAGGGATGGAGGGGAGACAGAGGAGGAGGTGGAGGAGACTAGGGGGGAAGGATAAAGATACATTATTAGGTAGACACTGAGTGATGTGGGGAGTATAAGAAAGCATTCACATAGTGTTAAGTAGGTAAATAGGTTGAGGGAAAGTGGAAGTAGGAGAGGAGACTGTAAGGGAATCCGAGTAGAAGAATTGTAGAAATGCAGGTGAGAAAAGCAGTGTAGGCTCAAGGGGTGTAGATTTAGTATGAAATGAGTCAAAAGCATAGATAAAGTGGGTGCAGAAATGTATTTGGAGTGTAAGAAATGAAAGGATTGTGAGAGGTTTAAGAAGCAATGGTAATTATGTTAGATGTTTTAAGTGTTTGCAGGTAAAATTGCATTGGTGCAGCTGTGCTTAAAAAACAAAATTACAATAATACAGATACAGGCATTTGTAGGTGAAATGGATGGTTTATGAAATGTCCTAGTAAGGTAGTTCTGTGCTATGTAATCAGATGCAACAATCAGGAGGTGAGTGATCTGAGGAGTAAGTGACTCACATTTGTTATTAGTTCTTCAGTTTTCTTTGTTTGTTAGATTGGTGTGCTTCTGTTTTCCTTCTTTTTCACTTCGATTGAACGCTAATTGAACACTACTGTTATGTGTCAATTTTATCACGCTTTTATAAAAATGCACGCTTAGATCAATAAATGCACAGCCAAATGGCTTTGCACAGCCTACACCATTGGACTTTAGTAGAAGACTATTACAAGTGAAACCAATAATTGAAATCTGTAACCACACCCCACCCCCTCAAATGCCAGGCAATAAATTACCTTAAAAACAACAACCAGGCATTCCACAAAGATTAAACTGGGTCTATATCATTCAAAACTTTAAAAAAGTACTTCAAAATCACATTCTATGCAATAATGTTTCAATTTGCATTACCCAGCAGAATTAGCTTTGCATATATAGATATAGTGCAGCAGAATAGATTGGTGGTTGTAGTCAATTGTAATTACCCAGCAGAATTAGCTTTGCATATATAGATATAGTGCAGCAGAATAGATTGGTGGTTGTAGTCAATTGTAATTACCTGTAGGTGACAAGAAGAGAAGAAACGTCAATTCACAATCGATATCAGCTGAAGATAAATTAACGCTGATTGAACGCTGCGTTATGTGTCAATTTTATCACGCTTTGATAAAAATGCATGCTTAGATCAATAAATGCACAGCCAAACAGCTTTGCACATCCTACACCATTGGACTTAAGTAGAAGTCTGGTGGTCAGCAAAATTTTGCACTGTCCTCCTACTATATATAGTGCGCACAACTACTAAAATACACCACAGGTATGGATGGATAGTATACTTGACGACACAGAGGTAGGTAGAGCAGTGGCCTACTGTACCGTATTGCTATATATTATATACTGGTGGTCAGCAAAATTCTGCCCTGTCCTCCTACTATATATACTGCGCACAACTACTAAAATACACCACAGGTATGGATGGATAGTATACTTGACGACACAGAGGTAGGTAGAGCAGTGGCCTACTGTACCGTACTGCTATATATTATATACTGGTGGTCAGCAAAATTCTGCCCTGTCCTCATACTATATAATACAATGCAGCACAGATATGGAGCATTTTTCAGGCAGAGAACGTAGATATTTTCAGCACACTGAGCACAGATATTTGCAAGCACACTGAGCACAGATATTTGCAGCACACTGAACACAGAAACTGAGAAAACGCTGCACGTCCTCTCCCTATCATCTCCAATGCACAAGTGAAAATGGCGGCGACTCGTGGCTCCTTATATAGAATAGAATAGCTGCTGACGGGCACGATTGAGGGAGGAAAGGGACATTTGAATCCAGCCCATAGATGCAATGTGAATATGTAATTTGTACCTTCCTATCTTAAAATGTATATACAGTGTATATGTCACAACTGAGGGCCTGAGCTGACTGGAGGCAGCCTCAGTTGTAGGGGCTGAGGTGTAGTGGAACCTGGGAGGTTGTATCAGACCCCTGGACATGTAAGTTAAATGTAGAAGAATTGCCCGAAGGCGTGCCCACGACAACCAGGATAAAAGTCAATGATGTTTATTTTGACAAACTCCATGCATCACAGCAGTAATAAAAGAGAAACATAAAATCAGCAGAGAAATAATACAGTTCCTGGGTACTACAGGAGGACAAGGACCACAGGGCTCTGGTAGTATGAGACAGTTCTTATTATCTTCTAGTTGGAAAGTCCTTACCAGGCCCGACTGTAGCAATGGAGATAGCCCAGGATCATACTAGCTGGTGTTCCAGGAAAAGCTGGGCTGCTGTGGATAAAATGGCTGCTGTGGGTACTGGCTGAAACCAGACTGATGTAAGCACGGAGTGGATTGCTGGATGGAACCAGCCAAATAATAAATGAAGCTTGAGAGCGATGAAATATGATTGATATATGGAGTTTGAGAGCGGTGAAATAATAGTGCCGGTGGTGAGTGGTAATCTGCGGAAATGATACCGGCACTTTAAGAAGAGCTGATCTCTGCTGGAAGCTAGGCTGGAAGCAGGTAAATCTGTAACTGGAAACAGATGAGTCCCAGAGGACTGGAGAGTCAGGCTGCACCGCAGGTGGTAGACTAGAGCGGGTCTCTTTAGTGGAGGTTTGGAGATGGTAACTGGAACCTGGAAAACAACCACGGGAGAGAGACAAACTGGAACTAGGTTTGACAACCAAATCACTGACGCCTTCCTTGCTCAGGCACAGCAAGGAAGGGATTGGCTAGGCAATTATGCAGATTACAATGGAAACAGCGGATTGGTGGAAATGAACAGGTGACAGAATCCAACATGGCTGCGCCCATGCAGACACTTGGAGGGAAGATTGGTTTGATAATCCATGTGGGAACTTTAACAGCAATGGCGGCGCCGGCCACAGTAAACAGGAGACGCCAGACTGATGAGTGCACATTTGAACCACGCGGGCAACAGCGGAGGCCGCGGCTGACATAAGCGCCACTCTGACATCCTGCATGCAGAAACTCAGGGACGGCGGCGGAGGCCGCGGGAGATGCCATTCAAGATGTAACATGGCGCCGCTGTGACAGCGTCTCAGAGTGACAGGAGAGGAGGCAGGAATGGGGACATCAGAATAACAGATGGGATCCGGTCCTGGAGCGCTGAGCCAGCCTTAGGAGGCATCTGAAAGTAAGTTATGGCGTCCAGATACCCGGATCGTGACAGTATACACTAGAGGTCTTTCCGAACCCCCTAATCCTAACATTGTAATTTGCTTTAGGGCGCACCTCCAATTAGTCTAGTGTTTCTTGCTGCCTTTCCAATGAAGCAAGTTTAATTTAGTAATAGGTGAAAAACCATCCTTACAAAGGTGTTAATCAGAGACTTGGCTTTGTGGACACTTTTCAGAGAACAAATTTGTTAGCATAAAAATAAAGCCAGAAAATTAAGAGCTGTTTAATCACTCAATTGGATTTTTTTTGCCAGCATATTTCTTTTTCTCTGCAACCCACTGCTAAATTGTGCTTCCTAGCTGTTTTTATAAAATCACTGAATCAAATCTAACTCTGATTACATCAGAGAAGGCCAGGTACCCTACACCAGAACAGGGGGTTTGAAATTTTGACTTGTCTACTTAAAGATCACCAAAATCTGATAACAAGGTCAATTACGTCCCTGGGTGGGATTGAACCACCAACCTTTTGGTTAATAGCCGTGCACACTAACTGATTGCGCCACAGAGACACTTTGCAAAAGTCCATACTGACAAAGGCTAATAAGCATTCATCTAAAACGTTTCCTAGAAAAACTTTAAATAGTCAATAATCTGGAGAGTTTTTGTAAGATGTTTCTTCCATCAACCAACGAAGAAACACATTGGTACTTTCCCATGATGAGTGAGTGCTTCAGGATCTCTTGCACTTACATGTGCAGCAGAGTACAGCAATGGAAGCATGCTTGGCCCATAACCCAGCGGTAGGCAGATTGAAACTATCCTCTGCTATATGCATTTTTTTTTTGTTAATTAAATTAATCCAAAACTGGGATTGATATTTTGGCTCTTTTATTTTTACTTAAAGTACAATAACTTTTACCATTTTAATTTGTTTTAATAGTATATTGACAGTATTGTTTTCTTTCAAAAATCCACTTAATTTTCTTTACCCTATTATTAAAATGGTAATTGACAAAAACAAACTACATTGTCACCAGAAGAGCAATACAAAATGTACAAGTGATATATTAAAATCATCTTTCCAGCTTGAATTTCAATGATGCATTGGGGCAACGATTTTGTGAGAAACATCTTCACCCTTAAATAAAGATTTTCTTAATTCCTTACCTGTGTGCTAATTAGATATCACCTTGTTTTCACATTAAACAGACTTCCACATGAGAAAGCAGCAAGGATACAGTGGCGTTAATGTTTCCTGGTGTCAACCGGTATTATTTCAGTAGACATTGAAATGAGGATGCATCTTGCTGCCTTTCCAATGAAGCAAGTTTAATTTAGTAATAGGTGAAAAACCATCCCTACAAAGGTGTTAATCAGAGACTTGGCTTTGTGGACACTTTTCAAAGAACAAATTTGTTAGCATAAAAATAAAGCCAGAAAATGAAGAGCTGTTTAATCACTCAATTGGATTTTTTTTGCCAGCATATTTCTTTTTCTCTGCAACCCACTGCTAAATTGTGCTTCCTAGCTGTTTTTATAATATCACTGAATCAAATCTAACTCTGATTACATCAGAGAAGGCCAGGTACCCTACACCATAACAGGGGGTTTGAAATTTTGACTTGTCTACTTAAAGATCACCAAAATCTGATAACAAGTTCAATTACGTCCCTGGGTGGGATTGAACCACCAACCTTTTGGTTAATAGCCATACACACTAACTGATTGCGCCACAGAGACACTTTGCAAAAGTACATACTGACAAAGGCTAATAAGCATTCATCTAAAACGTTTCCTAGAAAAACTTTAAAAAGTCAATAATCTGGAGAGTTTTTGTAAGATGTTTCTTCCATCAACCAACGAAGAAACACATTGGTACTTTCCCATGATGAGTGAGTGCTTCAGGATCTCTTGCACTTACATGTGCAGCAGAGTACTGCAATGGAAGCATGCTGGGCCCATAACCCAGAGGTAGGCAGATTGAAACTATCCTTTGCTATATGCATTTTTTTTGTTAATTTAAGTAATCAAAACTGGGATTGATATTTTGGCTCTTTTATTTTTACTTAAAGTACAATAACTTTTACCATTTTAATTTGTTTTAATAGTATATTGACAGTATAGTTTTCTTTAAAAAATCCACTTAATTTTCTTTACCCTATTATTAAAAGGGAATTGACAAAAACAAACTACATTGTCACCAGAAGAGCAATACAAAATGTACAAGTGATATATTAAAATCATCTTTCCAGCTTGAATTTCAATGATGCATTAGGGCAACGATTTTGTGAGAAACATCTTCACCCTTAAATAAAGATTTTCTTAATTCCTTACCTGTGTGCTAATTAGATATCACCTTGTTTTCACATTAAACAGACTTCTACATGATAAAGCAGCAAGGATGCAGTGGCGTTAATGTTTCCTGGTGTCAACCTGTATTATTTCAGTAGACATTGAAATGAGGATGCATCTTGCTGCCTTTCCAATGAAGCAAGTTTAATTTAGTTATAGGTGAAAAACCATCCCTTCAAAGGTGTTAATCAGAGACTTGGCTTTGTGGACACTTTTTAGAGAACAAATTTGTTAGCATAAAAATAAAGGCAGAAAATGAAGAGCTGTTTAATCACTCAATTGGATTTTTCTGCCAGCATATTTTTTTTCTCTGCAACCCATTGCTTAATTGTGCTTCCTAGCTGTTTTTTATAAAATCACTGAATCAAATCTAACTCTGATTACATCAGAGAAGGCCAGGTACCCTACACCATAAGAGGGGGTTTGAAATTTTGACTTGTCTACTTAAATATCACCAAAACCTGATCACAAGGTCAATTATGTCCCTGGGTGGGATTGAACCACCAACCTTTTGGTTAATAGCCAGACACACTAACCGATTGCTCCACAGAAACACTTTGCAAAAAGTACATACTGACAAAGGCTAATAAGCATTCATCTAGAACGTTTCCTCGAAAAACTTTAAAAAGTCAATAATCTGGAGAGTTTTTGTAAGAATTTTCTTAAATCAACCAACGAAGAAACACATTGGTACTTTCCCATGATGAGTGAGTGCTTCAGGATCTCTTGCACTTACATGTGCAGCAGAGTACTGCAATGGAAGCATGCTGGGCCCATTACCCAGAGGTAGGCAGATTGAAACTATCCTCTGCTATATGCATTTTTTTTGTTAATTAAAGTAATCCAAAACTGGGATTGATATGTTAGCTATTTTATGTTTACTTAAAGTACAATAACTTTTACCATTTTAATTTGTTTTAATAGTATATTTACAGTATTGTTTTCTTTCAAAAATCCACTTAATTTTCTTTACCCTATTATTAAAATGGTAATTGACAAAAACAAACTACATTGTCACCAGAAGAGCAATACAAAATGTACAAGTGATATATTAAAATCATCTTTCCAGCTTGAATTTCAATGATGCATTAGGGCAACGATTTTGTGAGAAACATCTTCACCCTTAAATAAAGATTTTCTTAATTCCTTACCTGTGTGCTAATTAGATATCACCTTGTTTTCACATTAAACAGACTTCTACATGAGAAAGCAGCAAGGATGCAGTGGCGTTAATGTTTCCTGGTGTCAACCTGTATTATTTCAGTAGACATTGAAATGAGGATGCATCTTGCTGCCTTTCCAATGAAGCAAGTTTAATTTAGTTATAGGTGAAAAACCATCCCTACAAAGGTGTTAATCAGAGACTTGGCTTTGTGGACACTTTTTAGAGAACAAATTTGTTAGCATAAAAATAAAGGCAGAAAATGAAGAGCTGTTTAATCACTCAATTGGATTTTTCTGCCAGCATATTTTTTTTCTCTGCAACCCATTGCTTAATTGTGCTTCCTAGCTGTTTTTTATAAAATCACTGAATCAAATCTAACTTTGATTACATCAGAGAAGGCCAGGTACCCTACACCATAAGAGGGGGTTTGAAATTTGACTTGTCTACTTAAATATCACCAAAACCTGATCATAAGGTCAATTATGTCCCTGGGTGGGATTGAACCACCAACCTTTTGGTTAATAGCCAGACACACTAACCAATTGCGCCACAGAGACACTTTGCAAAAAGTACATACTGACAAAGGCTAATAAGCATTCATCTAGAACGTTTCCTAGAAAAACTTTAAAAAGTCAATAATCTGGAGAGTTTTTGTAAGAATTTTCTTAAATCAACCAACGAAGAAACACATTGGTACTTTCCCATGATGAGTGAGTGCTTCAGGATCTCTTGCACTTACATGTGCAGCAGAGTACTGCAATGGAAGCATGCTGGGCCCATTACCCAGAGGTAGGCAGATTGAAACTATCCTCTGCTATATGCATTTTTTTTGTTAATTAAAGTAATCCAAAACTGGGATTGATATGTTAGCTATTTTATGTTTACTTAAAGTACAATAACTTTTACCATTTTAATTTGTTTTAATAGTATATTGACAGTATTGTTTTCTTTCAAAAATCCACTTAATTTTCTTTACCCTATTATTAAAATGGTAATTGACAAAAACAAACTACATTGTCACCAGAAGAGCAATACAAAATGTACAAGTGATATATTAAAATCATCTTTCCAGCTTGAATTTCAATGATGCATTAGGGCAACGATTTTGTGAGAAACATCTTCACCCTTAAATAAAGATTTTCTTAATTCCTTACCTGTGTGCTAATTAGATATCACCTTGTTTTCACATTAAACAGACTTCTACATGAGAAAGCAGCAAGGATGCAGTGGCGTTAATGTTTCCTGGTGTCAACCTGTATTATTTCAGTAGACATTGAAATGAGGATGCATCTTGCTGCCTTTCCAATGAAGCAAGTTTAATTTAGTTATAGGTGAAAAACCTTCCCTACAAAGGTGTTAATCAGAGACTTGGCTTTGTGGACACTTTTTAGAGAACAAATTTGTTAGCATAAAAATAAAGGAAGAAAATGAAGAGCTGTTTAATCACTCAATTGGATTTTTCTGCCAGCATATTTTTTTTCTCTGCAACCCATTGCTTAATTGTGCTTCCTAGCTGTTTTTTATAAAATCACTGAATCAAATCTAATTACATCAGAGAAGGCCAGGTACCCTACACCATAAGAGGGGGTTTGAAATTTTGACTTGTCTACTTAAATATCACCAAAACCTGATCACAAGGTCAATTATGTCCCTGGGTGGGATTGAACCACCAACCTTTTGGTTAATAGCCAGACACACTAACCAATTGCACCACAGAGACACTTTGCAAAAGTACATACTGACAAAGGCTAATAAGCATTCATCTAAAACGTTTCCTAGAAAAACTTTAAAAAGTCAATAATCTGGAGAGTTTTTGTAAAATGTTTCTTCCATCCACCAACGAAGAAACACATTGGTACTTTCCCATGATGAGTGAGTGCTTCAGGATCTCTTGCACTTACATGTGCAGCAGAGTACTGCAATGGAAGCATGCTGGGCCCATAACCCAGAGGTAGGCAGATTAAAACTATCCTCTGCTATATGCATTTTTTTTGTTAATTAAAGTAATCCAAAACTGGGATTGATATTTTTGCTCTTTTATTTTTCATTAAAGTACAATAACTTTTACCATTTTAATTTGTTTTAATAGTATATTGAAAGTATTGTTTTCTTTTAAAAATCCACTTAATTTTCTTTACCCTATTAATAAAATGGTAATTGACAAAAACAAACTACATTGTCACCAGAAGAGCAATACAAAATGTACAAGTGATATATTAAAATCATCTTTCCAGCTTGAATTTCAATGATGCATTGGGGCAACGATTTTGTGAGAAACATTTTCACCCTTAAATAAAGATTTTCTTAATTCCTTACCTGTGTGCTAATTAGATATCACCTTGTTTTCACATTAAACAGACTTCCACATGAGAAAGCAGCAAGGATGCAGTGGCGTTAATGTTTCCTGGTGTCAACCTGTATTATTTCAGTAGACATTGAAATGAGGATGCATCTTGCTGCCTTTCCAATGAAGCAAGTTTAATTTAGTAATAGGTGAAAAACCATCCCTACAAAGGTGTTAATCAGAGACTTGGCTTTGTGGACACTTTTCAGAGAACAAATTTGTTAGCATAAAAATAAAGCCAGAAAATGAAGAGCTGTTTAATCACTCAATTGGATTTTTTTGCCAGCATATTTCTTTTTTCTCTGCAACCCACTGCTAAATTGTGCTTCCTAGCTGTTATTATAAAATCACTGAATCAAATCTAACTCTGATTACATCAGAGAAGGCCAGGTACCCTACACCATAAGAGGGGGTTTGAAATTTTGACTTGTCTACTTAAAGATCACCAAAATCTGATAACAAGGTCAATTACGTCCCTGGGTGGGATTGAACCACCAACCTTTTGGATAATAGCCATACACACTAACTGATTGCGCCACAGAGACACTTTGCAAAAGTACATACTGACAAAGGCTAATAAGCATTCATCTAAAACGTTTCCTAGAAAAACTTTAAAAAGTCAATAATCTGGAGAGTTTTTGTAAGATGTTTCTTCCATCAACCAACGAAGAAACACATTGGTACTTTCACATGATGAGTGAGTGCTTCAGGATCTATTGCACTTACATGTGCAGCAGAGTACAGCAATGGAAGCATGCTGGGCACATAACCCAGAGGTAGGCAGATTGAAACTATCCTCTGCTATATGCATTTTTTTTTGTTAATTAAAGTAATCCAAAACTGGGATTGATATGTTGGCTCTTTTATTTTTACTTACAGTACAATAACTTCTACCATTTTAATTTGTTTTAATAGTATATTGATAGTATTGTTTTCTTTCAAAAATCCACTTAATTTTCTTTACCCTATTATTAAAATGGTTATTGACAAAAACAAACTACATTGTCACCAGAAGAGCAATACAAAATGTACAAGTGATATATTAAAATCATCTTTCCAGCTTGAATTTCAATGATGCATTGGGGCAACGATTTTGTGAGAAACATTTTCACCCTTAAATAAAGATTTTCTTAATTCCTTACCTGTGTGCTAATTAGATATCACCTTGTTTTCACATTAAACAGACTTCCACATGAGAAAGCAGCAAGGATGCAGTGGCGTTAATGTTTCCTGGTGTCAACCTGTATTATTTCAGTAGACATTGAAATGAGGATGCATCTTGCTGCCTTTCCAATGAAGCAAGTTTAATTTAGTAATAGGTGAAAAACCATCCCTACAAAGGTGTTAATCAGAGACTTGGCTTTGTGGACACTTTTCAGAGAACAAATTTGTTAGCATAAAAATAAAGCCAGAAAATGAAGAGCTGTTTAATCACTCAATTGGATTTTTTTGCCAGCATATTTATTTTTTCTCTGCAACCCACTGCTAAATTGTGCTTCCTAGCTGTTATTATAAAATCACTGAATCAAATCTAACTCTGATTACATCAGAGAAGGCCAGGTACCCTACACCAGAACAGGGGTTTTGAAATTTTGACTTGTCTACTTAAAGATCACCAAAATCTGATAACAAGGTCAATTACGTCCCTGGGTGGGATTGAACCACCAACCTTTTGGTTAATAGCCGTGCACACTAACTGATTGCGCCACAGAGACACTCTGCAGAAGTCCATACTGACAAAGGCTAATAAGCATTCATCTAAAACGTTTCCTAGAAAAACTTTAAAAAGTCAATAATATGGAGAGTTTTTGTAAGATGTTTCTTCCATCAACCAACGAAGAAACACATTGGTACTTTCCCATGATGAGTGAGTGCTTCAGGATCTCTTGCACTTACATGTGCAGCAGAGTACAGCAATGGAAGCATGCTGGGCCCATAACCCAGCGGTAGGCAGATTGAAACTATCCTCTGCTATATGCATTTTTTTTTTTGTTAATTAAAGTAATCCAAAACTGGGATTGATATTTTGGCTCTTTTATTTTTACTTAAAGTACAATAACTTTTACCATTTTAATTTGTTTTAATAGTATATTGACAGTATAGTTTTCTTTAAAAAATCCACTTAATTTTCTTTACCCTATTATTAAAAGGGTAATTGACAAAAACAAACTACATTGTCACCAGAAGAGCAATACAAAATGTACAAGTGATATATTAAAATCATCTTTCCAGCTTGAATTTCAATGATGCATTGGGGCAACGATTTTGTGAGAAACATCTTCACCCTTAAATAAAGATTTTCTTAATTCCTTACCTGTGTGCTAATTAGATATCACCTTGTTTTCACATTAAACAGACTTCTACATGAGAAAGCAGCAAGGATGCAGTGGCGTTAATGTTTCCTTGTGTCAACCTGTATTATTTCAGTAGACATTGAAATGAGGATGCATCTTGCTGCCTTTCCAATGAAGCAAGTTTAATTTAGTAATAGGTGAAAAACCATCCCTACAAAGGTGTTAATCAGAGACTTGGCTTTGTGGACACTTTTCAGAGAACAAATTTGTTAGCATAAAAATAAAGCCAGAAAATTAAGAGCTGTTTAATCACTCAATTGGATTTTTTTTGCCAGCATATTTCTTTTTCTCTGCAACCCACTGCTAAATTGTGCTTCCTATCTGTTTTTATTAAATCACTGAATCAAATCTAACTCTGATTACATCAGAAAAGGCCAGGTACCCTACACCATAACAGGGGGTTTGAAATTTTGACTTGTCTACTTAAAGATCACCAAAATCTGATAACAAGGTCAATTACGTCCCTGGGTGGGATTGAACCACCAACCTTTTGGTTAGTAGCCGGACACACTAACCGATTGCGCCACAGAGACACTTCGCAAAAAGTACATACTGACAAAGGCTAATAAGCATACATTTAGAACGTTTCCTAGAAAAACTTTAAAAAGTCAATAATCTGGAGAGTTTTTGTAAAATGTTTCTTCCATCAACCAACGAAGAAACACATTGGTACTTTCCCATGATGAGTGAGTGCTTCAGGATCTCTTGCACTTACATGTGAAGCAGAGTACTGCAATGGAAGCATGCTGGGCCCATAACCCAGAGGTAGGCAGATTGAAACTATCCTTTGCTATATGCATTTTTTTTGTTAATTTAAGTAATCAAAACTGGGATTGATATTTTTCCTCTTTTATTTTTACTTGAAGTACAATAACTTTTACCATTTTAATTTGTTTGAATAGTATATTGACAGTATAGTTTTCTTTAAAAAATCCACTTAATTTTCTTTACCCTATTATTAAAAGGGTAATTGACAAAAACAAACTACATTGTCACCAGAAGAGCAATACAAAATGTACAAGTGATATATTAAAATCATCTTTCCAGCTTGAATTTCAATGATGCATTGGGGCAACGATTTTGTGAGAAACATCTTCACCCTTAAATAAAGATTTTCTTAATTCCTTACCTGTGTGCTAATTAGATATCACCTTGTTTTCACATTAAACAGACTTCCACATGAGAAAGCAGCAAGGATGCAGTGGCGTTAATGTTTCCTGGTGTCAACCTGTATTATTTCAGTAGACATTGAAATGAGGATGCATCTTGCTGCCTTTCCAATGAAGCAAGTTTAATTTAGTAATAGGTTAAAAACCATCCTTACAAAGGTGTTAATCAGAGACTTGGCTTTGTGGACACTTTTCAGAGAACAAATTTGTTAGCATAAAAATAAAGCCAGAAAATTAAGAGCTGTTTAATCACTCAATTGGATTTTTTTGCCAGCATATTTCTTTTTCTCTGCAACCCACTGCTAAATTGTGCTTCCTAGCTGTTTTTATAAAATCACTGAATCAAATCTAACTCTGATTACATCAGAGAAGGCCAGGTACCCTACACCAGAACAGGGGTTTTGAAATTTTGACTTGTCTACTTAAAGATCACCAAAATCTGATAACAAGGTCAATTACGTCCCTGGGTGGGATTGAACCACCAACCTTTTGGTTAATAGCCGTGCACACTAACTGATTGCGCCACAGAGACACTTTGCGAAAGTCTATACTGACAAAGGCTAATAAGCATTCATCTAAAACGTTTCCTAGAAAAACTTTAAAAAGTCAATAATCTGGAGAGTTTTTGTAAGATGTTTCTTCCATCAACCAACGAAGAAACACATTGGTACTTTCCCATGATGAGTGAGTGCTTCAGGATCTCTTGCACTTACATGTGCAGCAGAGTACAGCAATGGAAGCATGCTGGGCCCATAACCCAGCGGTAGGCAGATTGAAACTATCCTCTGCTATATGCATTTTTTTTGTTAATTAAAGTAATCCAAAACTGGGATTGATATTTTGGCTCTTTTATTTTTACTTAAAGTACAATAACTTTTACCATTTTAATTTGTTTTAATAGTATATTGACAGTATAGTTTTCTTTAAAAAATCCACTTCATTTTCTTTACCTTATTATTAAAAGGGTAATTGACAAAAACAAACTACATTGTCACCAGAAGAGCAATACAAAATGTACAAGTGATATATTAAAATCATCTTTCCAGCTTGAATTTCAATGATGCATTGGGGCAACGATTTTGTGAGAAACATCTTCACCCTTAAATAAAGATTTTCCTAATTCCTTACCTGTGTGCTAATTAGATATCACCTTGTTTTCACATTAAACAGACTTCTACATGAGAAAGCAGCAAGGATGCAGTGGCGTTAATGTTTCATGGTGTCAACCTGTATTATTTCAGTAGACATTGAAATGAGGATGCATCTTGCTGCCTTTCCAATGAAGCAAGTTTAATTTAGTAATAGGTGAAAAACCATCCCTACAAAGGTGTTAATCAGAGACTTGGCTTTGTGGACACTTTTCAGAGAACAAATTTGTTAGCATAAAAATAAAGCCAGAAAATGAAGAGCTGTTTAATCACTCAATTGGATTTTTTTGCCAGCATATTTCTTTTTCTCTGCAACCCACTGCTAAATTGTGCTTCCTAGCTGTTTTTATAAAATCAATGAATCAAATCTAACTCTGATTACATCAGAGAAGGCCAGGTACCCTACACCATAACAGGGGGTTTGAAATTTTGACTTGTCTACTTAAAGATCACCAAAATCTGATAACAAGGTCAATTACATCCCTTGGTGGGATTAAACCACCAACCTTTTGGTTAGTAGCTGGACACACTAACCGATTGCGCCACAGAGACACTTTGCAAAAAGTACATACTGACAAAGGCTAATAAGCATACATCTAGAACGTTTCCTAGAAAAACTTTAAAAAGTCAATAATCTGGAGAGTTTTTGTAAAATGTTTCTTCCATCAACCAACGAAGAAATACATTGGTACTTTCCCATGATGAGTAAGTGCTTCAGGATCTCTTGCACTTACATGTGCAGCAGAGTACTGCAATGGAAGCATGCTGGGCCCATAACCCAGAGGTAGGCAGATTGAAACTATCATTTGCTATATGCATTTTTTTTTGTTAATTTAAGTAATCAAAACTGGGATTGATATTTTTGCTCTTTTATTTTTACTTGAAGTACAATAACTTTTACCATTTTAATTTGTTTAAATCCACTAAATTTTCTTTACCCTATTATTAAAAGGGTAATTGACAAAAACAAACTACATTGTCACCAGAAGAGCAATACAAAATGTACACGTGATATATTAAAATCATCTTTCCAGCTTGAATTTCAATGATGCATTGGGGCAACGATTTTGTGAGAAACATCTTCACCCTTAAATAAAGATTTTCTTAATTCCTTACCTGTGTGCTAATTAGATATCACCTTGTTTTCACATTAAACAGACTTCCACATGAGAAAGCAGCAAGGAAGCAGTGGCGGTAATGTTTCCTGGTGTCAACCTGTATTATTTCAGTAGAAATTGAAATGAGGATGCATCTTGCTGCCTTTCCAATGAAGCAAGTTTAAATTAGTAATAGGTGAAAAACCATCCCTACAAAGGTGTTAATCAGAGACTTGGCTTTGTGGACACTTTTCAGAGAACAAATTTGTTAGCATAAAAATAAAGCCAGAAAATGAAGAGCTGTTTAATCACTCAATTGGATTTTTCTGCCAGCATATTTCTTTTTCTCTGCAACCCACTGCTAAATTGTGCTTCCTATCTGTTTTTATAAAATCACTGAATCAAATCTAACTCTGATTACATCAGAGAAGGCCAGGTACCCTACACCATAACAGGGGGTTTGAAATTTTGACTTGTCTACTTAAAGATCACCAAAATCTGATAACAAGGTCAATTACGTCCCTAGGTGGGATTGAACCACCAACCTTTTGGTTAGTAGCCAGACACACTAACCGATTGCGCCACAGAGACACTTTGTAAAAAGTACTTACAGACAAAGGCTAATAAGCATTCATCTAAAACGTTTCCTAGAAAAACTTTAAAAAGTCAATAATCTGGAGAGTTTTTGTAAGATGTTTCTTCCATCAACCAACGAAGAAACACATTGGTACTTTCCCATGATGACTGAGTGCTTCAGGATCTCTTGCACTTACATGTGCAGCAGAGTACTGCAATGGAAGCATGCTGGGCCCATAACCCAGAGGTAGGCAGATTGAAACTATCCTTTGCTATATGCATTTTTTTTTGTTAACTTAAGTAATCAAAACTGGGATTGATATTTTTGCTCTTTTATTTTTACTTAAAGTACAATAACTTTTACCATTTTAATTTGTTTTAATAGTATATTGACAGTATAGTTTTCTTTAAAAAATCCACTTAATTTTCTTTACCCTATTATTAAAAGGGTAATTGACAAAAACAAACTACATTGTCACCAGAAGAGCAATACAAAATGTACAAGTGATATATTAAAATCATCTTTCCAGCTTGAATTTCAATGATGCATTGGGGCAACGATTTTGTGAGAAACATCTTCACCCTTAAATAAAGATTTTCTTAATTCCTTACCTGTGTGCTAATTAGATATCACCTTGTTTTCACATTAAACAGACTTCCACATGAGAAAGCAGCAAGGATGCAGTGGCGTTAATGTTTCCTGGTGTCAACCCGTATTTTTTCAGTAGACATTGAAATGAGGATGCATCTTGCTGCCTTTCCAATGAAGCAAATTTAATTTAGTAATAGGTGAAAAACCATCCCTACAAAGGTGTTAATCAGAGACTTGGCTTTGTGGACACTTTTCAGAGAACAAATTTGTTAGCATAAAAATAAAGCCAGAAAATTAAGAGCTGTTTAATCACTCAATTGGATTTTTTTGCCAGCATATTTCTTTTTCTCTGCAACCCACTGCTAAATTGTGCTTCCTAGCTGTTTTTATAAAATCACTGAATCAAATCTAACTCTGATTACATCAGAGAAGGCCTGGTACCCTACACCATAAGAGGGGGTTTGAAATTTTGACTTGTCTACTTAAAGATCACCAAAATCTGATAACAATGTCAATTACGTCCCTGGGTGGGATTGAACCACCAACCTTTTGGTTTATAGCTGTACACACTAACTGATTGCGCCACAGAGACACTTTGCAAAAGTACATACTGACAAAGGCTAATAAGCATTCATCTAAAACGTTTCCTAGAAAAACTTTAAAAAGTCAATAATCTGGAGAGTTTTTGTAAGATGTTTCTTCCATCCACCAACGAAGAAACACATTGGTACTTTCCCATGATGAGTGAGTGCTTCAGGATCTCTTGCACTTACATGTGCAGCAGAGTACTGCAATGGAAGCATGCTGGGCCCATAACCCAGAGGTAGGCAAATTAAAAATATCCTCTGCTATATGCATTTTTTTTGTTAATTAAAGTAATCCAAAACTGGGATTGATATTTTTACTCTTTTATTTTTCATTAAAGTACAATAACTTTTACCATTTTAATTTGTTTTAATAGTATATTGAAAGTATTGTTTTCTTTTAAAAATCCACTTAATTTTCTTTACCCTATTATTAAAAGGGTAATTGACAAAAACAAACTACATTGTCACCAGAAGAGCAATACAAAATGTACAAGTGATATATTAAAATCATCTTTCCAGCTTGAATTTCAATGATGCATTGGGGCAACGATTTTGTGAGAAACATTTTCACCCTTAAATAAAGATTTTCTTAATTCCTTACCTGTGTGCTAATTAGATATCACCTTGTTTTCACATTAAACAGACTTCCACATCAGAAAGCAGCAAGGATGCAGTGGCGTTAATGTTTCCTGGTGTCAACCTGTATTATTTCAGTAGACATTGAAATGAGGATGCATCTTGCTGCCTTTCCAATGAAGCAAGTTTAATTTAGTAATAGGTTAAAAACAATCCTTACAAAGGTGTTAATCAGAGACTTGGCTTTGTGGACACTTTTCAGAGAACAAATTTGTTAGCATAAAAATAAAGCCAGAAAATTAAGAGCTGTTTAATCACTCAATTGGATTTTTTTTGCCAGCATATTTCTTTTTCTCTGCAACCCACTTGCTAAATTGTGCTTCCTAGCTGTTTTTATAAAATCACTGAATCAAATCTAACTCTGATTACATCAGAGAAGGCCAGGTACCCTACACCAGAACAGGGGGTTTGAAATTTTGACTTGTCTACTTAAAGATCACCAAAATCTGATAACAAGGTCAATTACGTCCCTGGGTGGGATTGAACCACCAACCTTTTGGTTAATAGCCGTGCACACTAACTGATTGCGCCACAGAGACACTTTGCGAAAGGCCATACTGACAAAGGCTAATAAGCATTCATCTAAAACGTTTCCTAGAAAAACTTTAAAAAGTCAATAATCTGGAGAGTTTTTGTAAGATGTTTCTTCCATCAACCAACGAAGAAACACATTGGTACTTTCCCATGATGAGTGAGTGCTTCAGGATCTCTTGCACTTACATGTGCAGCAGAGTACAGCAATGGAAGCATGCTGGGCCCATAACCCAGCGGTAGGCAGATTGAAACTATCCTCTGCTATATGCATTTTTTTTTTGTTAATTAAAGTAATCCAAAACTGGGATTGATATTTTAGCTCTTTTATTTTTACTTAAAGTACAATAACTTTTACCATTTTAATTTGTTTTAATAGTATATTGACAGTATTGTTTTCTTTAAAAAATCCACTTAATTTTCTTTACCCTATTATTAAAATGGTAATTGACAAAAACAAACTACATTGTCACCAGAAGAGCAATACAAAATGTACAAGTGATATATTAAAATCATCTTTCCAGCTTGAATTTCAATGATGCATTGGGGCAACGATTTTGTGAGAAACATCTTCACCCTTAAATAAAGATTTTCTTAATTCATTACCTGTGTGCTAATTAGATATCACCTTGTTTTCACATTAGGGTAATCTCCTGTTTGCGGTCAGCACACTCTTTGAGGGTAGCCGTATCCTGGGACGGGAGGGCTACCTTCTTGGATAAGCGTGTTATCCACGGGAGGATTCCCATCGTAACCTATCCGTTGGTGGGAAAGGATACGCCATAAGAATCCTTTTGGAAATCTGCAGTCTTTTATCTGGAGATTTCCAAGCTTTTTCACATAACTCGTTCAGCTCGTGTGAGGGGGGAAAGGTTATCTCAGGCTTCTTTCCCTTGTACATATGTACCCTCTTGTCAGGGACAGGGGGTTACTCTGTGATGTGCAAAACATCTTTTATTGCCATAATCATAAATCGAATGGATTTTGCCAATTTTGGCTGTAACTTTGCATCATCGTAATCGACACTGGAGTCAGAATCCGTGTCGGTATCTGTGTCAACAAACTGGTATAGTGGGCGCTTATGAGACCCTGACAGTCCCTGCAACATAGGATCAGGCATGGGTTGAGACCCTGACTGTCCCAAAGCTTCTGCCTTGTCTAATCTTTTGTGCAATGAGTTTACACTAGCATTTAAAACATTCCACATATCCATCCAATCAGCTGTCGGCGGAGACACCACATTCATTTGCTCCCGCTCCTCTCTAATATAGCCTTCTTCCTCAGACATGTCGACACACGTGTACCGACACACCACACACACAGGGAATGCTTTTTCTGAAGACAGTTTTCCCACAAGGCCCTTTGGAGAGACAGAGAGGGAGTATGCCAGCACACACCCCAGCGCTATATAACCCAGGAATAAAACAGTAACTTAATGTTTGCCCAGTAGTGCTGCTGTATGTAATTTGCGAATTATGTGCCCCCCCCCTCTTTTCAACCCTCTTGTCTAACGTGGTATAAGCAGGGTAGAGTCCGGGGAGCTTCCTCTCAGCGGTGCTGTGGAGAAAAAATGGTGCTGGTGAGTGCTGAGGGAGAAGCCCCGCCCCCTCGGAGGCGGGCTTCTGTCCCGCTTAAACTGTAAAATTGGTGGGGGCTCATACATATATACAGTGCCCAGCTGTATATATGTTATATTTTTGCGAAAGAGGTTTATATTGCTGCCCAGGGCGCCCCCCCTGCGCCCTGCACCCTTACAGTGACCGGAGTATGTGAGGTGTATGGGAGCAAAGGCACACAGCTGCAGTGCTGTGTTTTACCTCAGTGAAGATCATGAAGTTTTTCTGCCGCCTCTGAAGTCTTCTTTTCTTCTCATACTCACCCGGCTTCTATCTTCCGGCTCTGCGAGGGGGACGGAGGCGCGGCTCTGGGATGGACGGCGAGGGTGAGATCCTGCGTACCAATCCCTCTGGAGCTAATGGTGTCCAGTAGCCTAAGAAGCAGGACCTTGCAACTCAGAGAGTAGGGCTGCTTCTCTCCCCTCAGTCCCTCGATGAGGGAGTCTGTTGCCAGCAGTGCTCCCTGAAAATTAAAAACCTAACAAAATACTTTCTGTCAGAAAGCTCAGGAGAGCTCCTGAAAAGCACCCAGTCTCCACTGGGCACAGTATCAAACTGAGATCTGGAGGAGGGGCATAGAGGGAGGAGCCAGTGCACACCCAGAACTAAAGTCTTTCTTAAAGTGCCCATGTCTCCTGCGGAGCCCGTCTATCCCCATGGTCCTTACGGAGTCCCCAGCATCCTCTAGGACTTTAGAGAAAATAGGATTTTAATACCTACTGGTAAATCCTTTTCTCTTAGTCCGTAGAGGATGCTGGGCACCCGTCCCAGTGCGTACTGTGTCTGCAGTTATTAAATGGCCCTTAACTCCAGAACATTTATGTGGAGACAACTTTCCTGACTTGACCATCTTCCTTGGATGTTTTCCCCCTGTGTGACTGCTCCCCAGCCTTGGAGGGTTGCATCCGTGGTCCCTAGGATCCCGTCCTGGATCCCAAACCATCGCCCCTCTAGGTGGTGAGAACTGTGCAGCCACCAATGGAGTGAGATTCTGGTCTTGGAAGACAGGATTATCCTCCGGTGCATGTGTAGGTGGGATCCGGACCACTTGTCCAACAGGTCCCACTGGAACACTCTGGCATGGAGCCTGCCAAACTGAATGGCCTCGTAGGCCGCAACCATCTTCCCCAGCAACCGAATGCATTGATGGATTAACACTCTTGCTGGTTTCAGAATTTGTTTGACCAGACTCTGGATCTCCAGAGCCATTCCACTAGAAGAAAACCTCTTCTGTGTCCAGTATCACTCCCAAAAACAACAACCGCGTCATTAGGACCAACTGCGATTTTGGCAAGTTTAGGAGCCAACCATGTTGTTAAAGAACTGTCATGGAGAGTAGATGTTTTGCACCAACTGGTACCTGGATCTCGCCTTTATCAGGAGATCATACAAGTACGGGATAATTGTGACTCCTTGCTTGCGAAGGAGAACCATCATTTCCGCCATCACCCTGGTGAAAATCCTCGGAGCCGTGGACAGACCAAACGGCAACGTCTGAAATTGGTAATGACAATCATGAATTGCAAACCTCAGGTAGCTTGATGCAGTGGCTAAATGGGAACATGTAAGTAGGCATCCTTTATGTCTACCAAAACCATGAAATCTCCGTTATCCCCCGGACTGGAGATAACTACCCTGAGAGATTCCATCTTGAAATTTAATTTCTTTAGGTAGAAATTAAGGGATTTCAGATTTAAGATTGGTCTGACTGAGCCGTCCGGCTTCGGGACCACGAAGAGGCTTGAATAAAAACCTTCTCCCTGCTGACTAAGGCTGATTTGAACAATCGGTGAGGGGGAACGTCTTGAAACCCCAGTTTGTACCCTTGGGACACTATTTGTAAAACCCACGAGTCGAGGTCCGAATGAATCCAGAACTGACTGAAGAGTTTTAGACGTTCCCCCCCAGTGGCGGAACTAGCGAGCAGTGGGCCCATGTGCGACAAAATGGCTTGGGCCCCCCCCCCCCATCCCATCCCATCCAAGTCCACCCCCTCACCCCTGGAGAGGATCTGGTGAGGGGGGCCTGCTCAGGGAAGTGGATACCTAGCAACAGTGCCGTAACTAGACATTTTAGCAGTGTGTGCAAGAAACGGCATTGGAGCCCCACCCCTGCATGCAAAACAGGGGCAGTGCGCGCCGTAGGCGCGTGCAAAAAAACATAGTGGCGTGGCTTCGTGGTTAAGGGGTGTGGCCACAAAATAATACCAATTCATAAAACGGTGCACAGTAGTCTCCATTATTCAAATTACGCCCCACAGTAGCACCACTACACCAGGTAGAGACCCTTTTACACCTTACGGCGGACAGATTCCTCTTTTTACACATTACAGCAGACAGCGTCCTCTTTTTACACATTACAGCAGACAGCGTCCCCTTTTTACACATTACGGCAGACAGCATCCCCCTTTTTTACACAACGGCAGACAGCGTGCCCTTGTTACACATAGCGGCAGACAGCGTACATTTTTTTCACATAACGGCAGACAGCCTGCCCTTGTTAAACATAGCGGCAGACAGCGTACACTTTTTACACATAACGGCAGACAGCCTGCCCTTGTTAAACATAGCGGCAGACAGCGTACACTTTTTTCACATAACAGCAGTCAGCCTGCCCTTGTTACACATAATGGCAGACATCGCACACTTTTTACACATTACAGCAGACAGCTTGCCCTTGTTACACATTACAGCAGACAGCTTGCCCTTGTTACACATTTTGGCAGACAGCGTGCCCTTGTTACACATTACGGCAGACAGCATCCCCCTTGTTACACATTACGGCAGGCAGATTCCCCCTTTTTACACATTGCGGCAAGCAGATTCCCCCTTTTTACACATTGCGGCAAGCAGCTTCCCCCTTTTTACACATTGCGGCAGGCAGATTCCCCCTTTTTACACATTGCGGCAGGCAGTCCCCCTTTTTACACATAGCTGCAGGCAGATTCCCCCTTTTTACACATAGCGGCAGGCAGATTCCCCCTTTTTACACATTGCGGCAGGCAGTCCCCCTTTTTACACATAGCTGCAGGCAGATTCCCCCTTTTAACACATAGCTGCAGGCAGATTCCCCCCTTTTACACATAGCTGCAGGCAGATTCCCCCTTTTTACACATAGCGGCAGGCAGATTCCCCCTTTTTACACATAGCGGCAGGCAGATTCCCCCTTTTTACACATAGCGGCAGGCAGATTCCCCCTTTTTACACATAGCGGCAGGCAGTCGAAAGAAAGAGAAGAAAGAAAGAAAGAAAGAAAGAAAGAAAGAAAGAAAGAAAGAAAGAAAGAAAGAAAGAAAGAAAGAAAGAAAGAAAGAAAGAAAGAAAGAAAGAAGAATTATACTTACCCTCTCCGCTGGCTCAGGCTCCTCGTGCAGCTTGACGATTCCCGGGCAGTAGAGAAGGAGGAGGAGGGAGGTAGAGGAGGGAGCCGCAGCAGCGCTGTGTTATTGGTGGAGGCGCTGCTGCTGCTGCCCCTCTGCTTCACTATAGGCTGTTCTCGGAAGACAGCCTATAGTGAAGCAGAGGGGCAGCAGCAGCAGCGCCTCCACCAGTAACAAAGCGCTGCTGCGGCTCCTTCCTTCACCTCCCTCCTCCTCCCCCCCCCCCTCCGTGCCGCTGCTCCTCTCATCTCCAAGCGACCCTCCTCCCTCTTCGTGTGTTACAGAGGCGGCAGCGTGTCTGGTGCTGCGGCTGCTGCCCGTAGTGCCCTGGCCTGATCTGTTCGTTACGACGGGCGGGCGGCGGGAGTCGCAGGATGCAGACCCAACGGGAGCGCTGGTGTGCGGCTGCGGCATGATACAATGAGTCATTGTGACTCATTGTAATGCCGGCGGCTGTGGGCCCTTGAGTGCGGCGGGGCCCCAGTGCAATGCACTGCCTGCCCTGCCAGTAGTTCCGCCCCTGGTGCCCCCCACTGGTGTGGGCTCCTGCAAGAGAGCCCCAGCGTCATGCAGTGGATTTGGCAGAAGCAGAGGACTCTGCTCCTGCGATCTTGAAGAGGCTTCTTGGAGTCAGCATCAGCATTCCCTTGGTGAATCCACAATGCCCTCCTATCCGAGACTGCCATGAAATTGGCCCGTGAGCACTTGTGCCCGGTGTAGGATTTTTAAATATGTGTAGTTTACTGTATGCAAGGGTTTAAAACCTTTTAGGAACTGAGATCTAAGGTGTATTACATGTAGTTTAAAAAAAAACAAAAAAGGTTTATTTTATGGCAGTAGTTTCCAAACTGGGGTTCTTGCACTGGTAGCATAGTTTGGTGGTCCAGGACCAATTAAAATTATTTATACTTTATTAAATTGGCAAAACCATTCCCTCACAACATAACTGAACCTGAGGATGACATGCTATAAACACAATTTACTTAATTTTATATTTTTTTCTGAATTTCTCAATAAAAAAAACTTTGGCCTAGGGGTGCCGTGAAACAAATTTTGATACTATTTATTTATATAGTGCTCTTTCTCCAACAGGACTCAAGGCGCTTGAGATATGGCTTCTGGAACTGAACACAGGATTCTAAATGTGGCTGTACCAAGGACCTATACAGTGGCATTACAGGTTGAGTATCCCTTATCCAAAATGCTTGGGACCAGAGGAATTTTGGATATCGGATTTTTCTGTATTTTGGAATAATTGCATACCATAACGAGATATTATGGTGATGGGACCTAAATCTAAGCACAGAATGCATTTATGTTTCATATATACCATATACACACAGCCTGAAGGTCATTTTAGCCAATATTTTTTATAACTTTGTGCATTAAACAAAGTGTGTGTACATTCACAGAATTCATTTATGTGTCATATACACCTGGGCCCTCATTCCGAGTTGATCGGTCGCAAGGCGAATTTAGCAGAGTTACACACGCTAAGCCGCCGCCTACTGGGAGTGAATCTTAGCTTCTTAAAATTGCGACCGATGTATTCGCAATAATGCGATTACTAACTACTTAGCAGTTTCAGAGTAGCTCCAGACTTACTCTGCCTGTGCGATCATTTCAGTGCTTGTCGTTCCTGGTTGACGTCACAAACACACCCAGCGTTCGCCCAGGCACTCCCACCGTTTCTCCGGCCACTCCTGCGTTTTTTCCGGAAACGGTAGCGTTTTCAGCCACACGCCCCTGAAACGCAGTGTTTCCGCCCAGTAACACCCATTTCCTGTCAATCACATTACGATCGCCGGAGCGAAGAAAAAGCCGTGAGTAAAAATACTTTCTTCATAGTAAAGTTACTTGGCGCAGTCGCAGTGCGAACATTGCGCATGCGTACTAAGCGGATTTTCACTGCGATGCGATGAAAAATACCGAGCGAACAACTCGGAATGAGGGCCCTTATACACACAGTCTGAAGTTCATTTAATACAATATTTTTAATAACTTTGAGTATTAAACAAAGTTTGTGTACACTGAGCCATCAAAAAATAAAGGTTTCACTATCTCAGTCTCACTCAAAAAAGTCCGTATTTCGGAATATTCCTTTTTTCGGAATATTTGGATATGGGATACTCAACCTGTATTACTTTTTTCTGCTACTGGTTCTTTACCTATGCAAACAAGCATCTGACTTGCCTTTCCTATTGCTTTGTTACATTGCTCACCTGAAATAGTAATACTTAGATAGCTTTCCTCTTGCCATTATAATGCCCTTAATATTATAGTTAGCCTTTGTATTTTTGAGACGTGTATGATTTTGCATTTTTTGGCATTAAATGTTGCCATGTTCTTGACCATTCCTCTAGTCCAGGGGCGGAACTGCCAGAGACAACGGAGTCAGTTGCCGCCGGGCTCCAGCCCTAAAGGGGCTTCCTCCATTGCCCTCCGGCTGTTACGTGCCCTTCCTACTAAATAGACAAAGGCGCTACCAGCAGGGTCTCGCAGTTTGTACATTCCATGCCGTAACACCCTTCTTTCCACCTTTTTCAAGACCCAGCCCAGCAGCCTCGCCGCTGCCACCACCGCTAGCTGCAGCACTGCCAGCGGTGGGGTGCCCCTGCTTCTTCTCACACCACAGATAGCTGGGCAGCACTGCAACTGCCTGCCTGATTGCTCCGCCCCCTTCCGGCTCCAAAGCACCTCTGCTGCCCAGTGATCCAGGAGCCTGCTGCTAGGAAGAAGTGGCCGAGCTTCAGCAAGCGAGTCTGGACACTGGCAGAGGAAGCCATGATAACCAGATAATGGGGAGTGGAGAGCCAGTTCCAAGGTAATACTTTATACAGCTGGTTGAGATCCTGGTCGGTGGATATGGATTCCAAGAAAACCCTGGAGGTGCTTCCTTTCAAGGGAGACACTCTCTTTGGAGAAGACCTCAATAAGATTGTAGCTGATCTGGCTACTGCTAAAACAGCTTGCCTACCTAGTATGACTCCTACCACGCAGAAGGCTAAAAGTACTTTCCCTTGGCCCTTTCATCCTCAAGGTAAAGCGTACCCAAGGTCAGGCATACCCAAAGCAAGCTCATGCTTCCAGACCTGCCAAGCCCAGACTGAAGCAAGCCTGGGCTGCCCATCAGCCTGCTTCCAAAACGGACAAGCCTGCCGCATGACGGTGCAGGCCTCCCTCTGGGGGATCCCAGGGTGGGGGGCCCGACTTCTAGGTTTGGCATAATTCTAAGCTAGAGAATTCTGTTTGGAGCTCACCTTGTACTTTGTGAAGAAATAATCAGCATTGTGGCTGAGCAGATACATGTAGTGTGTGGCTGCAAACTGCATGGATCTGCTGCGTTGTAATGCTGATACTTTTTTTTTTCAAAGTACCAATAGCTTCATATAATGTTCACAATTTTTATGCAGGATCAAATAGCTCAATAGGTAGGGTGTTTGATTAGAATTCAACAGGTTATAGGTTTGAATCCTGGGTATGGTAGTTTGAGATGTGTTATTTAATAAAGTATGTTGTTCTGACTGCCGGCATCCTATCACCTGGGATATCATACTAAATAAATGGAGTTGATCAATTTTTTTTATTTTTTTTTTAAACTAGGGACAATTTCCAGATACTTTTCTTTATAACTGAGATTGCCCCCTGGAACTTCACATCAGTTGACAACTATGCATGAGTGGGCAGTGCTTGCTCTGGATCTGCCCACCCATTTATGTGCCGTCATAAAAGAAAGCACAACTGACAGTTATCCTGGGCGTACACTACACAATTATCTGTCAGGCTATCTATCCAGTCTGGATGGATGGAATGAAAATCTGGTAATGTATAGGAGCAAATGTCAATTAACCATTTGCTCCCAAACACTAGAAAAGTGGTCAAAAATGGTCATTACACAAATTAGTTAAACCCAAAATTTAACCAATTTGTTTAGGGGACCATTTTTGTCCATTTTCTAGTGTTTGAGAGTAAATCGTTGATGGTCATTTGCTCACATAGATAACCGGATTTCTATTCCAACCAGCCAGTGTTGGAGATATGGTCTGCCAGATTACATAATGCATACCAGAGCCATAACTAGACTTTTTGGTGCCCTGTGACAGATAATTATATGGCCCCCCCTCCCCATTTTTGCAATATGGACAAAAGGCGCATGCCTTGTGGGGAAGGGGCATAACAAGATTGGTCTCAGAGAAAGCACATGAGATATGAAGATATATCTAGTATACTTGACACTCAATGGTTTGTGGTATTGCCGGGGTGCCCTCCTTAAATGCATATACAGTCACACATGGCGTGTTTGTGCAAATGGCATATCAGCAGTCAGCACTAACTGGTGACATGCCATTTGTACAAGTAAGCCATGTGTGACTAATATATAAACATACTTTATTAAATAACACCTCAAACTATCATACCCAGGATTCAAACCTATAACCTGTTGAATTCTAATCAAATACCCTACCCATTGAGCTACTTGATCCTGCATCTATTCTAACCTCCAAAAACAGATTCAGTTGCATTTTCCAGCGTGTTTTGTTTGCGCCTTTGCAAATGTCTTACATCGACAAACTTATTTAGTACTATTTTGCAAATAGGGTTACATTGTCGCAACATTGTGTTCCCTAATTGCTTGATTTTTTTAAATGCAACAATTGATAAAGACACCTGATAATTGCTCTGTGGAGTCTTATTTTGTGTCTACTTCTTATCTACATTTAATTCCCTACCTCTAATCAAGGCATTTTTAAATGCTGGGGGCTGCCAGGACGTGAGGCCTACCTAGACTTTAGATCTGAATTTGAATGTACTTGTGAACTAACTTAATTTCCTACTTCTAAATTCATTCCTAAATTCACTACTTACATTAATCCTGTAGTTGGGCATTTTGAGCCTTCAATTGTGGGCATTGTTTTGTGTCCAGACCAGCAGCTGGTGGTGTGCATTTGCTGGAAAGGCATCGAAGACCTCCGATATGCTGCATCTCCTGATGTGTGTCTCCCTCAAGTGTCTGTCAGCAAATGCCTGCTAGACACCCCATTCCAAGCTGATTGTGACATCACAGAACATGCATCATAGAACAGGCATGCTAGAATATGGGTCTTCAACCTGCGACCCTCCAGCTGCTGTGGAACTACATATACCAGCATGCCCTGCCTCAGTTTTAGCATACCTTAATAGCAAAACTGTGGCAGGGCATGCTGGGATGTGTAGTTTCACAGCAGCTGGAGGGCCACAGAATGAAGACCCATGTGCTAGAGCCAAGCCGCAGGTACATTGAATGCTAGCAAGCTGAATGTTTAAATCCTTTTTTGTTCCGCAGCATTCCAATGCGGAAGATTCCATGGAACCAGAGATTATTCCATTAAGAAGGACATGCTGCCTGGATGACTGCACTGTGCAAATTAAATCACGGAGCCAGTTGGCTTGTTGGTGGCTCTGGTGACTGGGTGGTTGGGTGGGCGGTGTGTCGGAGGTGGAGCACATGCAAATGAATGTGTATCATCCAGCTAGTGAGAGTGAAAACTCATGCAGGAGTGTGCCTGCTTGTCAGTGGGTTATGCACCTTGCCAGGCGTCAAATCTACATGGAGCAGCTGGAGGGGACAAGAGCAGGTTTGCAAAATATAGATAGAAGAGCATATATGCTGGCGCATTCTCCATGATTGTGTCAGCTTATGTTTTGGTGCACTGCACTTTCCTTCACTAAGTTTTAGCCATTTTGGTTAAACGCAAGTGTAGTTGCTTCTCGCCCTTTTGGCTGTGATCTTGTATCGTGGTTGAAGGGTCTGCTGGAGGGATTGTTTTCTTCATTGGCGAGAGACTGAAGATATTCCAGGATGGATGGCTTGGGAACACTATCCGTTTTTCAGTTGTGGAAGAGTTGAAAGACCGGATTGGACTACATTCTATAGTAAAGGATATCTTTGTATTTATTAATCCTCCCTTTATATGTGTCTGTCTTTCAATAAAGCTTCGGGCTTGTGATTCCCTCACCCTCTTACACTCCACACCCATAGCCTTATTAACTGTTGTATTATTGTATTGTTTAAATGTATAGTGCAGTTCATGATTTATAGTGTAGGCTGGCCTGTGCTGTAGTTCTTGAACTGTACTATACCGACAGCATTTGTATTGTGTTTTGGCTGTGCTGCAACACGGTACTTATGTGTGTAATGTTTATGTATGTTTTTTTGCTTCTTTATGTCAATAAAGACTGCTTTTTCAATCCAATATCTGAAAACAATCAATGTTTATCTTTGATGGCAATAGAAGTGGTATGATATTTGCTGCTTTTGAAAGGCAATATCTGATATGTCCCCTATCTGGGAACCATATATTAAATGGCTTTTCAGAAAAGGGAGATGGGAGAAGAGCTTTCAGTACTTGTAGGACCGATGCTCATTTCCTATTCTAGCCTCCAAAAACAGATTCAGTTGCATTTTCCAGCGTGTTTTGGATGCGCCTTTGCAAATGTCTTACATCGACAAACTTATTTAGTACTATTTTGCAAATAGGGTTACATTGTTGCAACATTGTGTTCCCTAATTGCTTGATTTTTTAAATGCAACAATTGATAAAGACACCTGATAACTGCTCTGTGGAGTCTTATTTTGTGTCTATTTCTTATCTACATTTAATTCTCTACCTCTAATCAAGGCATTTTTAAATGCTGGGGGCTGCCAGGACGTGAGGCCTACCTAGACTTTAGATCTGAATTTGAATGTACTTGTGAACTAACTTAATTTCCTACTTCTAAATTCATTCCTAAATTCACTACTTACATGAATCCTGTAGTTGGGCATTTTGGGACTTCGATTGTGGGCATTGTTTTGTGTCCAGACCAGCAGCAGGTGGTGTGCATTTGCTGGAAAGGCATCGAAGACCTCCGATATGCTGCATCTCCTGATGTGTGTCTCCCTCAAGTGTCTGTCAGCAAATGCCTGCTAGACACCCCATTCCAAGCTGATTGTGACATCACGGTACATGCATCATAGAACAGGCATGCTAGAACATGGGTCTTCAACCTGCGACCCTCCAGCTGCTGTGGAACTACACATCCCAGCATGCCCTGCCTCAGTTTTAGCATACCTTAATAGCAAAACTGTGGCAGGGCATGCTGGGATGAGTAGTTTCACAGCAGCTGGAGGGCCACAGGATGAAGACCCATGTGCTAGAGCCAAGCCGCAGGTACATTGAATGCTAGCAAGCTGAATATTTAAATCCTTTTTGTTCCGCAGCATTCCAATGTGGAAGATTCCATGGAACCAGAGATCCTTCCATTGAGAAGGACATGCTGCCTGGATGACTACACTGTGCAAATTAAATCACGGAGCCAGTTGGTTTGTGGGTGGCTCTGGTGACTGGGTGGTTGGGTGGGTGGTGTGTCGGAGGTGGAGCACATGCAAATGATTGTGTATCATCCAGCTAGTGAGAGAGAAAACTCATGCAGGAGTGTGCCTGCTTGTCAGTGGGTTATGCACCTTGCCAGACGTCAAATCTACATAGAGCAGCTGGAGGGGACAAGAGCAGGTTTGCAAAATATAGATAGAAGAGCATATATGCTGGCACATTCTCCATGATTGTGTCAGCTTATGTTTTGGTGCACTGCACTTTCCTCCACTAAGTTTTAGCCATTTTTGTTAAGCTCAAGTGTAGTTGCTTCTCGGCCTTTTGGCTGTGATCTTGTATCGTGGTTGAAGGATCTGCTGGAGGGAGGGATTGTTTTCTTCATTGGCGAAAGACCAAAAATATTCCAGGATGGAAGGCTTGGGAACACTATCCGTTTTTCAGTTGTGGAAGAGCACAGAGGTCGGATTGGACTACATTCTATAGTAAAGGATACCTTTCTATTTATTGCCCCTCCCCTTTATATGTGACTGTGTTACAATAAAGCTTCGGTCTTGTGATTCCCTCACCCTCTTACACTCCACACACATAGCCTTATTAACTGTTGTATTATTGTATAGTTTAAATGTATAGTGCAGTTCATGATTTATAGTGTAGGCTGGCCTGTGCTGTAGTTCTTGAACTGTACTATACCGACAGCATTTGTATTGTGTTTTGGCTGTGCTGCAACACAGTACTTATGTGTGTAATGTTTATGTATGTTTTTTTGCTTCTTTATGTCAATAAAGACTGCTTTTTCAATCCAATATCTGAAAACAATCAATGTTTATCTTTGATGGCAATAGAAGTGGTATGATATTTGCTGCTTTTGAAAGGCAATATCTGATATGTCCCCTATCTGGGAACCATATATTAAATGGCTTTTCAGAAAAGGAAGATGGTAGAAGAGCTTTCAGTACTTGTTGGACCGATGCACATTTCCTATTCTAGCCTCCAAAAACAGATTCAGTTGCATTTTCCAGTGTGTTTTAAATGCGCCTTTGCAAATGTCTTACATCGACAAACTTATTTAGTACTATTTTGCAAATAGGGTTACATTGTTGCAACATTGTGTTCCCTAATTGCTTGATTTTTTAAATGCAACAATTGATAAAGACACCTGATAACTGCTCTGTGGAGTCTTATTTTGCGTCTACTTCTTATCTACATTTAATTCCCTACCTCTAATCAAGGCATTTTTAAATGCTGGGGGCTGCCAGGACGTGAGGCCTACCTAGACTTTAGATCTGAATTTGAATGTACTTGTGAACTAACTTAATTTCCTACTTCTAAATTCATTCCTAAATTCACTACTTACATGAATCCTGTAGTTGGGCATTTTGGGACTTCAATTGTGGGCATTGTTTTGTGTCCAGACCAGCAGCAGGTGGTGTGCATTTGCTGGAAAGGCATCGAAGATCTCCGATATGCTGCATCTCCTGATGTGTGTCTACCTCAAGTGGCTGTCAGCAAATGCCTGCTAGATACCCCATTCCAAGCTGATTGTGACATCACGGAACATGCATCATAGAACAGGCATGCTAGAACATGGGTCTTCAACCTGCGACCCTCCAGCTGCTGTGGAACTACACATCCCAGCATGCCCTGCCTCAGTTTTAGCATACCTTAATAGCAAAACTGTGGCAGGGCATGCTGGGATGTGTAGTTTCACAGCAGCTGGAGGGCCACAGGATGAAGACCCATGTGCTAGAGCCAAGCCGCAGGTACATTGAATGCTAGCAAGCTGAATGTTTAAATCCTTTTTGTTCCGCAGCATTCCAATGCGGAAGATTCCATGGAACCAGAGATTATTCCATTGAGAAGGACATGCTGCCTGGATGACTGCACTGTGCAAATTAAGTCACGAAGCCAGTTGGCTTGTGGGTGGCTCTGGTGACTGGGTGGTTGGGTGGGCGGTGTGTCGGAGGTGGAGCACATGCAAATGAATGTGTATCATCCAGCTAGTGAGAGTGAAAACTCATGCAGGAGTGTGCCTGCTTGTCAGTGGGTTATGCACCTTGCCAGACGTCAAATCTACATGGAGCAGCTGGAGGGGACAAGAGCAGGTTTGCAAAATATAGATAGAAGAGCATATATGCTGGCGCATTCTCCATGATTGTGTCAGCTTATGTTTTGGTGCACTGCACTTTCCTCCACTAAGTTTTAGCTATTTTGGTTAAACGCAAGTGAAGTTGCTTCTCGCCCTTTTGGCTGTGATCTTGTATCGTGGTTGAAGAGTCTGCTGGAGGGATTGTTTTCTTCATTGGCGAGAGACTGAAGATATTCCAGGATGGAAGGCTTGGGAACACTATCCGTTTTTAAGTTGTGGAAGAGTTGAAAGACCGGATTGGACTACATTCTATAGTAAAGGATATCTTTGTATTTATTAATCCTCCCTTTATATGTGTCTGTCTTTCAATAAAGCTTCGGGCTTGTGATTCCCTCACCCTCTTACACTCCACACCCATAGCCTTATTAACTGTTGTATTATTGTATTGTTTAAATGTATAGTGCAGTTCATGATTTATAGTGTAGGCTGGCCTGTGCTGTAGTTCTTGAACTGTACTATACCGACAGCATTTGTATTGTGTTTTATCTGTGCTGCAACACAGTACTTATGTGTGTAATGTTTATGTATGTTTTTTTGCTTCTTTATGTCAATAAAGACTGCTTTTTCAATCCAATATCTGAAAACAATCAATGTTTATCTTTGATGGCAATAGAAGTGGTATGATATTTGCTGCTTTTGAAAGGCAATATCTGATATGTCCCCTATCTGGGAACCATATATTAAATGGCTTTTCAGAAAAGGGAGATGGTAGAAGAGCTTTCAGTACTTGTAGGACCGATGCACATTTCCTATTCTAGCCTCCAAAAACAGATTCAGTTGCATTTTCCAGCGTGTTTTGGATGCGCCTTTGCAAATGTCTTACATCGGCAAACTTATTTAGTACTATTTTGCAAATAGGGTTACATTGTTGCAACATTGTGTTCCCTAATTGCTTGATTTTTTAAATGCAACAATTGATAAAGACACCTGATAACTGCTCTGTGGAGTCTTATTTTGTGTCTACTTTTTATCTACATTTAATTCTCTACCTCTAATCAAGGCATTTTTAAGTGCTGGGGGCTGCCAGGACGTGAGGCCTACCTAGACTTTAGATCTGAATTTGAATGTACTTGTGAACTAACTTAATTTCCTACTTCTAAATTCATTCCTAAATTCACTACTTACATGAATCCTGTAGTTGGGCATTTTGGGACTTCGATTGTGGGCATTGTTTTGTGTCCAGACCAGCAGCAGGTGGTGTGCATTTGCTGGAATGGCATCGAAGACCTCCGATATGCTGCATCTCCTGATGTGTGTCTCCCTCAAGTGTCTGTCAGCAAATGCCTGCTAGACACCCCATTCCAAGCTGATTGTGACATCACGGTACATGCATCATAGAACAGGCATGCTAGAACATGGGTCTTCAACCTGCGACCCTCCAGCTGCTGTGGAACTACACATCCCAGCATGCCCTGCCTCAGTTTTAGCATACCTTAATAGCAAAAATGTGGCAGGGCATGCTGGGATGTGTAGTTTCACAGCAGCTGGAGGGCCACAGGATGAAGACCAATGTGATAAAGCCAAGCCGCAGGTACATTGAATGCTAGCAAGCTGAATATTTAAATCCTTTTTATTCCGCAGCATTCCAATGTGGAAGATTCCATGGAAACAGAGATCCTTCCATTGAGAAGGACATGCTGCCTGGATGACTACACTGTGCAAATTAAATCACGGAGCCAGTTGGCTTGTGGGTGGCTCTGGTCACTGGGTGGGTGGTGTGTCGGAGGTGGAGCACATGCAAATGATTGTGTATCATCCAGCTAGTGAGAGAGAAAACTCATGCAGGAGTGTGCCTGCTTGTCAGTGGGTTATGCACCTTTCCAGACGTCAAATCTACATGGAGCAGCTGGAGAGGACAAGAGCAGGTTTGCAAAATATAGACAGAAGAGCTCTCCAGCCTAGTTTGCTGTCTGTTTCCACTTCTCTTTTCTTGAGCCGCTCCCTTATATGCCCTTGCGCACTATCCTGACTTCTCCCATCTGCTTACTTTGTGCCTTCCAACGCACAATGCGAACTACAGGTAGTGCTGCAGGGCCCACACCCTTTTACTTGCCATACAGAGCAGCTCTGGAGCTGTTACAGTGCCCAGCTTCTGCAAGAAATCAGCTTGAATGCTTCAGGGGCTGGGGCATAGCCAACATGAGCCCCACACCGAAGGAGGGTGGAGGTGTTTAATGCGAACTAGGGGTCATCCAAGCGCCGCAAAAGGCCGCCAAGCCCTGCACGCCCCTTTTCTCTTTTCATATGCAGACGAGGGTTGAAGCCAACTTTGACCCACTGCTTGGATGACATCACCATATGCAAATCCATCTGCTGCAGGCCTTCCCCCAGGAATGCTTGCACTAGTTGTTGCATTTGGTTTGTTGTTTGGGGGTGCTTCAGTATTAGGCAGCCTTCTGCCCTCCCATGTTCATCTGAAAATATGTGTTCTCCCTGCAGTTGTTGTCCCCAGATGAGAGTTCCCTTGTGCTGCCTCAGTTAAATCTTCTTTACTTGACAGAGATGTGCCTGAGCAGCGGCCCTCCCCAGCCCTATCCCAAATCATACTTATTTTGCATAGGAGATACCATGGTCATGAAGATTGCTCTCCCAGGGTGAGGTTCATTCATTGCATTCTGGGTATGCTGACCCCTGTGATTTCCCCAAATGTGGGAAACTTGACGGCATTATTTGTGGTAGTGGGGGACTGTGTTTGTGCTTTCCTCTGGTCAGCTCTGGTAAAAGTCAGATTTCTTTGTCTCAGATCTTCCTCTAGCCTTGTTCTTCTTTCGAGAGTTCCCTTGTGCTGCCTCAGTTGGATCTCCTTTACTTGACAGGGGGGTGCCCAAGCAGCGACCCTCCCCAGCTCTAGCCCAACTCCTACTTACCTGCCAGGTGAGATACTATGATCATGAAGGTGCTTCTCCCAGGGCAAGGCTCACCCATTGCACTCTGGGTGTGCTGCCCCTGTGATTTCCCCAAATGTGGGAAACTTGACTGCATAATTTGTGTTTCCACTGGTCGGCTTTCATATAATTCAGATCTCTTTGTCTCAGGTCTCTCTCCAGCCTAGTTTGCAGTCTGTTTCCACTTCTTTTTTTTTGAGCCCCTCCCTTCTATACCCTTGTGCACTATCCTGACTTCTCCTCCTGTCTGCTTACTTTGTGCCTTCCAATGCACAATGCAAACTACAGGTAGTGCTGCAGGGCCCACAAACTTTTACTTGCATTACAGAGCAGCTCTGGAGCTGTTACAGTGCCAAGCTGCTGCAAGAAATCAGCTTGAATGCTTCAGGGGCTGGGGCATTGCCAACATGAGCCCCACACCGAAGGAGGGTGGGGGTGTTTAATGCGAACTAAGGGTCATCCAAGCGCCGCAAATGGCCGCCATTCCCTGCATACCCCTTTTCTCTTTTCATATGCAGATGAGGGTTCCAGCCAACTTTGGCCCACTGCTTGGATGACATCACTGTATGCAAATCCGTCTTCTGCAGACCTTCCCCCAGGAATGCTTGTACTAGTTGTTGCATTTGGTTTGTTGTTTGGGGGTGCTTCAGTATTAGGCAGCCTTCTGTCCTCCCATGTTCATCTGAAAATATGTGTTCTTCCTGCAGTTGTTGTCCCCAGATGAGAGTTCCCTTGTGCTGCCTCAGTTGAATCTCCTTTACTTGACAGAGATGTGCCTGAGCAGCGGCCCTCCCCAGCCCTATCCCAAAGCATACTTATTTTGCATAGGAGATATCATGGTAATGAAGACTGTTATCCCAGGGTGAGGTTCATTCATTGCATTCTCGGTATGCTGACCCCTGTGATTTCCCCAAATGTGGGAAACTCAACTTCATTATTTGTGGTAGTGGGGGACTGTGTTTGTGCTTTCCTCTGGTCAGCTCTGGTAAAAGTCAGATTTCTTTGTCTCAGATCTTCCTCTAGCCTTGTTCTTCTTTCGAGAGTTCCCTTGTGCTGCCTCAGTTGGATCTCCTTCACTTGACAGGGGGGTGCCCGAGCAGCGACCCTCCCCAGCTCTAGCCCAACTCCTACTTACCTGCCAGGTGAGATACTATGATCATGTAGGTGCTTCTCCCAGAGCAAGGCTCACCCATTGCACTCTGGGTGTGCTGCCCCTGTGATTTCCCCAAATGTGGGAAACTTGACTGCATAATTTGTGTTTCCCCTGGTCGGCTCTCGTATAATTCAGATCTCTTTGTCTCAGGTCTCTCTCCAGCCTAGTTTGCTGTCTGTTTCCACTTCTCTTTTCTTGAGCCGCTCCCTTCTATGCCCTTGCGCACTATTCTGACCTCTCCTGTCTGCTTACTTTGTGCCTTCCAACGCACAATGCAAATTACAGGTAGTGCTGCAGGGCCCACGCCCTTTTACATGCTTTACAGAGCAGCTCTGGAGCTGTTACAGTGCCCAGCTGCTGCAAGAAATCAGCTTGAATGCTTCAGGGGCTGGGGCATAGCCAACATGAGCCCCACACCGAAGGAGGGTGGAGGTGTTTAATGTGAATTAGGGGTCATTCAAGCGCCGGAAAAGGCCGCCATGCCCTGCACGCCCCTTTTCTCTTTTCATATGCAGACGAGGGTTGAAGCCAACTTTGACCCACTGCTTGGATGACATCACCATATGCAAATCCATCTGCTGCAGGCCTTCCCCCAGGAATGCTTGCACTAGTTGTTGCATTTGGTTTGTTGTTTGGGGGTGCTTCAGTATTAGGCAGCCTTCTGCCCTCCCATGTTCATCTGAAAATATGTGTTCTCCCTGCAGTTGTTGTCCCCAGATGAGAGTTCCCTTGTGCTGCCTCAGTTGAATATTCTTTACTTGACAGAGATGTGCCTGAGCAGCGGCCCTCCCCAGCTCTATCCCAAATCATACTTATTTTGCATAGGAGATACCATGGTCATAAAAGATTGTTCTCCCAGGTTGAGGTTCATTCATTGCATTCTGGGTATGCTGACCCCTGTGATTTCCCCAAATGTGGGAAACTTGACGGCATTATTTGTGGTAGTGGGGGACTGTGTTTGTGCTTTCCTCTGGTCAGCTCTGGTAAAAGTCAGATTTCTTTGTCTCAGATCTTCCTCTAGCCTTGTTCTTCTTTCGAGAGTTCCCTTGTGCTGCCTCAGTTGGATCTCCTTCACTTGACAGGGGGGTGCCCGAGCAGCGACCCTCCCCGGCTCTAGCCCAACTCCTACTTACCTGCTAGGTGAGATACTATGATCATGAAGGTGCTTCTCCCAGGGCAAGGCTCACCAATTGCACTCTGGGTGTGCTGCTCCTGCGATATCCCCAAATGTGGGAAACTTGACTGCATAATTTGTGTTTCCCCTGGTCGGCTCTCGTATAATTCAGATCTCTTTGTCTCATGTCTCTCTCCAGCCTAGTTTGCTGTCTGTTTACACTTCTCTTTTCTTGAGCCACTCCCTTCTATGCCCTTGCGCACTATCTTGACTTCTCCCGTCTGCTTACTTTGTGCCTACCAACGCACAATGCGAACTACAGGTAGTGCTGCAGGGCCCACACCCTTTTAGTTGCCTTACAGAGCAGCTCTGGAGCTATTACAGTGCCTAGCTGCTGCAAGTAATCAGCTTGAATGCTTCAGGGGCTGGGGCATAGCCAACATGAGCCCCACACCGAAGGAGGGTGGAGGTGTTTAATGTGAATTAGGGGTCATCCAAGCGCCGCAAAAGGCCGCCATGCCCTGCACATCCCTTTTTTCTTTTCATATGCAGACGAGGGTTGAAGCCAACTTTGACCCACTGCTTGGATGACATCACCATATGCAAATCCATCTGCTGCAGGCCTTCCCCCAGGAATGCTTGCACTAGTTGTTGCATTTGGTTTGTTGTTTGGGGGTGCTTCAGTATTAGGCAGCCTTCTGCCCTCCCATGTTCATCTGAAAATATGTGTTCTCCCTGCAGTTGTTGTCCCCAGATGAGAGTTCCCTTGTGCTGCCTCAGTTGAATATTCTTTACTTGACAGAGATGTGCCTGAGCAGCGGCCCTCCCCAGCTCTATCCCAAATCATACTTATTTTGCATAGGAGATACCATGGTCATGAAGATTGTTCTCCCAGGTTGAGGTTCATTCATTGCATTCTGGGTATGCTGACCCCTGTGATTTCCCCAAATGTGGGAAACTTGACGGCATTATTTGTGGTAGTGGGGGACTGTGTTTGTGCTTTCCTCTGGTCAGCTCTGGTAAAAGTCAGATTTCTTTGTCTCAGATCTTCCTCTAGCCTTGTTCTTCTTTCGAGAGTTCCCTTGTGCTGCCTCAGTTGGATCTCCTTCACTTGACAGGGGGGTGCCCGAGCAGCGACCCTCCCCAGCTCTAGCCCAACTCCTACTTACCTGCCAGGTGAGATACTATGATCATGTAGGTGCTTCTCCCAGAGCAAGGCTCACCCATTGCACTCTGGGTGTGCTGCCCCTGTGATTTCCCCAAATGTGGGAAACTTGACTGCATAATTTGTGTTTCCCCTGGTCGGCTCTCGTATAATTCAGATCTCTTTGTCTCAGGTCTCTCTCCAGCCTAGTTTGCTGTCTGTTTCCACTTCTCTTTTCTTGAGCCGCTCCCTTCTATGCCCTTGAGCACTATTCTGACCTCTCCTGTCTGCTTACTTTGTGCCTTCCAACGCACAATGCAAATTACAGGTAGTGCTGCAGGGCCCACGCCCTTTTACATGCTTTACAGAGCAGCTCTGGAGCTGTTACAGTGCCCAGCAGCTGCAAGAAATCAGCTTGAATGCTTCAGGGGCTGGGGCATAGCCAACATGAGCCCCACACCGAAGGAGGGTGGAGGTGTTTAATGTGAATTAGGGGTCATCCAAGCGCCGCAAAAGGCCGCCATGCCCTGCACGCCCCTTTTCTCTTTTCATATGCAGACGAGGGTTGAAGCCAACTTTGACCCACTGCTTGGATGACATCACCATATGCAAATCCATCTGCTGCAGGCCTTACCCCAGGAATGCTTGCACTAGTTGTTGCATTTGGTTTGTTGTTTGGGGGTGCTTCAGTATTAGGCAGCCTTCTGCCCTCCCATGTTCATCTGAAAATATGTGTTCTCCCTGCAGTTGTTGTCCCCAGATGAGAGTTCCCTTGTGCTGCCTCAGTTGAATCTTCTTTACTTGACAGAGATGTGCCTGAGCAGCGGCCCTCCCCAGCTCTATCCCAAATCATACTTATTTTGCATAGGAGATACCATGGTCATGAAGATTGTTCTCCCAGGTTGAGGTTCATTCATTGCATTCTGGGTATGCTGACCCCTGTGATTTCCCCAAATGTGGGAAACTTGACGGCATTATTTGTGGTAGTGGGGGACTGTGTTTGTGCTTTCCTCTGGTCAGCTCTGGTAAAAGTCAGATTTCTTTGTCTCAGATCTTCCTCTAGCCTTGTTCTTCTTTCGAGAGTTCCCTTGTGCTGCCTCAGTTGGATCTCCTTCACTTGACAGGGGGGTGCCCGAGCAGCGACCCTCCCCAGCTCTAGCCCAACTCCTACTTACCTGCTAGGTGAGATACTATGATCATGAAGGTGCTTCTCCCAGGGCAAGGCTCACCAATTGCACTCTGGGTGTGCTGCTCCTGCGATATCCCCAAATGTGGGAAACTTGACTGCATAATTTGTGTTTCCCCTGGTCGGCTCTCGTATAATTCAGATCTCTTTGTCTCATGTCTCTCTCCAGCCTAGTTTGCTGTCTGTTTACACTTCTCTTTTCTTTAGCCACTCCCTTCTATGCCCTTGCGCACTATCTTGACTTCTCCCGTCTGCTTACTTTGTGCCTTCCAACGCACAATGCGAACTACAGGTAGTGCTGCAGGGCCCACACCCTTTTAGTTGCCTTACAGAGCAGCTCTGGAGCTATTACAGTGCCTAGCTGCTGCAAGTAATCAGCTTGAATGCTTCAGGGGCTGGGGCATAGCCAACATGAGCCCCACACCGAAGGAGGGTGGAGGTGTTTAATGTGAATTAGGGGTCATCCAAGCGCCGCAAAAGGCCGCCATGCCCTGCACGCCCCTTTTCTCTTTTCATATGCAGACGAGGGTTGAAGCCAACTTTGACCCACTGCTTGGATGACATCACCATATGCAAATCCATCTGCTGCAGGCCTTCCCCCAGGAATGCTTGTACTAGTTGTTGCATTTGGTTTGTTGTTTGGGGGTGCTTCAGTATTAGGCAGCCTTCTGCCCTCCCATGTTCATCTGAAAATATGTGTTCTCCCTGCAGTTGTTGTCCCCAGATGAGAGTTCCCTTGTGCTGCCTCAGTTGAATCTCCTTTACTTGACAAGGGAGGCATTTTGGATTTTTTCTTTGGGTACCCTTACACCTGATGGTCTGAATGAGAGCATCGAACTGAACAACATTGGCAGTCTCTGAAGATTTTATCTATTGATTTACCTAATATATTATTTATTGAATATCCATTTATTGTATGTTTAATAAATAAACAAAATTATTAGAAGTAGCTATTTTGGAAACAGCTTTCCTCTTAGGATGAAACTGTATAATCCTGTTGTGTGTGTTCCTTTAAAGTTCTTTAGTAAAATCCACTAGTAATGATGAACATCAGATTTCTTCCTCCATCCTCTTTTTACACTTTCTCTTGGTTCTATATATATATTTTTTTTTCTATTTTTATTTTTTTTCCCCTCCTTCTCCCAAAAGGCCCCCCTCCCTCCCCCCCCTCCCTGTTTTAAATTTTAAAATCTTTAAATATTTAAATCTTCGAATCCTTAAACTGTCTGTTTAATATTTATTTTTTCTTCAATTCTTTTTGTTGTTTAAACAGCAATGTAATTATTCCAGGGGTTAAAATAATGAAATATAGAAATAATATTAACAAAAATTAAAGGTAAAAATGAATTGATAGAATGATCCCATTAAAAGTAAATAAATAATATGGATGTTAAGCTGAGCGGGTTGGATTCGAACATGGGACTAGCTGCATAGAGTGCATTTGATGTTTCCCCTGCGCCACAAGAAATGCTTTAGTAGTGGCCTGGATTTATGTTACCCTAAAAGGTTTTGATAAAGCTAAATATTTATCTTACTTAAAACCCTTTAAGAGGCCTAAGAACACTGTACGCTATTGACGTCTGGAGTACCGTAAGGGTACGCACGTTGCGTAGCAATCGCTTAGCGTAGCGTACGCTCGGGACCACGAGAAGATCACCAGCGGCGCAGACGCTCACAATGTTAAACCTTTACATGTAAACCATGAACAATGTATTATACAGGAAAAACCTTAGTGTAATAGTGGGGTGTAGATGCAACACAATGTAACCTTATTAACTTAAAGCTGTTCGAGCATCTCCGACAGACCTGAGAATACTTAACACCATAAGAAATACACAAATGCCGGGCTTAGGGTCTAACGCCTTATATGAATGTTATACTTGCAAAAGAATAATACAATACAAGTCATACACTACCAATGTAACATAGACTAACTAACCAGATAACTACACAGGAAATACAATACAATACAAGTACGTTTAAGGAAAAAAATGAGAGAAAGAGGAGAGGAGAGAGAGAGAGAGAGATATGGCCCACAATACCAATAAAGACAATATGATTGCGGAGAAAAACTTACGCACAAGGGGAACGATCGCATGCGCCACTGGATATCCAGCTCCCGATTATCAGCAATGAGAACCGTTGAAGAGTGAGAGCTGGATATGATCGGCTTGTCTATTTATGCCCCACACACACAATACAATTCAATGGTCCCTACAATCTCATTGTTCATTGGACACAGGAATTCGTCTTCGCATTATAACAAAAGGTTATAGGTTGATTCATACAGGTGGGCTGTGACTATTTCCAACTGCTCAGGTGGGTGGGAAACTAGGTTTCCCGCCACATGGATAAGTAAGTGCAAATAATAGTAAAATTACATAAACTTCTTATGTCCATAACTATTCGCACGAGCGATTAATCTGCTTCAAACCAACACCGGAATATTGCTAATTAAATACTCTTCCGATGGATACTAAACACCACTGTATGACTCATGTCTGACCCTTCGTATCAAACAAAGAGGGATCTCTCTGTCCATGAACATGCTATATTAACTAAACTTTCAGATTCTATCAAAGGGACCATAATCTACAAAATACATTATATGGTTAAAATATATATCGATTGAGTCGCCCGCTAGACGCATACAAACTCTACCGTAAATCCGCATATCGTGCGCCTGCGGGTGCACGCGACTGCGAGTATGCGCACGCACGGGAGAGCTCTTGCACGCGCAGCGGGAGCTCGCATGAGGTGCAGATATGGCAGTGTGCATAGTGATATTTTTCTGACTTTGACAGTCCACCCTTTGGCAGTCAACAATAACTGCCACTTCCTAAAACATTTCAAAACGAGAAAAATATATATCAAGTGTAAATACATTTCTATGATTGGGTAAGGGAGGAGAGGAGAAGGTAGGAAAAGGGTATGACCTATTGAGATAGCAGAAGCATGTGTGTATGAATCCATGTTTGGGGGGTCATGTATCATCGTGCCGTACGTGTTTTAAATCAAGCTTCGAGGTATTGCGAAGTATACATTTGAATTCCTTCTTATCCCGTGGCACGGGTCTGTGGATGGGCTGTCAAACTTTACCGAGCTCTTTTCGGCTGTGGTTGTAACAAAATGGGGGAGCACATTTTAGTTGATGATACATGAATGGGGGAATATGTGAATGCTAATATCTGTGCGGGTATTCCCTATCGACTATGGGGTAAATTTACTAAGATTCGTGTTTTCCCGTTTCAGGTCAAAGTTCAATCACGAATGACATCGAAAGTGTAAAACAGCAACTTTTTAAATTTGTTACGACGGATTTACTAAGCTGTCGTATTCGGGTTTTTCTTTTGTTCCGATGTCGATGTCATTCGTGTTTTTTTTTTAATTTTTACGGCAGTGATTAGCAAAACACTGCCGACTTTTTTACAATGAATCTCGGCCGGATCTGTGTGATCCGTGCTGGGGTTCATTTTTTTTTTTTTTTTTTAAATTAAACACTGTAAAATCCCAAAAAAAAATTGCATGGGGTCCCCTCTCCTAAGCATAACCAGCCTCGGGCTCTTTGAGCCGATCCTGGTTGCAGAAATATGGGGAAAAAATTGACAGGGGTTCCCCCATATTTAAGCAACCAGCATCGGGCTCTGCGCCTGGTCCTGGTTCCAAAAATACGGGGGACAAAAAGAGTAGGGGTCCCCCGTATTTTTAAAACCAGCACCGGGCTCCACTAGCTGGACAGATAATGCCACAGCCGGGGGTCACTTTTATATAGTGCCCTGCGGCCGTGGCATCAAAAATCCAACTAGTCACCCCTGGCCGGGGTACCCTGGGGGAGTGGGGACCCCTTCAATCAAGGGGTCCCCCCCCAGCCACCCAAGGGCCAGGGGTGAAGCCCGAGGCTGTCCCCCCCCATCCAATGGGCTGCGGATGGGGGGGCTGATAGCCTTTTGTGATAATGAAAAGATATTGTTTTTAGTAGCAGTACTACAAGGCCCAGCAAGCCTCCCCCGCATGCTGGTACTTGGAGAACCACAAGTACCAGCATGCGGCGGAAAAACGGGCCCGCTGGTACCTGTAGTACTACTACTAAAAAAAATACCCAAAAAAAGACAAGACACACACACCGTGAAAGTAAAGATTTATTACATACATGCACACAAACATACATACATACTTACCTTATGTTCACACGAGGGTCTGTCCTCTTCTCCAGTAGAATCCAAGGGGTACCTGTTGAATAAATTCTACTCACCAGATCCCGGGTCCCAGGGTCCTCGGGGCAACCATTTGTAATCCAGGTACTTGCATAAAATAACAAAACGGAAAGCCGAGCCACGAACTGAAAGGGGCCCCATGTTTTCACATGGGACTCCTTTCCCCGAATGCCTGAAACCCACTCTGACTTCTGTCTAAGTGGGTTTCTTCAGCCAATCAGGGAGCGCCACGTTGTAGCACCCTCCTGATCGGCTGTGTGCTCCTGTACTGAGTGACAGGGGGCACACGGCAGTGTTACAATGTAGCGCCTATGCGCTACATTGTAACCAATGGTGGGAACTTTCTGCCCTGCGGTTGACCTAAAGTGACGTCACCGCTGAGCAGAAAGTTCCCACCATTGGTTACAATGGAGCGCATAGGCGCTACATTGTAACACTGCCGTGTGCCGCCTGTCACTCAGTACAGGAGCACACAGCCGATCAGGAGGGTGCTACAACGTGGCGCTCCCTGATTGGCTGAAGAAACCCACTTAGACAGAAGTCAGAGTGGGTTTCTGGCATTCGGGGAAAGGAGTCCCATGTGAAAACATGGGGCCCCTTTCAGTTCGTGGCTCGGCTTTCCGTTTTGTTATTTTATGCAAGTACCTGGATTACAAATGGTTGCCCCGAGGACCCTGGGACCCGGGATCTGGTGAGTAGAATTTATTCAACAGGTACCCCTTGGATTCTACTGGAGAAGAGGACAGACCCTCGTGTGAACATAAGGTAAGTATGTATGTATGTTTGTGTGCATGTATGTAATAAATCTTAACTTTCACGGTGTGTGTGTCTTGTCTTTTTTTGGGTATTTTTTTAGTAGTAGTACTACAGGTACCAGCGGGCCCGTTTTTCCGCCGCATGCTGGTACTTGTGGTTCTCCAAGTACCAGCATGCGGGGGAGGCTTGCTGGGCCTTGTAGTACTGCTACTAAAAACAATATATTTTCATTATCACAAAAGGCTATCAGCCCCCCCATCCGCAGCCCATTGGATGGGGGGGACAGCCTCGGGCTTCACCCCTGGCCCTTGGGTGGCTGGGGGGGACACCCCTTGATTGAAGGGGTCCCCACTCCCCCAGGGTACCCCGGCCAGGGGTGACTAGTTGGATTTTTGATGCCACGGCCGCAGGGCACTATATCAAAGTGACCCCCGGCTGTGGCATTATCTGTCCAGCTAGTGGAGCCCGGTGCTGGTTTTAAAAATACGGGGGACCCCTACTCTTTTTGTCCCCCGTATTTTTGGAACCAGGACCAGGCGCAGAGCCCGATGCTGGTTGCTTAAATATGGGGGAACCCCTGTCAATTTTTTCCCCATATTTCTGCAACCAGGATCGGCTCAAAGAGCCCGAGGCTGGTTATGCTTAGGAGGGGGGACCCCACGCAATTTTTTTTAAGAAAATAACCACTTTCCAACCCCTTCCCACTGATATACATGCACGGATCTCATGGATCCGTGCATGCCTATACACTCACGGATTAAAAAAGCAGGTCTGTTTTTTTTTAGCACTTTTTTACGAGTTGTAATTTTTCACGGCAGTGTTTGTTTTTTTTTGCTTTGCACTACTTAGTAAATTACCGAGATTCATACTTAAACAGCCGCGTTTTGACCGATGGTGTATTCATTTGTATTTTTTTTGTTGGACTTCCAAAAAATTACGAATGCCCTCATCACTGCCGTGATTATTGCTTAGTAAATTACCGAGATGACACTTTGATAAAAAAACGGCATCTTGGTCAAAATCGGGACCTTAGTAAATTTACCCCTATGTGTGTAATTACCTGAAGGTTGTAGAGATGAAGATAAGACACAATTATGGTAAATGCAGTGGTATTCTATGTCAGGTTAATGAACATTTGTCGGTTGAAGTCTTGTTCGGTGTCTGTTGAATGCAGTCTTCTTTGGGCTTTGGTCAAAAGGTGTGGGCAAAAAGCTTTGTCAATGTCCATAGACTTACAAAAGTGTTGGGCTAGCGTAATTTTAAAATTTCTAGGGAAACTGGGGGTCTATGGCATAGTTCATCAAATATCTGTGTATAAGGTTGTCAAAACTTCTTCTTTAATCCATCAGTTGTCTGTATACAGGGTCATCAAATTCCTCGTCAAAAAGTGGGTCTTTTTACCTTGGAAAAACCGGAAAAACAGGTGAAAGAAACGGACCGTATAATCGCATTTTCATCACATCATTGTTTCTACAGTTGGGTCATAAATCAAATCCATTGGAATTACAATTTCCTCACTCCTTAGACTCATTACCCTGGTACTAAGTTTGCACTTCATTAAAGCCTGACCGCATCTAAATGTCAAGCCAATCGTTATGACAACACCTAAGATACATAGAAGAAACTTCCCTACATCCATTATGACTCCTTGAGCCCATTCTCCTAAACCAGAGAACCAATTTCACGGGTTCAACCATGACACCCAACCAGTCAGCTCATTACCCACAGCAGCAAGGGTGAGATTGTGTCTCCTGCGAAATTCCCACTTTAATTGGAGAATATCGTCCATCTTTTGGTCTATGACCTCGACCGGATCCTCGGTACTATTCGTTATATATGTGCAGCATTTCACGCCGTACTGCGTTGCCAGTGTGACACAATATCCACCTGTTACTGCTGTGAGATAATTAAGAACCATTCTATGCTGAACCAGTTCTGTTTTATAAGCTTGAAGCTCTCTTCCAGTATACCTAAAAGTGTCATCATACATTTCTGTGATATTGTCTAACAAATTTGCAAGCGCAGATATGTATTTATAATTCAACACTCCTCTGGCGGTGCGAGTGATGTCTAACGCGAGTAGAACCTGAATCCCGGTGGATTCATGGATCATGTCAGAGGCCGGATGCTCTGTTCTTTCTATCAGGTGCCGTTTAACTACGTGCTCGTAATGAGTATGAGTATAAGGAGCTTGGGCACCACGGTGTATATCTTTCATTTTGGCATGTGATACAGTCATTACTTCAGGCAGTACTTTTCCAATATAACACAATCCTTCAGAGCTTGGGGCAAGCCACTTATACGCCTTCCTCCCGCATATGAAATAGGCATCATCGGGGAGAACATATGGGACGGAGTAGGACATAACCATATTACACATCTTCCATGTGAAATCTCCTAACCCTAATTCTCCCATCTGTCTGGTACACGTATCAGTTTGTACGATATGTGCACAGTATCCTGGTGATACCTCTCCAACTCTCGTAATCCTACTTCCTAGGGTATACCTATATCGGAAAGATTTTTCTCTACTGGCTATGTGGCGTATAAGCTCTGTATCTGTCGGCATTCTATCTGCTCTATATGAAAAGGTCATGGTTTGGTTACTCCATGACACTTCCCAATTTCCCGGCTTTCGGGGATTGGAAATGTTAAAACATATTAGGGATCTATCCACATGATATTGGTGGAGCTTCAAACTAGGAGGACTGGAGATATTAAACCTCCTGTCCACCGGTCCCCCACCCTTTAGCTCAAGTACCTCCCCTACCATTAAAGGAAATGGTACTAGTCCTGATTTGCTATGACCTTGAGGTACTTGAGAGCATACCCAACAATCTGTTTGATTTAACACACTACCCACTAAGGAGTGATAGTCACTCAAGGGCTGCCGGTCCATGTGGATATTAAAACTGGATTGGCATTTCTTGATGCACCCATCCTCAACTACATTGTCACAGAGCCTACAGATACAGTTTTCTTCAGCTAACAATCCTTCACAATTCCTTCTATTGTCAATGCTATCGGATCGTTTTCTGATACTCGCCTTTACTTGTTGGTTAAGTTGTTCTTGGAAAACTACGCCTCCATCTTTGTCATCAGAACCCATTCCAGAACCTTTCTCGACCTCCATGGTACTCTCGCCGGAACAGACTGCTCTGGTCAACATCATGGTCAACAGGAAAATCCGGATCACAGTCTCTTGGGGCAAGTCCATCTTATAGGAGGAAACGAAGAAGAATGAGAAGGGGAAAAAAATAATTTGAGGGAGAGGGGATGGGAAGTGGAGAAAAACAATAAAAGGGAACAGGGAATCGACAACTGCTTTTGATCTTGTGATTTTCAATGCTCAGGTGCCGCCTCAGTCCTCCTGGAACAGACACTCCAGTGATACAACTTCCTCTACCGTCTGTTCCTTATCACGGGACCTCTCTGGATCAGCAACCTTCTTACAATGGGACGAATGAACCCAAGTCTCTCTCTGGACAACCTTCAATGCTGTAGTGCTAGTCAATAAGACTTGGTCTGACCATCTGTCAATAAGGCAACCTGAGCGTAGAAAATTCCGTATCATTACATAATCCCCAGGTTCAATGTCATGACAATTACTATCTGGTAAATCAGGAATCAATAACTTCAAATTATCATTTTGATTCCTTAGCTGTTTACTCATGTTAATCAGGTACTTTACAGTCACTTCATTGTTACACTTCAAATCATCCTGAGGGTTAATCATAACATGCGGTTGTCGACCAAACAAGATTTCAAAGGGAGACAGATTAAGAGGGGACCTGGGAGTGGTTCTGATGCTGTACAGTACTATGGGTAAAGCTTCTGGCCATGCCAATCCTGTTTCTGCCATAACTTTGCTCAGTTTATTTTTAATAGTGCTGTTCACTCTTTCCACCTTCGCACTCGCCTGTGGACTGTATGGAGTGTGCAGCTTACTATCAATTCCCATCAACTTACACATTCCTTGAAAGACATCACCTGTAAAATGGGTACCCCTATCACTTTCGATTATTCTAGGGATACCATATCTACACACAAATTCCTGCACAATTTTCTTAGCAGTAAACATAGTGGTATTTGTGGCCGCAGGAAATGCTTCAACCCAATTTGAGAATACATCTATACAAACAAGTACATATTTCAAATTTCGACAAGGGGGTAATTGAATAAAGTCAATCTGTATTACCTGAAAAGGGCTGCCTGTAGGTGGGATATGAGATGGTTCTGTTGGTATTGCCTTTCCGATGTTCTTCCTCAAACAGGTAAGGCATGACATTGCTCTCTTACCTGCATGAGATGAAAATCCTGGGGCGCACCAATATGCTCTTACCAACTTGCACATTCCCTCCTTGCCCAGATGAGTCAGCCCGTGTGCTGCCTCAGCTAAACATGGAAGATATGCTCTGGGGGCCACTGGTTTACCCTGTCCATCCGTCCAGAGTCCTGAGGACTCCTGGCCATATCCTTTTGCCTTCCAGACTGCCTTTTCCTGTGTGGAACACAAATTTTGCATCTCACACAACTTCTGTGTGTTGATGGTATTAAATACCATCAGTTGTGTGGTGTCTGTCTGTCTGGGGGTACCAGCTGCTAACTTAGCAGCTTCGTCTGCTCGGCTGTAACCAAGTGATACTGGGTCCTGGCTATATGTGTGTGCTTTACACTTGATAACAGCCACTCTGTCGGGTTCCTGTATCGCTGCTAGAAGCCTTTTGATGTGAGCTGCATGCGCTACCGGTGTACCAGCTGCCGTCATGAAATTTCTGAGGCGCCATAGGGCTCCGAAATCATGGACTACCCCGAATGCGTATCTAGAGTCGGTGTAGATATTGGCTGATTTGCCCTTAGCCAATTCACATGCTCTGGTTAGGGCGACCAGTTCAGCAACCTGGGCTGAGTGAGGTGGGCCTAGCGGTTCTGCTTCTATGGTGCCTTGATCATCTACGACTGCGTATCCAGTACACAAGTCTCCCGAGTCCGACTGTCTGTGACAACTACCATCCGTGTAGAAGGTAGGATCTACATCTTCCAGTGGGTTGTCACTGATGTCTGGCCTTGCGGTAAAATTTTGGGTCAAATATTCCATACAATCATGTGTGTCCTCCTTTGTATTAAATTCTCCTTCCCCACCACTCTCATCCTCCACCCTTTGTGCCTGTCCAGGCACACCTGGGAGATATGTTGCAGGATTTAACGCACTGCATCTCCTTATGGTGATGTTTACGGGGGCCATTAGTGCCAATTCCCATCTTGTAAACCGCGCTGATGAGACGTGTCTGGTTTGGGCAGAATTTAGCAAGGCTGACACTGCATGTGGTGTATGAATTGTGAGGTTGTGACCTAGCACTACATCTTTGCTTTTCGTTACTAGCAATGCTATCGCAGCAACGCTTCGCAAGCATGTGGGGAGGGATCGCGCTACCGTATCTAGCTGAGCGCTGTAGTATGCTACCGGCCTGCTGGCATCACCGTGCTTTTGGGTTAGGACGCCTGCTGCGCAACCAGCACTTTCTGTTCCGTACAGCTCAAAGGGTTTCCCATAGTCTGGCATACCTAATGCTGGTGCCTGCGTTAGGCACTGTTTAAGTCTCTCAAATGCCATCTCGGACTCGTCTGTGTGCGAAATCCGATCAGGCTTGTTTGAGGAGACCATCTCCTGCAAAGGTAATGCTAGAATGGAAAATCCTGGGATCCAGTTACGGCAATACCCACACATTCCTAAAAACGTTCTGATCTGTTGCTGGGTTTGAGTCAGAGTCATGTCTGTAATTGCTTGAATTCTATCAGCGGTCAGGTGTCTCAGTCCTTGTGTTAGACAGTGTCCCAAATATTTTACTTTAGTTTGGCATAATTGCAACTTGTCTTTGGAAACCTTGTGTCCTGTGTCTGAAAGATGAAACAGGAGCTGTTTCGTATCCTTCAGGGATGCTTCCAATGAATCTGAACACAGTAGTAAATCATCCACGTACTGTATCAATATTGATCCACTCTCTGGTTGGAAAGACTGTAAACAATCATGCAAAGCCTGGGAAAATATACTTGGACTGTCTATGAAACCTTGTGGTAATCGAGTCCATGTGTATTGGACTCCTCTGTATGTAAATGCAAACAAATATTGGCTGTCAGGGTGCAGAGGTACCGAAAAGAAAGCGGAGCAGAGGTCAATAACAGTGAAAAATTTCGCAGTGGGAGGGATTTGCATAAGGATGACAGCTGGATTTGGCACTACGGGGAACTGACTCTCAACTATTTTGTTAATCCCCCTTAAATCCTGCACTAGCCGGTAACCCCTCCCCCCACTCTTTTTCACAGGGAAGATGGGACTATTGGCTGTGCTGGATGTTCTTACCAGGATGCCCTGTTGTAGCAAGCGCTCTATTACTGGGTATACTCCTAACTCCACCTCTGGCTTCAGAGGGTATTGTGGGATTTTTGGAGCTATCCTACCATCTTTTACTTGCACAACTACTGGAGCTACGTTTGCCATCAATCCAGTGTCTTGTCCGTCTTTAGTCCACAGTGACTCTGGTATCTGGGATGTCATTTCTTCTACTTGGGATGGAGTCCTATTTGTCATAATGGTATGTGACATTAATTTTGATGGGGAGTCTAACATGTCTCGCACTTCCTGAGCGTGATTCTCAGGTATGTCCAAGAATACACCTTCAGGAGTACAATAAATGACGCACCCCATTTTACACAATAAGTCTCTTCCCAAGAGATTTGTCGGTGCCGATGCAGCCAGCAAAAAGGAATGCTTGGTATGTAAAGGCCCTATTGTAATCTCGGCTGGTTTGCTAGCAGGGTAATGCTGGACTACTCCCGTTACTCCCATGGCTGGAATTGTCTTACCAGTGGTTCTCATGCCCACTGTCGAATTTATCACTGATTTGGCCGCCCCCGTATCTACAAGAAAGTTTAATGTTTTACCAGCTACATCAATTGCAATTTCGGGTTCACTACCAAGACTTGCAATCAATTTTACTGGCTGCAGATTACAGGTATGGCCACACCCCTATTGGGTATGGTGACCTCCCTGAATCCCGCTGGCAGCAACTACTTGTGAAGGGGTTAACTGGGAACTGCCAGAGGCTTGCCAGTCTCTGTTCGGGGGGTATCTTTTTGTTTCCCCTGCATGTGGCTCATAACTCAGTTTCTGCGGACCCTGCTCCCAATGTCGTGTGTCGTGTCGTTGTCTAGGGGGTTGATAAGACTTTTGTATGTTTCTCGATTTACAGTCTCGTGCAAAGTGTCCCTCTCTATGACAGAAATAACAGGTTACCACATTCGACTTACCCACAGGGTTTGGTGATTTATACAAAGGCTGCCTTGTGGTCAGGGACTGTATACTTACGGCCATTAACTTATCACCTTGTAATTCCCTGTGTCTGGTGATATTCCGATCGTGATCCACAGCTGCCTCTCTCAAAGTAGCCACCGACAGACCTCGCCAACATGGTTGCGTGGTCTGTACCCTTGTCTTTAATGCCTCTTTTAAACCATCCATTAGTACAGATACTGCTACTTCTCGATGGTTTATGTTTGTTTTAATGTCCTCTATGCCTGTGTATTTTGCCATATCTAGTAATGCCCTGTGAAAATACTCTGCAGCTGTTTCTGACTCCTTTTGTTTAATGGAGAAAATCTTGTTCCATTTAACTACAGCTGGAAAATACTCCTTTAACTGTAAACTTATCCTTTTTACATTGTCTTTGTTGTACACATCTGTAAGAGGTACATCCTGATCCAATCCACAGTCAGCTAAAAATTGAGCCGAGTCGACATTGGAGGGTAAACAAGCCCTCAGCAATACCTGCCAGTCTTTGTTATTGGGCTCTAAAGTGTTCCCTAGGTCTCTGATGTATTTCTGGCTAGCAACTAAGTCTTTCCTAGGGTCAGGGAATTCAGACACTATGGTTCTTAATTCCATTCGGGAAAACGGGCTGTACATGGCAATGTTCCTGATAGGAGTGACTCCTGTAGTGTCCGTTTTCCCATTTGGAACTGCTATTACCCTAACGGGAGCAAGTTTAATAACATCATTCTGTGTAGATTCTACAGCCTGTGGTGAAATGGTTTCAGCATAGTGTATGGTGCCTTACTTACCTGTTGATACGACCTCACCTGTCCCTCCGCTAGGGGCCTTTGTTACTAATCTTAAGGGTTGGGCCGTGCCTACTGTTGTTTCTGATATGGTGGCTGCTAGAGAGAGCGCCGATATTGTTGCCGATTCGTCCTCTTGATCACACTCCTGGGGAAAGTTCAAAACAGGGTACAACTTGCACGGGTTAATACTTGCATTGGTTAACTTATTAACATTTACACAGTTGCTAAGTGTTTGTTTGTTACACCCTAATGCGTCATTCTCCGCAACCGATTTCTCTCCTGATATGTATGGTGGCGGCGGTGCCGTGGCTATCAGTTTCCTGATAGGGTTAGATCCCGCCGCCTGAGCCAATCCTCTCTGTATTTCACCCTCCTGTTGCCATAACTGCAAATAATCATAATGTTTAATCCGTCTCTTTGTTGATTTAATGAGACATATCCTCCTCCTTAGATTTTGTAACACTTCTGGGCTAAAGCTGCCTACTCTTGGGAACTTCTCCCCGTCATGTACCGTCATTCTCTCCCATTCATCACATAAAACCTCTGTGTGTGAACCGTATTTTTCACACATTACGTACCTTGCCGACCCGATTGGTCGGTTTACTGAATCAACCCGAACCGAGGTTGATCGCCCCCTACCTGAACAATTGGCCCCCATACCTGTAGGTGTTGCTTTCACCACCTCTGACCTTCAATCAGGGTCTTCAGCGAACCCTTACAAAAACCAAAATGTTCAAGATAGGCTGACGGTGGCGGTTTACCGAGTACCCCACTCACTCCCCCACGCCGACCAATACGACCTACACACTGCCCTAGTGCTGGCGTACTCGACCCAGGGCCCCTATGAACCTTCGTTTACTGGAACATGTGAGTGTGATCCGCAGAGCATTAACCCTTTCCAGTAACTGTTGGTTGTTGGATAATTCCTGAGTGACCAGCGAACTTCCCTTCAGAAAATAAAAAATTACACAAATCACGTCAGAATGTACAAATAGTGTTTATGACCCGTTTCGTACACAAATGGTACTGGTCAGATTAACTAATGCACACAATTACGTGCGGTACAATCAGTCTGCACATAAGCAACTAATCTTATGTGCAGAGCGACCAGTGGAATCGAAAATTGCGGCTGCGAATTCCTTCAGCATGAGCTTTAATGGCCTATATGGGTTCTGCACCAACCCCCTGGGTTGTGCTCTTTTCTCTATTTATAGCGGACTTCCTTGTCTGCTGTACCTGGACCTCCTGGTCAATTCCGGACCTCCTGGTCTGTGCTACAATAGACCTCCTGGTCTGCTATACTCTAATGCTCAGATTTTATGTTTAACAAAGGATGCCTCCCTTGCCACCATGCACGTCACTTACATGTATGTACCCTGCGAGAACTCGACTTCTTGTGGTTCAACCTCAAAAAATTGTATAAACTTATATATGCAAACACTCACTCACCACATGTACACTTTTGTTTCTATTTCTATTTCTGCGCAGAAATTTTCTTTCCTTTAGACCAGATGTGTTGTAAATTTGGATAAGGATCTGTTAATCTAAATTTCGGACACTAAAATAGATTTGCGCTATTTATCGCGTTGCCACCTTTTCGCCTGTTACAATAACACTAGCGTGTGATTTGAGTTACGTGGGCATACCCGGACGCTCCGTTGCGTAATATACGCTGCGTGCGTCGGCCTTTGAGTTGCGTACGCGAGTCTCACCCTTTGTTAGAGACATGTGTACACAAAGCAAATATCCACCGTAACACAATTTTACACGTTTATCAATGTAGATGATCCTCGATCATCTACCGAACACCACACCAATCTCTCCTTGTATCTTTAGGTAGAGCTGCGTGCGTGCTTTTCAATTTACACCTTAATGTATTACTTTTACTCTTTAACTATGAAATAGCGGCAAATCTCTCTTAGCACGTTTATCAATTATAAAATGGCAAACAGAAGAGTGATATATGAAAATACACGAAAATGAAAAGAAATGCAGATATGTGCGTGCGTACGCAAGACAGAAATAAACAGTTTTAAAAGACACTAGCGTGTTGTTCTTACCTCCGGTTCCGGATTCCCTCAGCACTCTTTACTAAGCGAAGCAGACGCTTATCCAGACAGCACTACGAGGAATATGACCTCCCGCCCTTTGCTGATGGATAATGTCTGCTGAAATTACCTAGTGCAGATATGTGAAGGACGGACGAGCCGCCAATTGATAAAGCTAAATATTTATCTTACTTAAAACCCTTTAAGAGGCCTAAGAACACTGTACGCTATTGACGTCTGGAGTACCGTAAGGGTACGCACGTTGCGTAACAATCGCTTAGCGTAGCGTACGCTCGGGACCACGAGGAGATCACCAGCGGCGCAGACGCTCACAATGTTAAACCTTTACATGTAAACCATGAACAATGTATTATACAGGAAAAACCTTAGTGTAATGGTGGGGTGTAGATGCAACACAATGTAACCTTATTAACTTAAAGCTGTTCGAGCGTCTCCGATAGACCTGAGAATACTTAACACCATAAGAAATACACAAATGCCGGGCTTAGGGTCTAACGCCTTATATGAATGTTATACTTGCAAAAGAATAATACAATACAAGTCATACACTACCAATATAACATAGACTAACTAACCAGATAACTACACAGGAAATACAATACAATACAAGTACGTTTAAGGAAAAAAATGAGAGAAAGAGGAGAGGAGAGAGAGATATGGCCCACAATACCAATAAAGACAATATGATTGCGGAGAAAAACTTACGCCCAAGGGGAACGATCGCATGCGCCTCTGGATATCCAGCTCCCGATTATCAGCAATGAGAACCGTTGAAGAGTGAGAGCTGGATATGATCGGCTTGTCTATTTATGCCCCACACACACAATACAATTCAATGGTCCCTACAATCTCATTGTTCATTGGACACAGGAATTCGTCTTCGCATTATAACAAAAGGTTATAGGTTGATTCATACAGGTGGGCTGTGACTATTTCCAACTGCTCAGGTGGGTGGGAAACTAGGTTTCCCGCCGCATGGATAAGTAAGTGCAAATAATAGTAAAAGTACATAAACTTCTTATGTCCATAACTATTCGCACGAGCGATTAATCTGCTTCAAACCAACACCGGAATATTGCTAATTAAATACTCTTCCGATGGATACTAAACACCACTGTATGACTCATGTCTGACCCTTCGTATCAAACAAAGAGGGATCTCTCTGTCCATGAACATGCTATATTAACTAAACTTTCAGATTATATCAAAGGGACCATAATCTACAAAATACATTATATGGTTAAAATATATATCGATTGAGTCGCCCGCTAGACGCATACAAACTCTACCGTAAATCCGCATATCGTGCGCCTGCGGGTGCACGCGACTGCGAGTATGCGCACGCACGGGAGAGCTCTTGCACGCGCAGCGGGAGCTCGCATGAGGTGCAGATATGGCAGTGTGCATAGTGATATTTTTCTGACTTTGACAGTTTTATATAAGTAAATGGGGATCCTTAGTGCTGAGTCTCTGAATTATGTATATGTGATTATAGATATGAGGTATTGATTGAAAGATTATAGGTTAATCTGTATATAGATTATATATTTTCTGTTATTTTTTAAACCACCTTGTTGCTTATTTTATTATTATTTTTAATCACCATGTTGCTTATTTTTATATTATGAAATGCCTTTATATGTGCAATTGCAATTAGAAAGTTGTTCCATATGTGAGTCATTACATGTATGCATCCAATTAGTACATGTATGTATCCAATCAACTAATTAGTAATGCTATTGGTCCGGTGCATTTTAAAAAGAGCCTGCTAGGTTGCTGATGTATCCTCTGACGAAACCGCTCTTAGATAACAGCGGAGAAACGCGTAAGAAAGGTGATTACAGGACACTCTGATTGCTGAGATATAAGCCCATTCATGAACGAGCTACATCACGGCGGACGTCTGATGTAAAGACAGCGGTGAAGGGGAAAAAGCAATTTGAGACCGAGCAAAAGGAGGTCTCTACCCCACGGCAGGGAGAAATATCCCGACCGCGAGTGCCAATATGATCCAGCCACGGTTAACGGGGGTCGTAGCATACCGCTGTGTTTCACCAACCATCACAGCGCTCTCCCCCTGTTTTCTTTCATTACTCACGTGAGTTACATATGAACTTTAACTGCAGTAAATAAGAGGCGTTGGTTACAACTGTTGCTGTTCATCCACAAGAAGGAATTTAATGTATCAATTACAATTGGAAAGTAACGAATAAATTACAACAGCTGTATCCAGGAGGATTTTTTGGACACTTTAATAAACATTCCGTTGTCATCAAGGGCAATATGAAATAGATCCTGATTACATTTAGATATGGATAGTGGTGCCTATATATGTTGACTCCATTGTATTTTATTGAATGTGGGTTTCTTCTGTCTATATATTTTTTTTTTAAATAAAGAGCTTGTATATTTTATTTTTTGCGCTCCCTTTATAACAAATGTGATTATCTTTAAAATTTGGTTTATTATTGGTAGAACAGTACTACCTATGGGAGCAGCATTTTATAATATATGGTGAAAATTAATAGATGTATAAAGATTAAATAAGCAACAAATTGGTGAAATAGATAAGTTTTGATAGGAGCGCTGGGTTCTATATATATATATTGACATTTGGTTATATATATGTATAGACTTTATAAATTCTTGACAGAGATGTGCCTGAGCAGCGGCCCTCCCCAGCCCTATCCCAAATCATACTTATTTTGCATAGGAGATACCATGGTCATGAAGATTGTTCTCCCAGGGTGAGGTTCATTCATTGCATTCTGGGTATGCTGACCCCTGTGATTTCCCCAAATGTGGGAAACTCGACTGCATTATTTGTGGTAGTGGGGGACTGTGTTTGTGCTTTCCTCTGGTCAGCTCTGGTAAAAGTCAGATTTATTTGTCTCAGATCTTCCTCTAGCCTTGTTCTTCTTTCGAGAGTTTCCATGTGCTGCCTCAGTTGGATATCCTTCACTTGACAGGGGGGTGCCTGAGCAGCGACCCTCCCCAGCTCTAGCTAAACTCCTACTTACCTGCCAGGTGAGATACTATGATCATGAAGGTGCTTCTCCCAGGGCAAGGCTCACCCATTGCACTCTGGGTGTGCTGCTCCTGCGGTTTCCCCAAATGTTGGACACTTGACTGCATAATTTGTGTTTCCCCTGGTCGGCTCTCGTATAATTCAGATCTCTTTGTCTCAGGTCTCTCTCCAGCCTAGTTTGCTGTCTGTTTCCACTTCTCTTTTCTTGAGTTGCTCCCTTCTATGCCCTTGCGCACTATCCTGACTTCTCCCGTCTGCTTACTTTGTGCCTTCCAACGCACAATGCAAACTACAGGTAGTGCTGCAGGGCCCACACCCTTTAACTTGCCTTACAGAGCAGCTCTGGAGCTGTTACAGTGCCCAGCTGCTGCAAGAAATCAGCTTGAATGTTTCAGGGGCTGGGGCATAGCCCCACACCGAAGGAGGGTGGAGTTGTTTAATGCGAACTAGGGGTCATCCAAGCGCCGCAAAAGGCCGCCATGCCCTGCATACCCCTATTCTCTTTTCATATGCAGATGAGGGTTCCAGCCAACTTTGGCCCACTGCTTGGATGACATCACTGTATGCAAATCCGTCTTCTGCAGACCTTCCCCCAGGAATGCTTGTACTAGTTGTTGCATTTGGTTTGTTGTTTGGGGGTGCTTCAGTATTAGGCAGCCTTCTGCTCTCCCATGTTCATTTGAAAATAAGTGTTCTCCCTGCAGTTGTTGTCCCCAGATGAGAGTTCCCTTGTGCTGCCTCAGTTGAATCTCCTTTACTTGACAGAGATATGCCTGAGCAGCGGCCCTCCCCAGCCCTATCCCAAATCATACTTATTTTGCATAGGAGATACCATGGTCATGAAGATTGTTCTCCCAGGGTGAGGTTCATTCATTGCATTCTGGGTATGCTGACCCCTGTGATTTCCCCAAATGTGGGAAACTCGACTGCATTATTTGTGGTAGTGGGGGACTGTGTTTGTGCTTTCCTCTGGTCAGCTCTGGTAAAAGTCAGATTTCTTTGTCTCAGATCTTCCTCTAGCCTTGTTCTTCTTTCGAGAGTTCCCTTGTGCTGCCTCAGTTGGATCTCCTTCACTTGACAGGGGGGTGCCCGAGCAGCGACCCTCCCCAGCTCTAGCCCAACTCCTACTTACCTGCCAGGTGAGATACTATGATCAGGAAGGTACTTCTCCCAGGGCAAGGCTCACCCATTGCACTCTGGGTGTGCTGCTCCTGCGATTTCCCCAAATGTGGGACACTTAACCGCATACTTTGTGTTTCCACTGGTCGGCTTTCATATAATTCAGATCTCTTTGTCTCAGGTCTCTCTCCAGCCTAGTTTGCTGTCTGTTTCCACTTCTTTTTTTTTGAGCCCCTCCCTTCTATACCCTTGTGCACTATCCTGACTTCTCCTCCTGTCTGCTTACTTTGTGCCTTCCAACGCACAATGCGAACTACAGGTAGTGCTGCAGGGCCCACACCCTTTTACTTGCCTTACAGAGCAGCTCTGGAGCTGTTACAGTGCCAAGCTGCTGCAAGAAATCAGCTTGAATGCTTCAGGGGCTGGGGCATTGCCAACATGAGCCCCACACCGAAGGAGGGTGGGGGTGTTTAATGCGAACTAAGGGTCATCCAAGCACCGCAAAAGGCCGCCATGCCCTGCATACCCCTTTTCTCTTTTCATATGCAGATGAGGGTTCCAGCCAACTTTGGCCCACTGCTTGGATGACATCACTGTATGCAAATCCGTCTTCTGCAGACCTTCCCCCAGGAATGCTTGTACTAGTTGTTGCATTTGGTTTGTTGTTTGGGGGTGCTTCAGTATTAGGCAGCCTTCTGCCCTCCCATGTTCATTTGAAAATATGTGTTCTCCCTGCAGTTGTTGTCCCCAGATGAGAGTTCCCTTGTGCTGCCTCTGTTGAATCTCCTTTACTTGACAGAGATGTGCCTGAGCAGCGGCCCTCCCCAGCCCTATCCCAAATCATACTTATTTTGCATAGGAGATACCATGGTCATGAAGATTGTTCTCCCAGGGTGAGGTTCATTCATTGCATTCTGGGTATGCTGACCCCTGTGATTTCCCCAAATGTGGGAAACTCGACTGCATTATTTGTGGTAGTGGGGGACTGTGTTTGTGTTTTCCTCTGGTCAGCTCTGGTAAAAGTCAGATTTCTTTGTCTCAGATCTTCCTCTAGCCTTGTTCTTCTTTCGAGAGTTCCCTTGTGCTGCCTCAGTTGGATCTCCTTCACTTGACAGGGGGGTGCTTGAGCAGCGACCCTCCCCAGCTCTAGCCCAACTCCTACTTACCTGCCAGGTGAGATACTATGATCATGAAGGTGCTTCTCCCAGGGCAAGGCTCACCCATTGCACTCTGGGTGTGCTGTCCCAGTGATTTCCCCAAATGTGGGAAACTTGACTGCATAATTTGTATTTCCACTGGTCGGCTTTCATATAATTCAGATCTCTTTGTCTCAGGTCTCTCTCCAGCCTAGTTTGCTGTCTGTTTCCACTTCTTTTTTTTTTTAGCCCCTCCCTTCTATACCCTTGTGCGCTATCCTGACTTCTCCTCCTGTCTGCTTACTTTGGGCCTTCCAATGCACAATGCAAATTACAGGCAGTGCTGCAGGGCCCACACCCTTTTACTTGCCTTACAGAGCAGCTCTGGAGCTGTTACAGTGCCAAGCTGCTGCAAGAAATCAGCTTGAATGCTTCAGGGGCTGGGGCATTGCCAATATGAGCCCCACACCGAAGGAGGGTGGGGGTGTTTAATGCGAACTAAGGGTCATCCAAGCGCCGCAAAAGGCCGCCATGCCCTGCATACCCCTATTCTCTTTTCATATGCAGATGAGGGTTTCAGCCAACTTTGGCCCACTGCTTGGATGACATCACTGTATGCAAATCCGTCTTCTGCAGACCTTCCCCCAGGAATGCTTGTACTAGTTGTTGCATTTGGTTTGTTGTTTGGGGGTGCTTCAGTATTAGGCACCCTTCTGCTCTCCCATGTTCATTTGAAAATAAGTGTTCTCCCTGCAGTTGTTGTCCCCAGATGAGAGTTCCCTTGTGCTGCCTCAGTTGAATCTCCTTTACTTGACAGAGATATGCCTGAGCAGCGGCCCTCCCCAGCCCTATCCCAAATCATACTTATTTTGCATAGGAGATACCATGGTCATGAAGATTGTTCTCCCAGGGTGAGGTTCATTCATTGCATTCTGGGTATGCTGACCCCTGTGATTTCCCCAAATGTGGGAAACTTGACTGCATTATTTGTGGTAGTGGGGGACTGTGTTTGTGCTTTCCTCTGGTCAGCTCTGGTAAAAGTCAGATTTCTTTGTCTCAGATCTTCCTCTAGCCTTGTTCTTCTTTCGAGAGTTCCCTTGTGCTGCCTCAGTTGGATCTCCTTCACTTGACAGGGGGGTGCCCGAGCAGTGACCCTCCCCAGCTCTAGCCCAACTCCTACTTACCTGCCAGGTGAGATACTATGATCAGGAAGGTACTTCTCCCAGGGCAAGGCTCACCCATTGCACTCTGGGTGTGCTGCTCCTGCAATTTCCCCTAATGTGGGACACTTAACTGCATAATTTGTGTTTCCACTGGTCGGCTTTCATATAATTCAGATCTCTTTGTCTAAGGTCTCTCTCCAGCCTAGTTTGCTGTCTGTTTCCACTTCTTTTTTTTTTGAGCCCCTCCCTTCTATACCCTTGTGCACTATCCTGACTTCTCTTCCTGTCTGCTTACTTTGTGCCTTCCAACGCACAATGCGAACTACAGGTAGTGCTGCAGGGCCCACACCCTTTTACTTGCCTTACAGAGCAGCTCTGGAGCTGTTACAGTGCCAAGCTGCTGCAAGAAATCAGCTTGAATGCTTCAGGGGCTGGGGCATTGCCAACATGAGCCCCACACCGAAGGAGGGTGGGGGTGTTTAATGCGAACTAAGGGTCATCCAAGCACCGCAAAAGGCCGCCATGCCCTGCATACCCCTTTTCTCTTTTCATATGCAGATGAGGGTTCCAGCCAACTTTGGCCCACTGCTTGGATGACATCACTGTATGCAAATCCGTCTTCTGCAGACCTTCCCCCAGGAATGCTTGTACTAGTTGTTGCATTTGGTTTGTTGTTTTGGGGGTGCTTCAGTATTAGGCAGCCTTCTGCCCTCCCATGTTCATTTGAAAATATGTGTTCTCCCTGCAGTTGTTGTCCCCAGATGAGAGTTCCCTTGTGCTGCCTCTGTTGAATCTCCTTTACTTGACAGAGATGTGTCTGAGCAGCGGCCCTCCCCAGCCCTATCCCAATCATACTTATTTTGCATAGGAGATACCATGGTCATGAAGATTGTTCTCCCAGGGTGAGGTTCATTCATTGCATTCTGGGTATGCTGACCCCTGTGATTTCCCCAAATGTGGGAAACTCGACTGCATTATTTGTGGTAGTGGGGGACTGTGTTTGTGTTTTCCTCTGGTCAGCTCTGGTAAAAGTCAGATTTCTTTGTCTCAGATCTTCCTCTAGCCTTGTTCTTCTTTCGAGAGTTCCCTTGTGCTGCCTCAGTTGGATCTCCTTCCCTTGACAGGGGGGTGCCCGAGCAGCGACCCTCCCCAGCTCTAGCCCAACTCCTACTTACCTGCCAGGTGAGATACTATGATCATGAAGGTGCTTCTCCCAGGGCAAGGCTCACCCATTGCACTCCGGGTGTGCTGCCCCTGTGATTTCCCCAAATGTGGGAAACTTGACTGCATAATTTGTATTTCCACTAGTCGGCTTTCATATAATTCAGATCTCTTTGTCTCAGGTCTCTCTCCAGCCTAGTTTGCTGTCTGTTTCCACTTCTTTTTTTTTTTGAGCCCCTCCCTTCTATACCCTTGTGCACTATCCTGACTTCTCCTCCTGTCTGCTTACTTTGGGCCTTCCAATGCACAATGCAAATTACAGGCAGTGCTGCAGGGCCCACACCATTTTACTTGCCTTACAGAGCAGCTCTGGAGCTGTTACAGTGCCAAGCTGCTGCAAGAAATCAGCTTGAATGCTTCAGGGGCTGGGGCATTGCCAATATGAGCCCCACACCGAAGGAGGGTGGGGGTGTTTAATGCGAACTAAGGGTCATCCAAGCGCCGCAAAAGGCCGCCATGCCCTGCATACCCCTATTCTCTTTTCATATGCAGATGAGGGTTCCAGCCAACTTTGGCCCAGTGCTTGGATGACATCACTGTATGCAAATCCGTCTTCTGCAGACCTTCCCCCAGGAATGCTTGTACTAGTTGTTGCATTTGGTTTGTTGTTTGGGGGTGCTTCAGTATTAGGCAGCCTTCTGCCCTCCCATGTTCATTTGAAAATAAGTGTTCTCCCTGCAGTTGTTGTCCCCAGATGAGAGTTCACTTGTGCTGCCTCAGTTGAATCTCCTTTACTTGACAGAGATATGCCTGAGCAGCGGCCCTCCCCAGCCCTATCCCAAATCATACTTATTTTGCATAGGAGATACCATGGTCATGAAGATTGTTCTCCCAGGGTGAGGTTCATTCATTGCATTCTGGGTATGCTGACCCCTGTGATTTCCCCAAATGTGGGAAACTTGACTGCATTATTTGTGGTAGTGGGGGACTGTGTTTGTGCTTTCCTCTGGTCAGCTCTGGTAAAAGTCAGATTTCTTTGTCTCAGATCTTCCTCTAGCCTTGTTCTTCTTTTGAGAGTTCCCTTGTGCTGCCTCAGTTGGATCTCCTTCACTTGACAGGGGGTGCCCGAGCAGTGACCCTCCCCAGCTCTAGCCCAACTCCTACTTACCTGCCAGGTGAGATACTATGATCAGGAAGGTACTTCTCCCAAGGCAAGGCTCACCCATTGCACTCTGGGTGTGCTGCTCCTGCGATTTCCCCTAATGTGGGACACTTAACTGCATAATTTGTGTTTCCACTGGTCGGCTTTCATATAATTCAGATCTCTTTGTCTCAGGTCTCTCTCCAGCCTAGTTTGCTGTCTGTTTCCACTTCTTTTTTTTTGAGCCTCTCCCTTCTATACCCATGTGCACTATCCTGACTTCTACTCCTGTCTGCTTACTTTGTGCCTTCCAACGCACAATGCGAACTACAGGTAGTGCTGCAGGGCCCACACCCTTTTACTTGCCTTACAGAGTAGCTCTGGAGCTGTTACAGTGCCAAGCTGCTGCAAGAAATCAGCTTGAATGCTTCAGGGGCTGGGGCATTGCCAACATGAGCCCCACACCGAAGGAGGGTGGGGGTGTTTAATGCGAACTAAGGGTCATCCAAGCACCGCAAAAGGCCGCCATGCCCTGCATACCCCTTTTCTCTTTTCATATGCAGATGAGGGTTCCAGCCAACTTTGGCCCACTGCTTGGATGACATCACTGTATGCAAATCCGTCTTCTGCAGACCTTCCCCCAGGAATGCTTGTACTAGTTGTTGCATTTGGTTTGTTGTTTGGAGGTGCTTCAGTATTAGGCACCCTTCTGCTCTCCCATGTTCATTTGAAAATAAGTGTTCTCCCTGCAGTTGTTGTCCCCAGATGAGAGTTCCCTTGTGCTGCCTCAGTTGAATCTCCTTTACTTGACAGAGATATGCCTGAGCAGCGGCCCTCCCCAGCCCTATCCCAAATCATACTTATTTTGCATAGGAGATACCATGGTCATGAAGATTGTTCTCACAGGGTGAGGTTCATTCATTGCATTCTGGGTATGCTGACCCCTGTGATTTCCCCAAATGTGGGAAACATGACTGCATTATTTGTGGTAGTGGGGGACTGTGTTTGTGCTTTCCTCTGGTCAGCTCTGGTAAAAGTCAGATTTCTTTGTCTCAGATCTTCCTCTAGCCTTGTTCTTCTTTCGAGAGTTCCCTTGTGCTGCCTCAGTTGGATCTCCTTCACTTGACAGGGGGGTGCCCGAGCAGTGACCCTCCCCAGCTCTAGCCCAACTCCTACTTACCTGCCAGGTGAGATACTATGATCAGGAAGGTACTTCTCCTAGGGCAAGGCTCACCCATTGCACTCTGGGTGTGCTGCTCCTGCAATTTCCCCTAATGTGGGACACTTAACTGCATAATTTGTGTTTCCACTGGTCGGCTTTCATATAATTCAGATCTCTTTGTCTCAGGTCTCTCTCCAGCCTAGTTTGCTGTCTGTTTCCACTTCTTCTTTTTTTGAGCCCCTCCCTTCTATACCCTTGTGCACTATCCTGACTTCTCCTCCTGTCTGCTTACTTTGTGCCTTCCAATGCACAATGCGAACTACAGGTAGTGCTGCAGGGCCCACACCCTTTTACTTGCCTTACAGAGCAGCTCTGGAGCTGTTACAGTGCCAAGCTGCAGCAAGAAATCAGCTTGAATGCTTCAGGGGCTGGGGCATTGCCAACATGAGCCCCACACCGAAGGAGGGTGGGGGTGTTTAATGCGAACTAAGGGTCATCCAAGCACCGCAAAAGGCCGCCATGCCCTGCATACCCCTTTTCTCTTTTACATATGCAGATGAGGGTTCCAGCCAACTTTGGCCCACTGCTTGGATGACATCACTGTATGCAAATCCGTCTTCTGCAGACCTTCCCCCAGGAATGCTTGTACTAGTTGTTGCATTTGGTTTGTTGTTTGGGGGTGCTTCAGTATTAGGCAGCCTTCTGCCCTCCCATGTTCATTTGAAAATATGTGTTCTCCCTGCAGTTGTTGTCCCCAGATGAGAGTTCCCTTGTGCTGCCTCTGTTGAATCTCCTTTACTTGACAGAGATGTGCCTGAGCAGCGGCCCTCCCCAGCCCTATCCCAATCATACTTATTTTGCATAGGAGATACCATGGTCATGAAGATTGTTCTCCCAGGGTGAGGTTCATTCATTGCATTCTGGGTATGCTGACCCCTGTGATTTCCCCAAATGTGGGAAACTCGACTGCATTATTTGTGGTAGTGGGGGACTGTGTTTGTGTTTTCCTCTGGTCAGCTCTGGTAAAAGTCAGATTTCTTTGTCTCAGATCTTCCTCTAGCCTTGTTCTTCTTTCGAGAGTTCCCTTGTGCTGCCTCAGTTGGATCTCCTTCACTTGACAGGGGGGTGCTTGAGCAGCGACCCTCCCCAGCTCTAGCCCAACTCCTACTTACCTGCCAGGTGAGATACTATGATCATGAAGGTGCTTCTCCCAGGGCAAGGCTCACCCATTGCACTCTGGGTGTGCTGCTCCTGCGGTTTCCCCAAATGTTGGACACTTGACTGCATAATTTGTGTTTCCCCTGGTCGGCTCTCGTATAATTCAGATCTCTTTGTCTCAGGTCTCTCTCCAGCCTAGTTTGCTGTCTGTTTCCACTTCTCTTTTCTTGAGTTGCTCCCTTCTATGCCCTTGCGCACTATCCTGACTTCTCCCGTCTGCTTACTTTGTGCCTTCCAACGCACAATGCAAACTACAGGTAGTGCTGCAGGGCCCACACCCTTTAACTTGCCTTACAGAGCAGCTCTGGAGCTGTTACAGTGCCCAGCTGCTGCAAGAAATCAGCTTGAATGTTTCAGGGGCTGGGGCATAGCCCCACACCGAAGGAGGGTGGAGGTGTTTAATGCGAACTAGGGGTCATCCAAGCGCCGCAAAAGGCCGCCATGCCCTGCATACCCCTATTCTCTTTTCATATGCAGATGAGGGTTCCAGCCAACTTTGGCCCACTGCTTGGATGACATCACTGTATGCAAATCCGTCTTCTGCAGACCTTCCCCCAGGAATGCTTGTACTAGTTGTTGCATTTGGTTTGTTGTTTGGGGGTGCTTCAGTATTAGGCAGCCTTCTGCTCTCCCAGGGTTCATTTGACAATAAGTGTTCTCCCTGCAGTTGTTGTCCCCAGATGAGAGTTCCCTTGTGCTGCCTCAGTTGAATCTCCTTTACTTGACAGAGATATGCCTGAGCAGCGGCCCTCCCCAGCCCTATCCCAAATCATACTTATTTTGCATAGGAGATACCATGGTCATGAAGATTGTTCTCCCAGGGTGAGGTTCATTCATTGCATTCTGGGTATGCTGACCCCTGTGATTTCCCCAAATGTGGGAAACTCGACTGCATTATTTGTGGTAGTGGGGGACTGTGTTTGTGCTTTCCTCTGGTCAGCTCTGGTAAAAGTCAGATTTCTTTGTCTCAGATCTTCCTCTAGCCTTGTTCTTCTTTCGAGAGTTCCCTTGTGCTGCATCAGTTGGATCTCCTTCACTTGACAGGGGGGTGCCCGAGCAGCGACCCTCCCCAGCTCTAGCCCAACTCCTACTTACCTGCCAGGTGAGATACTATGATCAGGAAGGTACTTCTCCCAGGGCAAGGCTCACCCATTGCACTCTGGGTGTGCTGCTCCTGCGATTTCCCCAAATGTGGGACACTTAACCGCATACTTTGTGTTTCCACTGGTCGGCTTTCATATAATTCAGATCTCTTTGTCTCAGGTCTCTCTCCAGCCTAGTTTGCTGTCTGTTTCCACTTCTTTTTTTTTGAGCCCCTCCCTTCTATACCCTTGTGCACTATCCTGACTTCTCCTCCTGTCTGCTTACTTTGTGCCTTCCAACGCACAATGCGAACTACAGGTAGTGCTGCAGGGCCCACACCCTTTTACTTGCCTTACAGAGCAGCTCTGGAGCTGTTACAGTGCCAAGCTGCTGCAAGAAATCAGCTTGAATGCTTCAGGGGCTGGGGCATTGCCAACATGAGCCCCACACCGAAGGAGGGTGGGGGTGTTTAATGCGAACTAAGGGTCATCCAAGCACCGCAAAAGGCCGCCATGCCCTGCATACCCCTTTTCTCTTTTCATATGCAGATGAGGGTTCCAGCCAACTTTGGCCCACTGCTTGGATGACATCACTGTATGCAAATCCGTCTTCTGCAGACCTTCCCCCAGGAATGCTTGTACTAGTTGTTGCATTTGGTTTGTTGTTTGGAGGTGCTTCAGTATTAGGCACCCTTCTGCTCTCCCATGTTCATTTGAAAATAAGTGTTCTCCCTGCAGTTGTTGTCCCCAGATGAGAGTTCCCTTGTGCTGCCTCAGTTGAATCTCCTTTACTTGACAGAGATATGCCTGAGCAGCGGCCCTCCCCAGCCCTATCCCAAATCATACTTATTTTGCATAGGAGATACCATGGTCATGAAGATTGTTCTCCCAGGGTGAGGTTCATTCATTGCATTCTGGGTATGCTGACCCCTGTGATTTCCCCAAATGTGGGAAACTTGACTGCATTATTTGTGGTAGTGGGGGACTGTGTTTGTGCTTTCCTCTGGTCAGCTCTGGTAAAAGTCAGATTTCTTTGTCTCAGATCTTCCTCTAGCCTTGTTCTTCTTTCGAGAGTTCCCTTGTGCTGCCTCAGTTGGATCTCCTTCACTTGACAGGGGGGTGCCCGAGCAGCGACCCTCCCCAGCTCTAGCCCAACTCCTACTTACCTGCCAGGTGAGATACTATGATCAGGAAGGTACTTCTCCCAGGGCAAGGCTCACCCATTGCACTCTGGGTGTGCTGCTCCTGCGATTTCCCCAAATGTGGGACACTTAACCGCATACTTTGTGTTTCCACTGGTCGGCTTTCATATAATTCAGATCTCTTTGTCTCAGGTCTCTCTCCAGCCTAGTTTGCTGTCTGTTTCCACTTCTTTTTTTTTGAGCCCCTCCCTTCTATACCCTTGTGCACTATCCTGACTTCTCCTCCTGTCTGCTTACTTTGTGCCTTCCAACGCACAATGCGAACTACAGGTAGTGCTGCAGGGCCCACACCCTTTTACTTGCCTTACAGAGCAGCTCTGGAGCTGTTACAGTGCCAAGCTGCTGCAAGAAATCAGCTTGAATGCTTCAGGGGCTGGGGCATTGCCAACATGAGCCCCACACCGAAGGAGGGTGGGGGTGTTTAATGCGAACTAAGGGTCACCCAAGCACCGCAAAAGGCCGCCATGCCCTGCATACCCCTTTTCTCTTTTCATATGCAGATGAGGGTTCCAGCCAACTTTGGCCCACTGCTTGGATGACATCACTGTATGCAAATCCGTCTTCTGCAGACCTTCCCCCAGGAATGCTTGTACTAGTTGTTGCATTTGGTTTGTTGTTTGGAGGTGCTTCAGTATTAGGCACCCTTCTGCTCTCCCATGTTCATTTGAAAATAAGTGTTCTCCCTGCAGTTGTTGTCCCCAGATGAGAGTTCCCTTGTGCTGCCTCAGTTGAATCTCCTTTACTTGACAGAGATATGCCTGAGCAGCGGCCCTCCCCAGCCCTATCCCAAATCATACTTATTTTGCATAGGAGATACCATGGTCATGAAGATTGTTCTCCCAGGGTGAGGTTCATTCATTGCATTCTGGGTATGCTGACCCCTGTGATTTCCCCAAATGTGGGAAACTTGACTGCATTATTTGTGGTAGTGGGGGACTGTGTTTGTGCTTTCCTCTGGTCAGCTCTGGTAAAAGTCAGATTTCTTTGTCTCAGATCTTCCTCTAGCCTTGTTCTTCTTTCGAGAGTTCCCTTGTGCTGCCTCAGTTGGATCTCCTTCACTTGACAGGGGGGTGCCCGAGCAGTGACCCTCCCCAGCTCTAGCCCAACTCCTACTTACCTGCCAGGTGAGATACTATGATCAGGAAGGTACTTCTCCTAGGGCAAGGCTCACCCATTGCACTCTGGGTGTGCTGCTCCTGCAATTTCCCCTAATGTGGGACACTTAACTGCATAATTTGTGTTTCCACTGGTCGGCTTTCATATAATTCAGATCTCTTTGTCTCAGGTCTCTCTCCAGCCTAGTTTGCTGTCTGTTTCCACTTCTTTTTTTTTGAGCCCCTCCCTTCTATACCCTTGTGCACTATCCTGACTTCTCCTCCTGTCTGCTTACTTTGTGCCTTCCAACGCACAATGCGAACTACAGGTAGTGCTGCAGGGCCCACACCCTTTTACTTGCCTTACAGAGCAGCTCTGGAGCTGTTACAGTGCCAAGCTGCTGCAAGAAATCAGCTTGAATGCTTCAGGGGCTGGGGCATTGCCAACATGAGCCCCACACCGAAGGAGGGTGGGGGTGTTTAATGCGAACTAAGGGTCATCCAAGCACCGCAAAAGGCCGCCATGCCCTGCATACCCCTTTTCTCTTTTCATATGCAGATGAGGGTTCCAGCCAACTTTGGCCCACTGCTTGGATGACATCACTGTATGCAAATCCGTCTTCTGCAGACCTTCCCCCAGGAATGCTTGTACTAGTTGTTGCATTTGGTTTGTTGTTTGGAGGTGCTTCAGTATTAGGCACCCTTCTGCTCTCCCATGTTCATTTGAAAATAAGTGTTCTCCCTGCAGTTGTTGTCCCCAGATGAGAGTTCCCTTGTGCTGCCTCAGTTGAATCTCCTTTACTTGACAGAGATATGCCTGAGCAGCGGCCCTCCCCAGCCCTATCCCAAATCATACTTATTTTGCATAGGAGATACCATGGTCATGAAGATTGTTCTCCCAGGGTGAGGTTCATTCATTGCATTCTGGGTATGCTGACCCCTGTGATTTCCCCAAATGTGGGAAACTTGACTGCATTATTTGTGGTAGTGGGGGACTGTGTTTGTGCTTTCCTCTGGTCAGCTCTGGTAAAAGTCAGATTTCTTTGTCTCAGATCTTCCTCTAGCCTTGTTCTTCTTTCGAGAGTTCCCTTGTGCTGCCTCAGTTGGATCTCCTTCACTTGACAGGGGGGTGCCCGAGCAGTGACCCTCCCCAGCTCTAGCCCAACTCCTACTTACCTGCCAGGTGAGATACTATGATCAGGAAGGTACTTCTCCTAGGGCAAGGCTCACCCATTGCACTCTGGGTGTGCTGCTCCTGCAATTTCCCCTAATGTGGGACACTTAACTGCATAATTTGTGTTTCCACTGGTCGGCTTTCATATAATTCAGATCTCTTTGTCTCAGGTCTCTCTCCAGCCTAGTTTGCTGTCTGTTTCCACTTCTTTTTTTTTTGAGCCCCTCCCTTCTATACCCTTGTGCACTATCCTGACTTCTCCTCCTGTCTGCTTACTTTGTGCCTTCCAACGCACAATGCGAACTACAGGTAGTGCTGCAGGGCCCACACCCTTTTACTTGCCTTACAGAGCAGCTCTGGAGCTGTTACAGTGCCAAGCTGCTGCAAGAAATCAGCTTGAATGCTTCAGGGGCTGGGGCATTGCCAACATGAGCCCCACACCGAAGGAGGGTGGGGGTGTTTAATGCGAACTAAGGGTCATCCAAGCACCGCAAAAGGCCGCCATGCCCTGCATACCCCTTTTCTCTTTTACATATGCAGATGAGGGTTCCAGCCAACTTTGGCCCACTGCTTGGATGACATCACTGTATGCAAATCCGTCTTCTGCAGACCTTCCCCCAGGAATGCTTGTACTAGTTGTTGCATTTGGTTTGTTGTTTGGGGGTGCTTCAGTATTAGGCAGCCTTCTGCCCTCCCATGTTCATTTGAAAATATGTGTTCTCCCTGCAGTTGTTGTCCCCAGATGAGAGTTCCCTTGTGCTGCCTCTGTTGAATCTCCTTTACTTGACAGAGATGTGCCTGAGCAGCGGCCCTCCCCAGCCCTATCCCAATCATACTTATTTTGCATAGGAGATACCATGGTCATGAAGATTGTTCTCCCAGGGTGAGGTTCATTCATTGCATTCTGGGTATGCTGACCCCTGTGATTTCCCCAAATGTGGGAAACTCGACTGCATTATTTGTGGTAGTGGGGGACTGTGTTTGTGTTTTCCTCTGGTCAGCTCTGGTAAAAGTCAGATTTCTTTGTCTCAGATCTTCCTCTAGCCTTGTTCTTCTTTCGAGAGTTCCCTTGTGCTGCCTCAGTTGGATCTCCTTCACTTGACAGGGGGGTGCTTGAGCAGCGACCCTCCCCAGCTCTAGCCCAACTCCTACTTACCTGCCAGGTGAGATACTATGATCATGAAGGTGCTTCTCCCAGGGCAAGGCTCACCCATTGCACTCTGGGTGTGCTGCTCCTGCGGTTTCCCCAAATGTTGGACACTTGACTGCATAATTTGTGTTTCCCCTGGTCGGCTCTCGTATAATTCAGATCTCTTTGTCTCAGGTCTCTCTCCAGCCTAGTTTGCTGTCTGTTTCCACTTCTCTTTTCTTGAGTTGCTCCCTTCTATGCCCTTGCGCACTATCCTGACTTCTCCCGTCTGCTTACTTTGTGCCTTCCAACGCACAATGCAAACTACAGGTAGTGCTGCAGGGCCCACACCCTTTAACTTGCCTTACAGAGCAGCTCTGGAGCTGTTACAGTGCCCAGCTGCTGCAAGAAATCAGCTTGAATGTTTCAGGGGCTGGGGCATAGCCCCACACCGAAGGAGGGTGGAGGTGTTTAATGCGAACTAGGGGTCATCCAAGTGCCGCAAAAGGCCGCCATGCCCTGCATACCCCTATTCTCTTTTCATATGCAGATGAGGGTTCCAGCCAACTTTGGCCCACTGCTTGGATGACATCACTGTATGCAAATCCGTCTTCTGCAGACCTTCCCCCAGGAATGCTTGTACTAGTTGTTGCATTTGGTTTGTTGTTTGGGGGTGCTTCAGTATTAGGCAGCCTTCTGCTCTCCCAGGGTTCATTTGAAAATAAGTGTTCTCCCTGCAGTTGTTGTCCCCAGATGAGAGTTCCCTTGTGCTGCCTCAGTTGAATCTCCTTTACTTGACAGAGATATGCCTGAGCAGCGGCCCTCCCCAGCCCTATCCCAAATCATACTTATTTTGCATAGGAGATACCATGGTCATGAAGATTGTTCTCCCAGGGTGAGGTTCATTCATTGCATTCTGGGTATGCTGACCCCTGTGATTTCCCCAAATGTGGGAAACTCGACTGCATTATTTGTGGTAGTGGGGGACTGTGTTTGTGCTTTCCTCTGGTCAGCTCTGGTAAAAGTCAGATTTCTTTGTCTCAGATCTTCCTCTAGCCTTGTTCTTCTTTCGAGAGTTCCCTTGTGCTGCCTCAGTTGGATCTCCTTCACTTGACAGGGGGGTGCCCGAGCAGCGACCCTCCCCAGCTCTAGCCCAACTCCTACTTACCTGCCAGGTGAGATACTATGATCAGGAAGGTACTTCTCCCAGGGCAAGGCTCACCCATTGCACTCTGGGTGTGCTGCTCCTGCGATTTCCCCAAATGTGGGACACTTAACCGCATACTTTGTGTTTCCACTGGTCGGCTTTCATATAATTCAGATCTCTTTGTCTCAGGTCTCTCTCCAGCCTAGTTTGCTGTCTGTTTCCACTTCTTTTTTTTTGAGCCCCTCCCTTCTATACCCTTGTGCACTATCCTGACTTCTCCTCCTGTCTGCTTACTTTGTGCCTTCCAACGCACAATGCGAACTACAGGTAGTGCTGCAGGGCCCACACCCTTTTACTTGCCTTACAGAGCAGCTCTGGAGCTGTTACAGTGCCAAGCTGCTGCAAGAAATCAGCTTGAATGCTTCAGGGGCTGGGGCATTGCCAACATGAGCCCCACACCGAAGGAGGGTGGGGGTGTTTAATGCGAACTAAGGGTCATCCAAGCACCGCAAAAGGCCGCCATGCCCTGCATACCCCTTTTCTCTTTTCATATGCAGATGAGGGTTTCAGCCAACTTTGGCCCACTGCTTGGATGACATCACTGTATGCAAATCCGTCTTCTGCAGACCTTCCCCCAGGAATGCTTGTACTAGTTGTTGCATTTGGTTTGTTGTTTGGGGGTGCTTCAGTATTAGGCAGCCTTCTGCCCTCCCATGTTCATTTGAAAATATGTGTTCTCCCTGCAGTTGTTGTCCCCAGATGAGAGTTCCCTTGTGCTGCCTCTGTTGAATCTCCTTTACTTGACAGAGATGTGCCTGAGCAGCGGCCCTCCCCAGCCCTATCCCAAATCATACTTATTTTGCATAGGAGATACCATGGTCATGAAGATTGTTCTCCCAGGGTGAGGTTCATTCATTGCATTCTGGGTATGCTGACCCCTGTGATTTCCCCAAATGTGGGAAACTCGACTGCATTATTTGTGGTAGTGGGGGACTGTGTTTGTGTTTTCCTCTGGTCAGCTCTGGTAAAAGTCAGATTTCTTTGTCTCAGATCTTCCTCTAGCCTTGTTCTTCTTTCGAGAGTTCCCTTGTGCTGCCTCAGTTGGATCTCCTTCACTTGACAGGGGGGTGCTTGAGCAGCGACCCTCCCCAGCTCTAGCCCAACTCCTACTTACCTGCCAGGTGAGATACTATGATCATGAAGGTGCTTCTCCCAGGGCAAGGCTCACCCATTGCACTCTGGGTGTGCTGTCCCTGTGATTTCCCCAAATGTGGGAAACTTGACTGCATAATTTGTATTTCCACTGGTCGGCTTTCATATAATTCAGATCTCTTTGTCTCAGGTCTCTCTCCAGCCTAGTTTGCTGTCTGTTTCCACTTCTTCTTTTTTTTAGCCCCTCCCTTCTATACCCTTGTGCGCTATCCTGACTTCTCCTCCTGTCTGCTTACTTTGGGCCTTCCAATGCACAATGCAAATTACAGGCAGTGCTGCAGGGCCCACACCCTTTTACTTGCCTTACAGAGCAGCTCTGGAGCTGTTACAGTGCCAAGCTGCTGCAAGAAATCAGCTTGAATGCTTCAGGGGCTGGGGCATTGCCAATATGAGCCCCACACCGAAGGAGGGTGGGGGTGTTTAATGCGAACTAAGGGTCATCCAAGCGCCGCAAAAGGCCGCCATGCCCTGCATACCCCTATTCTCTTTTCATATGCAGATGAGGGTTTCAGCCAACTTTGGCCCACTGCTTGGATGACATCACTGTATGCAAATCCGTCTTCTGCAGACCTTCCCCCAGGAATGCTTGTACTAGTTGTTGCATTTGGTTTGTTGTTTGGGGGTGCTTCAGTATTAGGCACCCTTCTGCTCTCCCATGTTCATTTGAAAATAAGTGTTCTCCCTGCAGTTGTTGTCCCCAGATGAGAGTTCCCTTGTGCTGCCTCAGTTGAATCTCCTTTACTTGACAGAGATATGCCTGAGCAGCGGCCCTCCCCAGCCCTATCCCAAATCATACTTATTTTGCATAGGAGATACCATGGTCATGAAGATTGTTCTCCCAGGGTGAGGTTCATTCATTGCATTCTGGGTATGCTGACCCCTGTGATTTCCCCAAATGTGGGAAACTTGACTGCATTATTTGTGGTAGTGGGGGACTGTGTTTGTGCTTTCCTCTGGTCAGCTCTGGTAAAAGTCAGATTTCTTTGTCTCAGATCTTCCTCTAGCCTTGTTCTTCTTTCGAGAGTTCCCTTGTGCTGCCTCAGTTGGATCTCCTTCACTTGACAGGGGGGTGCCCGAGCAGTGACCCTCCCCAGCTCTAGCCCAACTCCTACTTACCTGCCAGGTGAGATACTATGATCAGGAAGGTACTTCTCCCAGGGCAAGGCTCACCCATTGCACTCTGGGTGTGCTGCTCCTGCAATTTCCCCTAATGTGGGACACTTAACTGCATAATTTGTGTTTCCACTGGTCGGCTTTCATATAATTCAGATATCTTTGTCTAAGGTCTCTCTCCAGCCTAGTTTGCTGTCTGTTTCCACTTCTTTTTTTTTTGAGCCCCTCCCTTCTATACCCTTGTGCACTATCCTGACTTATCTTCCTGTCTGCTTACTTTGTGCCTTCCAACGCACAATGCGAACTACAGGTAGTGCTGCAGGGCCCACACCCTTTTACTTGCCTTACAGAGCAGCTCTGGAGCTGTTACAGTGCCAAGCTGCTGCAAGAAATCAGCTTGAATGCTTCAGGGGCTGGGGCATTGCCAACATGAGCCCCACACCGAAGGAGGGTGGGGGTGTTTAATGCGAACTAAGGGTCATCCAAGCACCGCAAAAGGCCGCCATGCCCTGCATACCCCTTTTCTCTTTTCATATGCAGATGAGGGTTCCAGCCAACTTTGGCCCACTGCTTGGATGACATCACTGTATGCAAATCCGTCTTCTGCAGACCTTCCCCCAGGAATGCTTGTACTAGTTGTTGCATTTGGTTTGTTGTTTGGGGGTGCTTCAGTATTAGGCAGCCTTCTGCCCTCCCATGTTCATTTGAAAATATGTGTTCTCCCTGCAGTTGTTGTCCCCAGATGAGAGTTCCCTTGTGCTGCCTCTGTTGAATCTCCTTTACTTGACAGAGATGTGCCTGAGCAGCGGCCCTCCCCAGCCCTATCCCAATCATACTTATTTTGCATAGGAGATACCATGGTCATGAAGATTGTTCTCCCAGGGTGAGGTTCATTCATTGCATTCTGGGTATGCTGACCCCTGTGATTTCCCCAAATGTGGGAAACTCGACTGCATTATTTGTGGTAGTGGGGGACTGTGTTTGTGTTTTCCTCTGGTCAGCTCTGGTAAAAGTCAGATTTCTTTGTCTCAGATCTTCCTCTAGCCTTGTTCTTCTTTCGAGAGTTCCCTTGTGCTGCCTCAGTTGGATCTCCTTCCCTTGACAGGGGGGTGCCCGAGCAGCGACCCTCCCCAGCTCTAGCCCAACTCCTACTTACCTGCCAGGTGAGATACTATGATCATGAAGGTGCTTCTCCCAGGGCAAGGCTCACCCATTGCACTCCGGGTGTGCTGCCCCTGTGATTTCCCCAAATGTGGGAAACTTGACTGCATAATTTGTATTTCCACTGGTCGGCTTTCATATAATTCAGATCTCTTTGTCTCAGGTCTCTCTCCAGCCTAGTTTGCTGTCTGTTTCCACTTCTTTTTTTTTTGAGCCCCTCCCTTCTATACCCTTGTGCACTATCCTGACTTCTCCTCCTGTCTGCTTACTTTGGGCCTTCCAATGCACAATGCAAATTACAGGCAGTGCTGCAGGGCCCACACCCTTTTACTTGCCTTACAGAGCAGCTCTGGAGCTGTTACAGTGCCAAGCTGCTGCAAGAAATCAGCTTGAATGCTTCAGGGGCTGGGGCATTGCCAATATGAGCCCCACACCGAAGGAGGGTGGGGGTGTTTAATGCGAACTAAGGGTCATCCAAGCGCCGCAAAAGGCCGCCATGCCCTGCATACCCCTTTTCTCTTTTCATATGCAGATGAGGGTTCCAGCCAACTTTGGCCCACTGCTTGGATGACATCACTGTATGCAAATCCGTCTTCTGCAGACCTTCCCCCAGGAATGCTTGTACTAGTTGTTGCATTTGGTTTGTTGTTTGAAGGTGCTTCAGTATTGGGCAGCCTTCTGCCCTCCCATGTTCATCTGAAAATATGTGTTCTCCCTGCAGTTGTTGTCCCCAGATGAGAGTTCCCTTGTGCTGCCTCAGTTGAATCTCCTTTACTTGACAGAGATATGCCTGAGCAGCGGCCATCCCCAGCCCTATCCCAAATCATACTTATTTTGCATAGGAGATACCATGGTCAATAATGCAGTCGAGTTTCCCACATTTGGGGAAATCATATGGGTCAGCATACCCAGAATGCAATGAATGATCCTCACCCTGGGAGATCAATCTTCATGACCATGGTATCTCCTATGAAAAATAAGTATGATTTGGGATAGGGCTGGGGAGGGCTGCTGCTCAGGCACATCTCTGTCAAGTAAAGGAGATTCAACTGAGGCAGCACAAGGGAACTCTCATCTGGGGACAACAACTGCAGGGAGAACACATATTTTCAGATGAACATGGGAGGGCAGAAGGCTGCCTAATACTGAAGCACCCCAAACAACAAACCAAATGCAACAACTAGTACAAGCATTCCTGGGGGAAGGTCTGCAGAAGACGGATTTGCATACAGTGATGTCATCCAAGCAGTGGGCCAAAGTTGGCTGGAACCCTCATCTGCATATGAAAAGAGAAAAGGGGTATGCAGGGCATGGCGGCCTTTTGCGGCGCTTGGATGACCCCTAGTTCGCATTAAACACCCCCACCCTCCTTCGGTGTAGGGCTCATGTTGGCCATGCCCCAGCCGCTGAAGCATTTAAGCTGATTTCTTGCAGCAGCTGGGCACTGTAACAGCTCCAGAGCTGCTCTTTAAGGCAAGTAAAAGGGTGTGGGCCCTGCAGCACTACCTGTAGTTCGCATTGTGCGTTGGAAGGCACAAAGTAAGCAGACGGGAGAAGTCAGGATAATGCGCAAGGGCATAGAAGGGAACGGCTCAAGAAAAGAGAAGTGGAAACAGACAGCAAACTAGGCTGGAGAGAGACCTGATACAAAGAGATCTGAATTATACGAGAGCCGACCAGAGGAAACACAAATTATGCAGTCAAGTGTCCCACATTTTGGGAAATCACAGGAGCAGCACACCAAGAGTGCAATGGGTGAGCCTTGCCCTGGGAGAAGCACCTTCCTGATCATAGTATCTCACCTGGCAGGTAAGTAGGAGTTGGTCTAGAGCTGGGGAGGGTCGCTGCTCGGGCACCCCCCTGTCAAGTGAAGGAGATCCAACTGAGGCAGCACAAGGGAACTCTCGAAAGAAGAACAAGGCTAGAGGAAGATCTAAGACAAAGAAATCTGACTTTTACCAGAGCTGACCAGAGGAAAGCACAAACACAGTCCTCCACTACCACAAATAATGCAGTCGACTTTCCCACATTTGGGGAAATTATAGGGGTCAGCATACCCAGAATGCAATGAATGAACCTCACCCTGGGAGATCAATCTTCATGACCATGGTATCTCCTATGCAAAATAAGTATGATTTGGGATAGGGCTGGGGAGGGCCGCTGCTCAGGCACATCTCTGTCAAGTAAAGGAGCTTCAACTGAGGCAGCACAAGGGAACTCTCATCTGGGGACAACAACTCCAGGGAGAACACATATTTTCAGATGAACATGGGAGGGCAGAAGGCTGCCTAATACTGAAGCACCCCCAAACAACAAACCAAATGCAACAACTAGTGCAAGCATTCCTGGGGGAAGGCCTGCAGCAGATGGATTTGCATATGGTGATGTCATCCAAGCAGTGAGTCAAAGTTGGCTTCACACCTCGTCTGCATATGAAAAGAGAAAAGGGGCGTGCAGGGCATGGCGGCCTTTTGCGGCGCTTGGATGACCACTAGTTCGCATTAAACACCTCCACCCTCCTTAGGTGTGGGGCTCATGTTGGCTATGCCCCAGCCCCTGAAGCATTCAAGCTGATTTCTTGCAGCAGCTGGGCACTGTAACAGCTCCAGAGCTGCTCTGTAAGGCAAGTAAAAGGGTGTGGGCCCTGCAGCACTACCTGTAGTTCGCATTGTGCGTTGGAAGGCACAAATTAAGCAGACGGGAGAAGTCAGGATAGTGCGCAAGGGCATAGAAGGGAGCGGCTCAAGAAAAGAGAAGTGGAAACAGACCGCAAACTAGGCTGGAGAGAGACCTGAGACAAAGAGATCTGAATTAAACGAGAGCCGACCAGGGGAAACACAAATTATGCAGTCAAGTTTCCCACATTTGGGGAAATCACAGGAGCAGCACACCCAGAGTGCAATGGGTGAGCCTTGCCCTGGGAGATTCACCTTCATGATCATAGTATCTCACCTGGCAGGTAAGTAGGAGTTGGGCTAGAGCTGGGGAGGGTCGCTGCTCGGGCACCCCCCTGTCAAGTGAAGGAGATCCAACCGAGGCAGCACAAGGAAACTCTCGAAAGAAGAACAAGGCTAGAAGAAGATCTGAGACAAATAAATCTGACTTTTACCAGAGCTGACCAGAGGAAAGAACAAACACAGTCCCCCACTACCACAAATAATGCAGTCGAGTTTCCCACATTTGGGGAAATCACAGGGGTCAGCATACCCAGAATGCAATGAATGAACCTCACCCTGGGAGAACAATCTTCATGACCATGGTATCTCCTATGCAAAATAAGTATGATTTGGGATAGGGCTGGGGAGGGCCGCTGCTCAGGCACATCTCTGTCAAGTAAAGGAGATTCAACTGAGGCAGCACAAGGGAACTCTCATCTGGGGACAACAACTCCAGGGAGAACACATATTTTCAGATGAACATGGGAGGGCAGAAGGCTGCCTAATACTGAAGCACCCCCAAACAACAAACCAAATGCAACAACTAGTGCAAGCATTCCTGGGGAAAGGCCTGCAGCAGATGGATTTGCATATGGTGATGTCATCCAAGCAGTGAGTCAAAGTTGGCTTCAACCCTCGTCTGCATATGAAAAGAGAAAAGGGGCGTGCAGGGCATGGCGGCCTTTTGCGGCGCTTGGATGACCCCTAGTTCACATTAAACACCTCCACCCTCCTTCGGTGTGGGGCTCATGTTGGCTATGCCCCAGCCCCTGAAGCATTCAAGCTGATTTCTTGCAGCAGCTGGGCACTGTAACAGCTCCAGAGCTGCTCTGTAAGGCAAGTAAAAGGGTGTGGGCCCTGCAGCACTACCTGTAGTTCGCATTGTGCGTTGGAAGGCACAAATTAAGCAGACGGGAGAAGTCAGGATAGTGCGCAAGGGCATAGAAGGGAGCGGCTCAAGAAAAGAGAAGTGGAAACAGACAGCAAACTAGGCTGGAGAGAGACCTGAGACAAAGAGATCTGAATTATACGAGAGCCGACCAGGGGAAACACAAATTATGCAGTCAAGTTTCTCACATTTGGGGAAGTCACATGAGCAGCACACCCAGAGTGCAATGGGTGAGCCTTGCCCTGGGAGAAGCACCTTCATGATCATAGTATCTCACCTGGCAGGTAAGTAGGAGTTGGGCTAGAGCTGGGGAGGGTCGCTGCTCGGGCACCCCCCTGTCAAGTGAAGAAGATCCAACTGAGGCAGCACAAGAGAACTCTCTAAAGAAGAACAAGGCTAGAGGAAGATCTGAGACAAAGAAATCTGTCTTTTACCAGAGCTGACCAGAGGAAAGCACAAACACAGTCCCCCACTACCACAAATAATGCAGTCGAGTTTCCCACATTTGGGGAAATCACAGGGGTCAGCATACCCAGAATGCAATGTATGAACCTCACCCTGGGAGAACAATCTTCATGACCATGGTATCTCCTATGCAAAATAAGAATGATTTGGGATAGGGCTGGGGAGGGCCGCTGCTCAGGCACATCTCTGTCAAGTAAAGGAGATTCAACTGAGGCAGCACAAGGGAACTCTCATCTGGGGACAACAACTCCAGGGAGAACACATATTTTCAGATGAACATGGGAGGGCAGAAGGCTGCCTAATACTGAAGCACCCCCAAACAACAAAACAAATGCAACAACTAGTACAAGCATTCCTGGGGGAAGGCCTGCAGCAGATGGATTTGCATATGGTGATGTCATCCAAGCAGTGGGTCAAAGTTGGCTTCAACCCTCGTCTGCATATGAAAAGAGAAAAGGGGCGTGCAGGGCATGGCGGCCTTTTGCGGCGCTTGGATGACCCCTAGTTCGCATTAAACACCTCCACCCTCCTTCGGTGTGGGGCTCATGTTGGCTATGCCCCAGCCCCTGAAGCATTCAAGCTGATTACTTGCAGCAGCTGGGCACTGTAATAGCTCCAGAGCTGCTCTGTAAGGCAAGTAAAAGGGTGTGGGCCCTGCAGCACTACCTGTAGTTCGCATTGTGCGTTGGAAGGCACAAAGTAAGCAGACGGGAGAAGTCAAGATAGTGCGCAAGGGCATAGAAGGGAGCGGCTCAAGAAAAGAGAAGTGGAAACAGACAGCAAACTAGGCTGGAGAGAGACCTGAGACAAAGAGATCTGAATTATACGAGAGCCAACCAGGGGAAACACAAATTATGCAGTCAACTTTCCCACATTTGGGGAAATCGCAGGAGCAGCACACCCAGAGTGCAATGGATGAGCCTTGCCCTGGGAGAAGCACCTTCATGATCATGAAGGTGCTTCTCCCAGGGCAAGGCTCACCCATTGCACTCTGTGTGTGCTGCTCCTGCGATTTCCCCAAATGTGGGAAACTTGACTGCATAATTTGTGTTTCCCCTGGTTGGCTCTCGTATAATTCAGATCTCTTTGTCTCAGGTCTCTCTCCAGCCTAGTTTGCTGTCTGTTTCCACTTCTCTTTTCTTGAGCCGCTCCCTTCTATGCCCTTGCACACTATCTTGACTTCTCCCGTCTGCGTACTTTGTGCCTTCCAACGCACAATGCGAACTACAGGTAGTGCTGCAGGGCCCACGCCCTTTTACTTGCCTTACAGAGTAGCTCTGGAGCTGTTACAGTGCCAAGCTGCTGCAAGAAATCAGCTTGAATGCTTCAGGGGCTGGGGCATGGCCACCATGAGCCCCACACCGAAGGAGGGTGGGGGTGTTTAATGCAAACTAGGGGTCATCCAAGCGCCGCAAAAGGCCGCCATGCCCTGCATACCCCTTTTCTCTTTTCATATGCAGATGAGGGTTCCAGCCAACTTTGGCCCACTGCTTGGCTAACATCACCGTATGCAAATCCATCTTCTGCAGACCTTCCCCAAGGAATGCTTGCACTAGTTGTTGCATTTGGTTTGTTGTTTGGGGGTGCTTCAGTATTAGGCAGCCTTCTGCCCTCCCATGTTCATCTGAAAATATGTGTTCTCCCTGCAGTTGTTGTCCCCAAATGAGAGTTCCCTTGTGCTGCCTCAGTTGAATCTCCTTTACTTGACAAGGGAGGCATTTTGGATTTTTTCTTTGGGTACCCTTACACCTGATGGTCTGAATGAGAGCATTGAACTGAACAACATTGGCAGTCTCTGAAGATTTTATCTATTGATTTACCTAATATATTATTTATTGAATATCCATTTATTGTATGTTTAATAAATAAACAAAATTATTAGAAGTAGCTATTTTGGAAACAGCTTTCCTCTTAGGATGAAACTGTATAATCCTGTCTTGTGTGTTCCTTTAAAGTTCTTTAGTAAAATCCACTAGTAATGATGAACATCAGATTTCTTCCTCCATCCTCTTTTTACACTTTCTCTTGGTTCTATATATATATATATTTTTATTTTTATTTTATTTTTTTCCCCTCCTTCTCCCAAAAGGCCCCCCTCCCTCCCCCCCCCTCCCTGTTTTAAATTTTAAAATCTTTAAATCTTTAAATCTTCGAATCCTTAAATTGTCTGTTTAATATTTATTTTTTCTTCAATTCTTTTTGTTGTTTAAGCAGCAATGTAATTATTCCAGGGGTTAAAATAATGAAATATAGAAATAATATTAACAAAAATTAAAGGTAAAAATGAATTGATAGAATGATCCCACTAAAAGTAAATAAATAATATGGATGTTAAGCTGAGCGGGTTGGATTCGAACATGGGACTCACTGCATAGAGTGCAGGTGATGTTTCCCCTGCGCCACGAGAGCAGCTTTAGTAGTGGCATGGATTTATGTTACCCTAAAAGGTTTTATATAAGTAAATGGGGATCCTTAGTGCTGAGTTTCTGAATTATGTATATGTGATTATAGATATGAGGTATTGATTGAAAGATTAGAGGTTAATCTGTATATAGATTATATATTTTCTGTTATTTTTTAAACCACTTTGTTGCTTATTTTATTATTATTTTTAATCACCATGTTGCTTATTTTTATATTATGAAATGCCTTTATATGTGCAATTGCAATTAGAAAGTTGTTCCATATATGAGTCATTACATGTATGCATCCAATTAGTATATGTATGTATCCAATCAACTAATTAGTAATGCTATTGGTCCGGTGCATTTTAAAAAGAGCCTGCTAGGCTGCTGATGTATCCTCTGACGAAACCGCTCTTGGATAACAGCGGAGAAACGCGTAAGAAGGTGACTACCGGACACTCTGATTGCTGAGATATAAGCCCGTTCATGAACGAGCTACATCACGGCGGACGTCTGATGTAAAGACAGCGGTGAAGGGGAAAAAGCAATTTGAGAGCGAGCAAAAGGAGGTCTCTACCCCACGGCAGGGAGGAATATCCCGACCGCGAGTGCCAATAAGATCCAGCCACGGTTAACGGGGGTCGTAGCATACCGCTGTGTTTCATCAACCATCACAGCGCTCTCCCCCTGTTTTCTTTCATTACTCACGTGAGTTACATATGAACTTTAACTGCAGTAAATAAGAGGCGTTGGTTACAACTGTTGCTGTTCATCCACAAGAAGGAATTTAATGTATCAATTACAATTGGAAAGTAACGATTAAATTACAACAGCTGTATCCAGGAGGATTTTTTGGACACTTTAATAGACATTCCGTTGTCATCAAGGGCAATATGAAATAGATCCTGATTACATTTAGATATGGATAGTGGTGCCTATATATGTTGACTCCATTGTATTTTATTGAATGTGGGTTTCTTCTGTCTATATATATTTTTTAAAAATAAAGAGCTTGTATATTTTATTTTTTGCGCTCCCTTGATAACAAGTGTGATAATCTTTAAAATTTGGTTTATTATTGGTAGAACAGTACTACCTATGGGAGCAGCATTTTATAATATATGGTGAAAATTAATAGATGTATAAAGATTAAATAAGCAACAAATTGGTGAAATAGATACGTTTTGATAGGAGCGCTGGGTTCTATATATATATATTGACATATATATATTGACATTTGGTTATATATATGTATAGACTTTATAAATTCTTGACAGAGATGTGCCTGAGCAGCGGCCCTCCCCAGCCCTATCCCAAATCATACTTATTTTGCATAGGAGATACCATGGTCATGAAGATTGTTCTCCCAGGGTGAGGTTCATTCATTGCATTCTGGGTATGCTGATCCCTGTGATTTCCCCAAATGTGGGAAACTGGACTGCATTATTTGTGGTAGTGAGGGACTGTGTTTGTGCTTTCCTCTGGTCAGCTCTGGTAAAAGTCAGATTTCTTTGTCTCAGATCATCCTCTAGCCTTGTTCTTCTTTCGAGAGTTCCCTTGTGCTGCCTCAGTTGGATCTCCTTCACTTGACAGGGGGGTGCCCGAGCAGCGACCCTCCCCAGCTCTAGCCCAACTCCTACTTACCTGCCAGGTGAGATACTATGATCATGAAGGTGCTTCTCCCAGGGCAAGGCTCACCCATTGCACTCTGGGTGTGCTGCTCCTGCGGTTTCCCCAAATGTTGGACACTTGACTGCATAATTTGTGTTTCCCCTGGTCGGCTCTCGTATAATTCAGATCTCTTTGTCTCAGGTCTCTCTCCAGCCTAGTTTGCTGTCTGTTTCCACTTCTCTTTTCTTGAGCCGCTCCCTTCTATGCCCTTGCGCACTATCCTGACTTCTCCCGTCTGCTTACTTTGTGCCTTCCAACGCACAATGCAAACTACAGGTAGTGCTGCAGGGCCCACGCCCTTTTACTTGCCTTACAGAGCAGCTCTGGAGCTGTTACAGTGCCCAGCTGCTGCAAGAAATCAGCTTGAATGCTTCAGGGGCTGGGGCATAGCCAACATGAGCCCCACACCGAAGGAGGGTGGAGGTGTTTAATGCGAACTAGGGGTCATCCAAGCGCCGCAAAAGGCCGCCATGCCCTGCACGCCCCTTTTCTCTTTTCATATGCAGACGAGGGTTGAAGCCAACTTTGACCCACTGCTTGGATGACATCACCATATGCAAATCCATCTGCTGCATGCCTTCCCCCGGGAATGCTTGCACTAGTTGTTGCATTTGGTTTGTTGTTTGGGGGTGCTTCAGTATTAGGCAGCCTTCTGCCCTACCATGTTCATCTGAAAATATGTGTTCTCCCTGCAGTTGTTGTCCTCAGATGAGAGTTCCCTTATGCTGCCTCAGTTGAATCTCCTTTACTTGACAGAGATGTGCCTGAGCAGCGGCCCTCCCCAGCCCTATCCCAAATCATACTTATTTTGCATAGGAGATACCATTTTCATGAAGATTGTTCTCCCAGGGTGAGGTTCATTCATTGCATTCTGGGTATGCTGACCCCTGTGATTTCCCCAAATGTGGGAAACTCGACTGCATTATTTGTGGTAGTGGGCGACTGTGTTTGTGCTTTCCTCTGGTCAGCTCTGGTAAAAGTCAGATTTATTTGTCTCAGATTTTCCTCTAGCCTTGTTCTTCTTTCGAGAGTTCCCTTGTGCTGCCTCAGTTGGATCTCCTTCACTTGACAGGGGGGTGCCCGAGCAGCGACCCTCCCCAGCTCTAGCCCAACTCCTACTTACCTGCCAGGTGAGATACTATGATCATGAAGGTGCTTCTCCCAGGGCAAGGCTCACCCATTGCACTCTGGGTGTGCTGCTCCTGTGATTTCCCCAAATGTGGGAAACTTGACTGCATAATTTGTGTTTCCCCTGGTCGGCTCTCGTATAATTCAGATCTCTTTGTCTCAGGTCTCTCTCCAGCCTAGTTTGCTGTCTGTTTCCACTTCTCTTTTCTTGAGCCGCTCCCTTCTATGCCCTTGCGCACTATCCTGACTTCTCCCGTCTGCTTACTTTGTGCCTTCCAACGCACAATGCAAACTACAGGTAGTGCTGCAGGGCCCACGCCCTTTTACTTGCCTTACAGAGCAGCTCTGGAGCTGTTACAGTGCCCAACTGCTGCAAGAAATCAGCTTGAATGCTTCAGGGGCTGGGGCATAGCCAACATGAGCCCCACATCGAAGGAGGGTGGAGGTGTTTAATGCGAACTATGGGTCATCCAAGCGCCGCAAAAGGCCGCCATGCCCTGCACGCCCCTTTTCTCTTTTCATATGCAGACGAGGGTTGAAGCCAACTTTGACCCACTGCTTGGATGACATCACCATATGCAAATCCATCTGCTGCAGGCCTTCCCCCAGGAATGCTTGCACTAGTTGTTGCATTTGGTTTGTTGTTTGGGGGTGCTTCAGTATTAGGCAGCCTTCTGCCCTACCATGTTCATCTGAAAATATGTGTTCTCCCTGCCGTTGTTGTCCCCAGATGAGAGTTCCCTTGTGCTGCCTCAGTTGAATCTCCTTTACTTGACAGAGATGTGCCTGAGCAGCGGCCCTCCCCAGCCCTATCCCAAATCATACTTATTTTGCATAGGAGATACCATGGTCATGAAGATTGTTCTCCCAGGGTGAGGTTAATTCATTGCATTCTGGGTATGCTGACTCCTATGATTTCCCCAAATGTGGGAAACTCGACTGCATTATTTGTGGTAGTGGGGGACTGTGTTTGTTCTTTCCTCTGGTCAGCTCTGGTAAAAGTCAGATTTATTTGTCTCAGATCTTCCTCTAGCCTTGTTCTTCTTTCGAGAGTTTCCTTGTGCTGCCTCGGTTTTATCTCCTTCACTTGACAGGGGGGTGCCCGAGCAGCGACCCTCCCCAGCTCTATCCCAAATCTTACTTACCTGCCAGGTGAGATACTATGATCATGAAGGTGCTTCTCCCAGGGCAAGGCTCACCCATTGCACTCTGGGTGTGCTGCTCCTGCGATTTCCCCAAATGTGGGAAACTTGACTGCATAATTTGTGTTTCCCCTGGTCGGCTCTCGTATAATTCAGATCTCTTTGTCTCAGGTCTCTCTCCAGCCTAGTTTGCTGTCTGTTTCCACTTCTCTTTTCTTGAGCCACTCCCTTCTGTGCCCTTGCGCACTATCCTGACTTCTCCCGTCTGCTTAATTTGTGCCTTCCAACGCACAATGCGAACTACAGGTAGTGCTGCAGGGCCCACACCCTTTTACTTGCCTTACAGATCAGCTCTGGAGCTGTTACAGTGCCCAGCTGCTGCAAGAAATCAGCTTGAATGCTTCAGGGGCTGGGGCATAGCCAACATGAGCCCCACACCGAAGGAGGGTGGAGGTGTTTAATGCGAACTAGGGGTCTTCCAAGCGCCGCAAAAGGCTGCCATGCCCTGCATGCCCCTTTTCTCTTTTCATATGCAGACGAGGGTTGAAGCCATCTTTGACCCACTGCTTGGATGACATCACCATATGCAAATCCTTCTGCTGCAGGCCTTCCCCCAGGAATGCTTGCACAAGTTGTTGCATTTGGTTTGTTGTTTGGGGGTGCTTCAGTATTAGGCAACCTTCTGCCCTCCCATGTTCATCTGAAAATATGTGTTCTCCCTGGAGTTGTTGTCCCCAGCTGAGATTTCCCTTGTGCTGCCTCAGTTGAATCTCCTTTACTTGACAGAGATGTGCCTGAGCAGCGGCCCTCCCCAGCCCTATCCCAATCATACTTATTTTGCATAGGAGATACCATGGTCATGAAGATTGTTCTCCCAGGGTGAGGTTCAGTCATTGCATTCTGGGTATGCTGACCCCTGTGATTTCCCCAAATGTGGGAAACTTGACTGCATTATTTGTGGTAGTGGGGGACTGTGTTTGTGCTTTCCTCTGGTCAGCTCTGGTAAAAGTCAGATTTCTTTGTCTCAGATCTTCCTCTAGCCTTGTTCTTCTTTCGAGAGTTCCCTTGTGCTGCCTCAGTTGGATCTCCTTCACTTGACAGGGGGGTGCCCGAGCAGCGACCCTCCCCAGCTCTAGCCCAACTCCTACTTACCTGCCAGGTGAGATACTATGATCATGAAGGTGCTTCTCCCAGGGCAAGGCTCACCCATTGCACTCTGGGTGTGCTGCTCCTGCGGTTTCCCAAAATGTTGGACACTTGACTGCATAATTTGTGTTTCCCCTGGTCGGCTCTCGTATAATTCAGATCTCTTTGTCTCAGGTCTCTCTCCAGCCTAGTTTGCTGTCTGTTTCCACTTCTCTTTTCTTGAGTTGCTCCCTTCTATGCCCTTGCGCATTATCCTGACTTCTCCCGTCTGCTTAATTTGTGCCTTCCAACGCACAATGCGAACTACAGGTAGTGCTGCAGGGCCAACACCCTTTTACTTGCCTTACAGATCAGCTCTGGAGCTGTTACAGTGCCCAGCCGCTGCAAGAAATCAGCTTGAATGCTTCAGGGGCTGGGGCATAGCCAACATGAGCCCCACACCGAAGGAGGGTGGAGGTGTTTAATGCGAACTAGGGGTCTTCCAAGCGCCGCAAAAGGCTGCCATGCCCTGCACGCCCCTTTTCTCTTTTCATATGCAGACGAGGGTTGAAGCCAACTTTGACCCACTGCTTTGATGACATCACCATATGCAAATCCATCTGCTGCAGGCCTTCCCCCAGGAATGCTAGCCTAGTTGTTGCATTTGGTTTGTTGTTTGGGGGTGCTTCAGTATTAGGCAGCCTTCTGCCCTCTCATGTTCATCTGAAAATATGTGTTCTCCCTGCAGTTGTTGTCCCCAGATGAGAGTTCCCTTGTGCTGCCTCAGTTGAATCTCCTTTACTTGACAGATATGTGCCTGAGCAGCGGCCCTCCCCAGCCCTATCCCAAATCATACTTATTTTGCATAGGAGATACCATGGTCATGAAGATTGTTCTCCCAGGGTGAGGTTCATTCATTGCATTCTGGGTATGCTGACCCCTGTGATTTCCCCAAATGTGGGAAACTCGACTGCATTATTTGTGGTAGTGGGGGACTGTGTTTGTGCTTTCCTCTGGTCAGCTCTGGTAAAAGTCAGATTTCTTTGTCTCAGATCTTCCTCTAGCCTTGTTCTTCTTTTGAGAGTTCCCTTGTGCTGCCTCAGTTGGATCTCCTTCACTTGACAGGGGGGTGCCCGAGCAGCGACCCTCTCCAGCTCTAGCCCAACTCCTACTTACCTGCCAGGTGAGATACTATTAAGTTGATTTTTGAAAGAAAACAATACTGTCAATATACTATTAAAACAAATTAAAATGGTAAAAGTTATGGTACTTTAAGTAAAAATAAAAGAGCTAAAATATCAATCCCAGTTTTGGATTACTTTAATTAACAAAAAAAATGCATATAGCAGAGGATAGTTTCAATCTGCCTACCTCTGGGTTATGGGCCCAGCATGCTTCCATTGCAGTACTCTGCTGCACATGTAAGTGCAAGAGATCCTGAAGCACTCACTCATCATGGGAAAGTACCAATGTGTTTCTTCGTTGGTTGATCTAAGAAACATCTTACAAAAACTCTCCAGATTATTGACTTTCTAAAGTTTTTCTAGGAAACGTTCTAGATGAATGCTTATTAGCCTTTGTCAGTATGCACTTTTGCAAAGTGTCTCTGTTGCGCAATCAGTTAGTGTGTTTGGTTACTAACCAAAAGGTTGATGGTTCAATCCCACCCAGGGATGTAATTGACCTTGTGATCAGGTTTTGGTGATCTTTAAGTAGACAAGTCAAAATTTCAAACCCCCTCTTATGATGTAGGGTACCTGGCCTTCTCTGATGTAACCAGAGTTCGTTTTGATTAAGTGATTTTATAAAAAACAGCTAGGAAGCACAATTTAGCAGTGGGTTGCAGAGAAAAAAAAATATGCTGGCAGAAAAATCCAATTGAGTGATTGAACAGCTCTTCATTTTCTGGCTTTATTTTAATGCTAACAAATGTGTTCTCTGAAAAGTGTCCACAAAGCCAAGTCTCTGATGAACACCTTTGTAGGGATGGTTTTTCACCTATTACTAAATTAAACTTGCTTCATTGGAAAGGCAGCAAGATGCATCCTCATTTCAATGTCTACTGAAATAATACGGGTTGACACCAGGAAACATTAACGCCAATGCATCCTTGCTGCTTTCTCATGTGGAAGTCTGTTTAATGTGAAAACAAGGTGATATCTAAGTGGCACACAGGTAAGGAATTAAGAAAATCTTTATTTAATGGTGAAGATGTTTCTCACAAAATTGTTGCCCCAATGCATCATTGAAATTCAAGCTGGAAAGATGATTTTAATATATCACTTGTACATTTTGTATTGCTCTTCTGGTGACAATGTAGTTTGTTTTTGTCAATTACCATTTTAATAATAGGGTAAAGAAAATTAAGTGGATTTTTGAAAGAAAACAATACTGTCAATATACTATTAAAACAAATTAAGATGGTAAAAGTTATTGTACTTTAAGTAAAAATAAAAGAGCTAAAATATCAATCCCAGTTTTGGATTACTTTAATAAAAAAAAATGCATATAGCAGAGGATAGTTTCAATCTGCCTACCTCTGGGTTATGTGCCCAGCATGCTTCCATTGCAGTACTCTGCTGCACATGTAAGTGCAAGAGATCCTGAAGCACTCACTCATCATGGGAAAGTACCAATGTGTTTCTTCGTTGGTTGTTGGAAGAAACATCTTACAAAAACTCTCCAGATTATTGACTTTTTAAAGTTTTTCTAGGAAACGTTTTAGATGAATGCTTATTAGCCTTTGTCAGTATGGACTTTTGCAAAGTGTCTCTGTGGCGCAATCAGTTAGTGTGCACGGCTATTAGCTAAAAGGTTGGTGGTTCAATCCCACCCAGGGACGTAATTGACCTTGTTATCAGATTTTGGTGATCTTTAAGTAGACAAGTCAAAATTTCAAACCCCCTGTTATGGTGTAGGGTACCTGGCCTTCTCTGATGTAATCAGAGTTAGATTTGATTCAGTGATTTTATAAAAACAGCTAGGAAGCACAATTTAGCAGTGGGTTGCAGAGAAAAAAAATATGCTGGCAAAAAAAAATCCAATTGAGTGATTAAACAGCTCTTAATTTTCTTGCTTTATTTTTATGCTAACAAATTTGTTCTCTGAAAAGTGTCCACAAAGCCAAGTCTCTGATTAACACCTTTGTAAGGATGGTTTTTCACCTATTACTAAATTAAACTTGCTTCATTGGAAAGGCAGCAAGATGCATCCTCATTTCAATGTCTACTGAAATAATACAGGTTGACACCAGGAAACATTAACGCCACTGCATCCTTGCTGCTTTCTCATGTGGAAGTCTGTTTAATGTGAAAACAAGGTGATATCTAATTAGCACACAGGTAAGGAATTAAGAAAATCTTTATTTAAGGGTGAAAATGTTTCTCACAAAATCGTTGCCCCAATGCATCATTGAAATTCAAGCTGGAAAGATGATTTTAATATATCACTTGTACATTTTGTATTGCTCTTCTGGTGACAATGTAGTTTGTTTTTGTCAATTACCATTTTAATAATAGGGTAAAGAAAATTAAGTGGATTTTTGAAAGAAAACAATACTGTCAATATACTATTAAAACAAATAAAGATGGTAAAAGCTATTGTACTTTAAGTAAAAATAAAAGAGCTAAAATATCAATCCCAGTTTTGGATTACTTTAATTAAAAAAAATGCATATAGCAGAGGATAGTTTCAATCTGCCTACCTCTGGGTTATAAGCCCAGCATGCTTCCATTGCAGTACTCTGCTGCACATGTTAGTGCAAGAGATCCTGAAGCACTCACTCATCATGGGAAAGTACCAATGTGTTTCTTCGTTGGTTGATCTAAGAAACATCTTACAAAAACTCTCCAGATTATTGACTTTTTAAAGTTTTTCTAGGAAACGTTCTAGATGAATGCTTATTAGCCTTTGTCAGTATGCATTTTTGCAAAGTGTCTCTGTGGTGCAATCAGTTAGTGTGTTTGGCTACTAACCAAAAGGTTGGTGGTTCAATCCCACCCAGGGATGTAATTGACCTTGTGGTCAGGTTTTGGTGATCTTTAAGTAGACAAGTCAAAATTTCAAACCCCCTATTATGATGTAGGGTACCTGGCCTTCTCTGATGTAACCAGAGTTAGTTTTGATTAAGTGATTTTATAAAAAACAGCTAGGAAGCACAATTTAGCAGTGGGTTGCAGAGAAAAAAAAATATGCTGGCAGAAAAATCCAATTGAGTGATTGAACAGCTCTTCATTTTCTGGCTTTATTTTAATGCTAACAAATTTGTTCTCTGAAAAGTGTCCACAAAGCCAAGTCTCTGATGAACACCTTTGTAGGGATGGTTTTTCACCTATTACTAAATTAAACTTGCTTCATTGGAAAGGCAGCAAGATGCATCCTCATTTCAATGTCTACTGAAATAATACAGGTTGACACCAGGAAACATTAACGCCAATGCATCCTTGCTGCTTTCTCATGTGGAAGTCTGTTTAATGTGAAAACAAGGTGATATCTAAGTGGCACACAGGTAAGGAATTAAGAAAATCTTTATTTAATGGTGAAGATGTTTCTCACAAAATTGTTGCCCCAATGCATCATTGAAATTCAAGCTGGAAAGATGATTTTAATATATCACTTGTACATTTTGTATTGCTCTTCTGGTGACAATGTAGTTTGTTTTTGTCAATTACCATTTTAATAATAGGGTAAAGAAAATTAAGTGGATTTTTGAAAGAAAACAATACTGTCAATATACTATTAAAACAAATTAAGATGGTAAAAGTTATTGTACTTTAAGTAAAAATAAAAGAGCTAAAATATCAATCCCAGTTTTGGATTACTTTAATTAAAAAAAATGCATATAGCAGAGGATAGTTTCAAAATGCCTACCTCTGGGTTATAAGCCCAGCATGCTTCCATTGCAGTACTCTGCTGCACATGTAAGTGCAAGAGATCCTGAAGCACTCACTCATCATGGGAAAGTACCAATGTGTTTCTTCGTTGGTTGTTGGAAGAAACATCTTACAAAAACTCTCCAGATTATTGACTTTTTAAAGTTTTTCTAGGAAACGTTTTAGATGAATGCTTATTAGCCTTTGTCAGGATGGACTTTTGCAAAGTGTCTCTGTGGCGCAATCAGTTAGTGTGCACGGCTATTAGCTAAAAGGTTGGTGGTTCAATCCCACCCAGGGACGTAATTGACCTTGTTATCAGATTTTGGTGATCTTTAAGTAGACAAGTCAAAATTTCAAACCCCCTGTTATGGTGTAGGGTACCTGGCCTTCTCTGATGTAATCAGAGTTAGATTTGATTCAGTGATTTTATAAAAACAGCTAGGAAGCACAATTTAGCAGTGGGTTGCAGAGAAAAAGAAATATGGTGGCAAAAAAAATCAAATTGAGTGATTAAACAGCTCTTAATTTTCTGGCTTTATTTTTATGCTAACAAATTTGTTCTCTGAAAAGTGTCCACAAAGCCAAGTCTCTGATTAACACCTTTGTAAGGATGGTTTTTCACCTATTACTAAATTAAACTTGCTTCATTGGAAAGGCAGCAAGATGCATCCTCATTTCAATGTCTACTGAAATAATGCAGGTTGACACCAGGAAACATTAACGCCACTGCATCCTTGCTGCTTTCTCATGTGGAAGTCTGTTTAATGTGAAAACAAGGTGATATCTAATTAGCACACAGGTAAGGAATTAAGAAAATCTTTATTTAAGGGTGAAAATGTTTCTCACAAAATCGTTGCCCCAATGCATCATTGAAATTCAAGCTGGAAAGATGATTTTAATATATCACTTGTACATTTTGTATTGCTCTTCTGGTGACAATGTAGTTTGTTTTTGTCAATTACCATTTTAATAATAGGGTAAAGAAAATTAAGTGGATTTTTGAAAGAAAACAATACTGTCAATATACTATTAAAACAAATTAAGATGGTAAAAGTTATTGTACTTTAAGTAAAAATAAAAGAGCTAAAATATCAATCCCAGTTTTGGATTACTTTAATTAAAAAAAATGCATATAGCAGAGGATAGTTTCAAAATGCCTACCTCTGGGTTATAAGCCCAGCATGCTTCCATTGCAGTACTCTGCTGCACATGTAAGTGCAAGAGATCCTGAAGCACTCACTCATCATGGGAAAGTACCAATGTGTTTCTTCGTTGGTTGATCTAAGAAACATCTTACAAAAACTCTCCAGATTATTGACTTTTTAAAGTTTTTCTAGGAAACGTTCTAGATGAATGCTTATTAGCCTTTGTCAGTATGCATTTTTTTGACTTGTCTACTTAAAGATCACCAAAATCTGATAACAAGTTCTATTACATCCCTGGGTGGGATTGAATCACCAACCTTTTGGTTAATAGCCATACACACTAACTGATTGCGCCACAGAGACACTTTGCAAAAGTACATACTGACAAAGGCTAATAAGCATTCATCTAAAACGTTTCCTAGAAAAACTTTAAAAAGTCAATAATCTGGAGAGTTTTTGTAAGATGTTTCTTCCATCAACCAACGAAGAAACACATTGGTACTTTCCCATGATGAGTGAGTGCTTCAGGATCTCTTGCACTTACATGTGCAGCAGAGTACTGCAATGGAAGCATGCTGGGCCCATAACCCAGAGGTAGGCAGATTGAAACTATCCTTTGCTATATGCATTTTTTTTTGTTAATTTAAGTAATCAAAACTGGGATTGATATTTTGGCTCTTTTATTTTTACTTAAAGTACAATAACTTTTACCATTTTAATTTGTTTTAATAGTATATTGACAGTATAGTTTTCTTTAAAAAATCCACTTAATTTTCTTTACCCTATTATTAAAAGGGAATTGACAAAAACAAACTACATTGTCACCAGAAGAGCAATACAAAATGTACAAGTGATATATTAAAATCATCTTTCCAGCTTGAATTTCAATGATGCATTAGGGCAACGATTTTGTGAGAAACATCTTCACCCTTAAATAAAGATTTTCTTAATTCCTTACCTGTGTGCTAATTAGATATCACCTTGTTTTCACATTAAACAGACTTCTACATGATAAAGCAGCAAGGATGCAGTGGCGTTAATGTTTCCTGGTGTCAACCTGTATTATTTCAGTAGACATTGAAATGAGGATGCATCTTGCTGCCTTTCCAATGAAGCAAGTTTAATTTAGTTATAGGTGAAAAACCATCCCTACAAAGGTGTTAATCAGAGACTTGGCTTTGTGGACACTTTTTAGAGAACAAATTTGTTAGCATAAAAATAAAGGCAGAAAATGAAGAGCTGTTTAATCACTCAATTGGATTTTTCTGCCAGCATATTTTTTTTCTCTGCAACCCATTGCTTAATTGTGCTTCCTAGCTGTTTTTTTATAAAATCACTGAATCAAATCTAACTCTGATTACATCAGAGAAGGCCAGGTACCCTACACCATAAGAGGGGGTTTGAAATTTTGACTTGTCTACTTAAATATCACCAAAACCTGATCACAAGGTCAATTATGTCCCTGGGTGGGATTGAACCACCAACCTTTTGGTTAATAGCCAGACACACTAACCGATTGCTCCACAGAGACACTTTGCAAAAAGTACATACTGACAAAGGCTAATAAGCATTCATCTAGAACGTTTCCTAGAAAAACTTTAAAAAGTCAATAATCTGGAGAGTTTTTGTAAGAATTTTCTTAAATCAACCAACGAAGAAACACATTGGTACTTTCCCATGATGAGTGAGTGCTTCAGGATCTCTTGCACTTACATGTGCAGCAGAGTACTGCAATGGAAGCATGCTGGGCCCATTACCCAGAGGTAGGCAGATTGAAACTATCCTCTTCTATATGCATTTTTTTTGTTAATTAAAGTAATCCAAAACTGGGATTGATTTGTTAGCTATTTTATGTTTACTTAAAGTACAATAACTTTTACCATTTTAATTTGTTTTAATAGTATATTGACAGTATTGTTTTCTTTCAAAAATCCACTTAATTTTCTTTACCCTATTATTAAAATGGTAATTGACAAAAACAAACTACATTGTCACCAGAAGAGCAATACAAAATGTACAAGTGATATATTAAAATCATCTTTCCAGCTTGAATTTCAATGATGCATTAGGGCAACGATTTTGTGAGAAACATCTTCACCCTTAAATAAAGATTTTCTTAATTCCTTACCTGTGTGCTAATTAGATATCACCTTGTTTTCACATTAAACAGACTTCTACATGAGAAAGCAGCAAGGATGCAGTGGCGTTAATGTTTCCTGGTGTCAACCTGTATTATTTCAGTAGACATTGAAATCAGGATGCATCTTGCTGCCTTTCCAATGAAGCAAGTTTAATTTAGTTATAGGTGAAAAACCATCCCTACAAAGGTGTTAATCAGAGACTTGGCTTTGTGGACACTTTTTAGAGAACAAATTTGTTAGCATAAAAATAAAGGCAGAAAATGAAGAGCTGTTTAATCACTCAATTGGATTTTTCTGCCAGCATATTTTTTTTCTCTGCAACCCATTGCTTAATTGTGCTTCCTAGCTGTTTTTTATAAAATCACTGAATCAAATCTAACTCTGATTACATCAGAGAAGGCCAGGTACCCTACACCATAAGAGGGGGTTTGAAATTTTGACTTGTCTACTTAAATATCACCAAAACCTGATCACAAGGTCAATTATGTCCCTGGGTGGGATTGAACCACCAACCTTTTGGTTAATAGCCAGACACACTAACCGATTGCGCCACAGAGACACTTCGCTAAAAGTACATACTGACAAAGGCTAATAAGCATACATTTAGAACGTTTCCTAGAAAAACTTTAAAAAGTCAATAATCTGGAGAGTTTTTGTAAAATGTTTCTTCCATCAACCAACGAAGAAACACATTGGTACTTTCCCATGATGAGTGAGTGCTTCAGGATCTCTTGCACTTACATGTGCAGCAGAGTACTGCAATGAAAGCATGCTGGGCCCATAACCCAGAGGTAGGCAGATTGAAACTATCCTTTGCTATATGCATTTTTTTTGTTAATTTAAGTAATCAAAACTGGGATTGATATTTTTGCTCTTTTATTTTTACTTGAAGTACAATAACTTTTACCATTTTAATTTGTTTGAATAGTATATTGACAGTATAGTTTTCTTTAAAAAATCCACTTAATTTTCTTTACCCTATTATTAAAAGGGTAATTGACAAAAACAAACTACATTGTCACCAGAAGAGCAATACAAAATGTACAAGTGATATATTAAAATCATCTTTCCAGCTTGAATTTCAATGATGCATTGGGGCAACGATTTTGTGAGAAACATCTTCACCCTTAAATAAAGATTTTCTTAATTCCTTACCTGTGTGCTAATTAGATATCACCTTGTTTTCACATTAAACAGACTTCCACATGAGAAAGCAGCAAGGATGCAGTGGCGTTAATGTTTCCTGGTGTCAACCTGTATTATTTCAGTAGACATTGAAATGAGGATGCATCTTGCTGCCTTTCCAATGAAGCAAGTTTAATTTAGTAATAGGTTAAAAACCATCCTTACAAAGGTGTTAATCAGAGACTTGGCTTTGTGGACACTTTTCAGAGAACAAATTTGTTAGCATAAAAATAAAGCCAGAAAATTAAGAGCTGTTTAATCACTCAATTGGATTTTTTTGCCAGCATATTTCTTTTTCTCTGCAACCCACTGCTAAATTGTGCTTCCTAGCTGTTTTTATAAAATCACTGAATCAAATCTAACTCTGATTACATCAGAGAAGGCCATGTACCCTACACCAGAACAGGGGTTTTGAAATTTTGACTTGTCTACTTAAAGATCACCAAAATCTGATAACAAGGTCAATTACGTCCCTGGGTGGGATTGAACCACCAACCTTTTGGTTAATAGCCATGCACACTAACTGATTGCGCCACAGAGACACTTTGTGAAAGTCTATACTGACAAAGGCTAATAAGCATTCATCTAAAACGTTTCCTAGAAAAACTTTAAAAAGTCAATAATCTGGAGAGTTTTTGTAAGATGTTTCTTCCATCAACCAACGAAGAAACACATTGGTACTTTCGCATGATGAGTGAGTGCTTCAGGATCTCTTGCACTTACATGTGCAGCAGAGTACAGCAATGGAAGCATGCTGGGCCCATAACCCAGCGGTAGGCAGATTGAAACTATCCTCTGCTATATGCATTTTTTTTGTTAATTAAAGTAATCCAAAACTGGGATTGATATTTTGGCTCTTTTATTTTTACTTAAAGTACAATAACTTTTACCATTTTAATTTGTTTTAATAGTATATTGACAGTATAGTTTTCTTTAAAAAATCCACTTAATTTTCTTTACCTTATTATTAAAAGGGTAATTGACAAAAACAAACTACATTGTCACCAGAAGAGCAATACAAAATGTACACGTGATATATTAAAATCATCTTTCCAGCTTGAATTTCAATGATGCATTGGGGCAACGATTTTGTGAGAAACATCTTCACCCTTAAATAAAGATTTTCCTAATTCCTTACCTGTGTGCTAATTAGATATCACCTTGTTTTCACATTAAACAGACTTCTACATGAGAAAGCAGCAAGGATGCAGTGGCGTTAATGTTTCATGGTGTCAACCTGTATTATTTCAGTAGACATTGAAATGAGGATGCATCTTGCTGCCTTTCCAATGAAGCAAGTTTAATTTAGTAATAGGTGAAAAACCATCCCTACAAAGGTGTTAATCAGAGACTTGGCTTTGTGGACACTTTTCAGAGAACAAATTTGTTAGCATAAAAATAAAGCCAGAAAATGAAGAGCTGTTTAATCACTCAATTGGATTTTTTTGCCAGCATATTTCTTTTTCTCTGCAACCCACTGCTAAATTGTGCTTCCTAGCTGTTTTTATAAAATCAATGAATCAAATCTAACTCTGATTACATCAGAGAAGGCCAGGTACCCTACACCATAACAGGGGGTTTGAAATTTTGACTTGTCTACTTAAAGATCACCAAAATCTGATAACAAGGTCAATTACATCCCTGGGTGGGATTAAACCACCAACCTTTTGGTTAATAGCTATACACACTAACTGATTGCGCCACAGAGACACTTCACAAAAAGTACATACTGACAAAGGCTAATAAGCATACATCTAGAACGTTTCCTAGAAAAACTTTAAAAAGTCAATAATCTGGAGAGTTTTTGTAAGATGTTTCTTCCATTAACCAACGAAGAAACACATTGGTACTTTCCCATGATGAGTGAGTGCTTCAGGATCTCTTGCACTTACATGTGCAGCAGAGTACTGCAATGGAAGCATGCTGGGCCCATAACCCAGAGGTAGGCAGATTGAAACTATCCTTTGCTATATGCATTTTTTTTTTGTTAATTTAAGTAATCAAAACTGGGATTGATATTTTTGCTCTTTTATTTTTACTTAAAGTACAATAACTTTTACCATTTTAATTTGTTTTAATAGTATATTGACAGTATAGTTTTCTTTAAAAAATCCACTTAATTTTCTTTACCCTATTATTAAAAGGGTAATTGACAAAAACAAACTACATTGTCACCAGAAGAGCAATACAAAATGTACAAGTGATATATTAAAATCATCTTTCCAGCTTGAATTTCAATGATGCATTGGGGCAACGATTTTGTGAGAAACATCTTCACCCTTAAATAAAGATTTTCTTAATTCCTTACCTGTGTGCTAATTAGATATCACCTTGTTTTCACATTAAACAGACTTCTACATGAGAAAGCAGCAAGGACGCAGTGGCGTTAATGTTTCCTGGTGTCAACCTGTATTATTTCAGTAGACATTGAAATGAGGATGCATCTTGCTGCCTTTCCAATGAAGCAAGTTTAATTTAGTTATAGGTGAAAAACCATCCCTACAAAGGTGTTAATCAGAGACTTGGCTTTGTGGACACTTTTTAGAGAACAAATTTGTTAGCATAAAAATAAAGGCAGAAAATGAAGAGCTGTTTAATCACTCAATTGGATTTTTCTGCCAGCATATTTTTTTTCTCTGCAACCCATTGCTAAATTGTGCTTCCTAGCTGTTTTTTATAAAATCACTGAATCAAATCTAACTCTGATTACATCAGAGAAGGCCAGGTACCCTACACCATAACAGGGGGTTTGAAATTTTGACTTGTCTACTTAAATATCACCAAAACCTGATCACAAGGTCAATTATGTCCCTGGGTGGGATTGAACCACCAACCTTTTGGTTAGTAGCCAGACACACTAACCGATTGCGCCACAGAGACACTTTGCAAAAAGTACATACTGACAAAGGCTAATAAGCATTCATCTAGAACGTTTCCTAGAAAAACTTTAAAAAGTCAATAATCTGGAGAGTTTTTGTAAGAATTTTCTTAAATCAACCAACGAAGAAACACATTGGTACTTTCACATGATGAGTAAGTGCTTCAGGATCTCTTGCACTTACATGTGCAGCAGAGTACTGCAATGGAAGCATGCTGGGCCCATTACCCAGAGGTAGGCAGATTGAAACTATCCTCTGCTATATGCATTTTTTTTGTTAATTAAAGTAATCCAAAACTGGGATTGATATGTTAGCTATTTTATGTTTACTTAAAGTACAATAACTTCTACCATTTTAATTTGTTTTAATAGTATATTGATAGTATTGTTTTCTTTCAAAAATCCACTTAATTTTCTTTACCCTATTATTAAAATGGTTATTGACAAAAACAAACTACATTGTCACCAGAAGAGCAATACAAAATGTACAAGTGATATATTAAAATCATCTTTCCAGCTTGAATTTCAATGATGCATTGGGGCAACGATTTTGTGAGAAACATTTTCACCCTTAAATAAAGATTTTCTTAATTCCTTACCTGTGTGCTAATTAGATATCACCTTGTTTTCACATTAAACAGACTTCCACATGAGAAAGCAGCAAGGATGCAGTGGCATTAATGTTTCCTGGTGTCAACCTGTATTATTTCAGTAGACATTGAAATGAGGATGCATCTTGCTGCCTTTCCAATGAAGCAAGTTTAATTTAGTAATAGGTTAAAAACCATCCTTACAAAGGTGTTAATCAGAGACTTGGCTTTGTGGACACTTTTCAGAGAACAAATTTGTTAGCATAAAAATAAAGCCAGAAAATTAAGAGCTGTTTAATCACTCAATTGGATTTTTTTTGCCAGCATATTTCTTTTTCTCTGCAACCCACTGCTAAATTGTGCTTCCTTGCTGTTTTTATAAAATCACTGAATCAAATCTAACTCTGATTACATCAGAGAAGGCCAGGTACCCTACACCAGAACAGGGGGTTTGAAATTTTGACTTGTCTACTTAAAGATCACCAAAATCTGATAACAAGGTCAATTACGTCCCTGGGTGTGATTGAACCACCAACCTTTTGGTTAATAGCCGTGCACACTAACTGATTGCGCCACAGAGACACTCTGCAAAAGTCCATGCTGACAAAGGCTAATAAGCATTCATCTAAAACGTTTCCTAGAAAAACTTTAAAAAGTCAATAATCTGGAGTGTTTTTGTAAGATGTTTCTTCCATCAACCAACGAAGAAACACATTGGTACTTTCCCATGATGAGTGAGTGCTTCAGGATCTCTTGCACTTACATGTGCAGCAGAGTACAGCAATGGAAGCATGCTGGGCCCATAACCCAGCGGTAGGCAGATTGAAACTATCCTCTGCTATATGCATTTTTTTTTTGTTAATTAAAGTAATCCAAAACTGGGATTGATATTTTGGCTCTTTTATTTTTACTTAAAGTACAATAACTTTTACCATTTTAATTTGTTTTAATAGTATATTGACAGTATAGTTTTCTTTAAAAAATCCACTTAATTTTCTTTACCCTATTATTAAAAGGGTAATTGACAAAAACAAACTACATTGTCACCAGAAGAGCAATACAAAATGTACAAGTGATATATTAAAATCATCTTTCCAGCTTGAATTTCAATGATGCATTGGGGCAACGATTTTGTGAGAAACATCTTCACCCTTAAATAAAGATTTTCTTAATTCCTTACCTGTGTGCTAATTAGATATCACCTTGTTTTCACATTAAACAGACTTCTACATGAGAAAGCAGCAAGGATGCAGTGGCGTTAATGTTTCCTTGTGTCAACCTGTATTATTTCAGTAGACATTGAAATGAGGATGCATCTTGCTGCCTTTCCAATGAAGCAAGTTTAATTTAGTAATAGGTGAAAAACCATCCCTACAAAGGTGTTAATCAGAGACTTGGCTTTGTGGACACTTTTCAGAGAACAAATTTGTTAGCATAAAAATAAAGGCAGAAAATGAAGAGCTGTTTAATCACTCAATTGGATTTTTTTTGCCAGCTTATTTCTTTTTCTCTGCAACCCACTGCTAAATTGTGCTTCCTAGCTGTTTTTATTAAATCACTGAATCAAATCTAACTCTGATTACATCAGAAAAGGCCAGGTACCCTACACCATAACAGGGGGTTTGAAATTTTGACTTGTCTACTTAAAGATCACCAAAATCTGATAACAAGGTCAATTACGTCCCTGGGTGGGATTGAACCACCAACCTTTTGGTTAGTAGCTGGACACACTAACCGATTGCGCCACAGAGACACTTCGCAAAAAGTACATACTGACAAAGGCTAATAAGCATACATTTAGAACGTTTCCTAGAAAAACTTTAAAAAGTCAATAATCTGGAGAGTTTTTGTAAAATGTTTCTTCCATCAACCAACGAAGAAACACATTGGTACTTTCCCATGATGAGTGAGTGCTTCAGGATCTCTTGCACTTACATGTGCAGCAGAGTACTGCAATGGAAGCATGCTGGGCCCATAACCTAGAGGTAGGCAGATTGAAACTATCCTTTGCTATATGCATTTTTTTTGTTAATTTAAGTAATCAAAACTGGGATTGATATTTTTGCTCTTTTATTTTTACTTGAAGTACAATAACTTTTACCATTTTAATTTGTTTGAATAGTATATTGACAGTATAGTTTTCTTTAAAAAATCCACTTAATTTTCTTTACCCTATTATTAAAAGGGTAATTGACAAAAACAAACTACATTGTCACCAGAAGAGCAATACAAAATGTACAAGTGATATATTAAAATCATCTTTCCAGCTTGAATTTCAATGATGCATTGGGGCAACGATTTTGTGAGAAACATCTTCACCCTTAAATAAAGATTTTCTTAATTCCTTACCTGTGTGCTAATTAGATATCACCTTGTTTTCACATTAAACAGACTTCCACATGAGAAAGCAGCAAGGATGCAGTGGCGTTAATGTTTCCTGGTGTCAACCTGTATTATTTCAGTAGACATTGAAATGAGGATGCATCTTGCTGCCTTTCCAATGAAGCAAGTTTAATTTAGTAATAGGTTAAAAACCATCCTTACAAAGGTGTTAATCAGAGACTTGGCTTTGTGGACACTTTTCAGAGAACAAATTTGTTAGCATAAAAATAAAGCCAGAAAATTAAGAGCTGTTTAATCACTCAATTGGATTTTTTTGCCAGCATATTTCTTTTTCTCTGCAACCCACTGCTAAATTGTGCTTCCTAGCTGTTTTTATAAAATCACTGAATCAAATCTAACTCTGATTACATCATAGAAGGCCATGTACCCTACACCAGAACAGGGGTTTTGAAATTTTGACTTGTCTACTTAAAGATCACCAAAATCTGATAACAAGGTCAATTACATCCCTGGGTGGGATTGAACCACCAACCTTTTGGTTAATAGCCATGCACACTAACTGATTGCGCCACAGAGACACTTTGTGAAAGTCTATACTGACAAAGGCTAATAAGCATTCATCTAAAACGTTTCCTAGAAAAACTTTAAAAAGTCAATAATCTGGAGAGTTTTTGTAAGATGTTTCTTCCATCAACCAACGAAGAAACACATTGGTACTTTCCCATGATGAGTGAGTGCTTCAGGATCTCTTGCACTTACATGTGCAGCAGAGTACAGCAATGGAAGCATGCTGGGCCCATAACCCAGCAGTAGGCAGATTGAAACTATCCTCTGCTATATGCATTTTTTTTGTTAATTAAAGTAATCCAAAACTGGGATTGATATTTTGGCTCTTTTATTTTTACTTAAAGTACAATAACTTTTACCATTTTAATTTGTTTTAATAGTATATTGACAGTATAGTTTTCTTTAAAAAATCCACTTAATTTTCTTTACCTTATTATTAAAAGGGTAATTGACAAAAACAAACTACATTGTCACCAGAAGAGCAATACAAAATGTACACGTGATATATTAAAATCATCTTTCCAGCTTGAATTTCAATGATGCATTGGGGCAACGATTTTGTGAGAAACATCTTCACCCTTAAATAAAGATTTTCCTAATTCCTTACCTGTGTGCTAATTAGATATCACCTTGTTTTCACATTAAACAGACTTCTACATGAGAAAGCAGCAAGGATGCAGTGGCGTTAATGTTTCATGGTGTCAACCTGTATTATTTCAGTAGACATTGAAATGAGGATGCATCTTGCTGCCTTTCCAATGAAGCAAGTTTAATTTAGTAATAGGTGAAAAACCATCCCTACAAAGGTGTTAATCAGAGACTTGGCTTTGTGGACACTTTTCAGAGAACAAATTTGTTAGCATAAAAATAAAGCCAGAAAATGAAGAGCTGTTTAATCACTCAATTGGATTTTTTTGCCAGCATATTTCTTTTTCTCTGCAACCCACTGCTAAATTGTGCTTCCTAGCTGTTTTTATAAAATCAATGAATCAAATCTAACTCTGATTACATCAGAGAAGGCCAGGTACCCTACACCATAACAGGGGGTTTGAAATTTTGACTTGTCTACTTAAAGATCACCAAAATCTGATAACAAGGTCAATTACATCCCTGGGTGGGATTAAACCACCAACCTTTTGGTTAGTAGCTGGACACACTAACCGATTGCGCCACAGAGACACTTTGCAAAAAGTACATACTGACAAAGGCTAATAAGCATACATCTAGAACGTTTCCTAGAAAAACTTTAAAAAGTCAATAATCTGGAGAGTTTTTGTAAGATGTTTCTTCCATTAACCAACGAAGAAACACATTGGTACTTTCCCATGATGAGTGAGTGCTTCAGGATCTCTTGCACTTACATGTGCAGCAGAGTACTGCAATGGAAGCATGCTGGGCCCATAACCCAGAGGTAGGCAGATTGAAACTATCCTTTGCTATATGCATTTTTTTTTTGTTAATTTAAGTAATCAAAACTGGGATTGATATTTTTGCTCTTTTATTTTTACTTAAAGTACAATAACTTTTACCATTTTAATTTGTTTTAATAGTATATTGACAGTATAGTTTTCTTTAAAAAATCCACTTAATTTTCTTTACCCTATTATTAAAAGGGTAATTGACAAAAACAAACTACATTGTCACCAGAAGAGCAATACAAAATGTACAAGTGATATATTAAAATCATCTTTCCAGCTTGAATTTCAATGATGCATTGGGGCAACGATTTTGTGAGAAACATCTTCACCCTTAAATAAAGATTTTCTTAATTCCTTACCTGTGTGCTAATTAGATATCACCTTGTTTTCACATTAAACAGACTTCTACATGAGAAAGCAGCAAGGACGCAGTGGCGTTAATGTTTCCTGGTGTCAACCTGTATTATTTCAGTAGACATTGAAATGAGGATGCATCTTGCTGCCTTTCCAATGAAGCAAGTTTAATTTAGTTATAGGTGAAAAACCATCCCTACAAAGGTGTTAATCAGAGACTTGGCTTTGTGGACACTTTTTAGAGAACAAATTTGTTAGCATAAAAATAAAGGCAGAAAATGAAGAGCTGTTTAATCACTCAATTGGATTTTTCTGCCAGCATATTTTTTTTCTCTGCAACCCATTGCTAAATTGTGCTTCCTAGCTGTTTTTTTATAAAATCACTGAATCAAATCTAACTCTGATTACATCAGAGAAGGCCAGGTACCCTACACCATAAGAGGGGGTTTGAAATTTTGACTTGTCTACTTAAAGATCACCAAAATCTGATAACAAGGTCAATTACATCCCTTGGTGGGATTAAACCACCAACCTTTTGGTTAGTAGCTGGACACACTAACCGATTGCGCCACAGAGACACTTTGCAAAAAGTACATACTGACAAAGGCTAATAAGCATACATCTAGAACGTTTCCTAGAAAAACTTTAAAAAGTCAATAATCTGGAGAGTTTTTGTAAGATGTTTCTTCCATTAACCAACGAAGAAACACATTGGTACTTTCCCATGATGAGTGAGTGCTTCAGGATCTCTTGCACTTACATGTGCAGCAGAGTACTGCAATGGAAGCATGCTGGGCCCATAACCCAGAGGTAGGCAGATTGAAACTATCCTTTGCTATATGCATTTTTTTTTTGTTAATTTAAGTAATCAAAACTGGGATTGATATTTTTGCTCTTTTATTTTTACTTAAAGTACAATAACTTTTACCATTTTAATTTGTTTTAATAGTATATTGACAGTATAGTTTTCTTTAAAAAATCCACTTAATTTTCTTTACCCTATTATTAAAAGGGTAATTGACAAAAACAAACTACATTGTCACCAGAAGAGCAATACAAAATGTACAAGTGATATATTAAAATCATCTTTCCAGCTTGAATTTCAATGATGCATTGGGGCAACGATTTTGTGAGAAACATCTTCACCCTTAAATAAAGATTTTCTTAATTCCTTACCTGTGTGCTAATTAGATATCACCTTGTTTTCACATTAAACAGACTTCTACATGAGAAAGCAGCAAGGATGCAGTGGCGTTAATGTTTCCTGGTGTCAACCTGTATTATTTTAGTAGACATTGAAATGAGGATGCATCTTGCTGCCTTTCCAATGAAGCAAGTTTAATTTAGTAATAGGTGAAAAACCATCCTTACAAAGGTGTTCATCAGAGACTTGGCTTTGTGGACACTTTTCAGAGAACAAATTTGTTAGCATAAAAATAAAGCCAGAAAATGAAGAGCTGTTTAATCACTCAATTGGATTTTTTTGCCAGCATATTTCTTTTTCTCTGCAACCCACTGCTAAATTGTGTTTCCTAGCTGTTTTTATAAAATCACTGAATCAAATCTAACTCTGATTACATCAGAGAAGGCCAGGTACCCTACACCATAAGAGGGGATTTGAAATTTTGACTTGTCTACTTAAAGATCACCAAAATCTGATAACAAGGTCAATTACATCCTGGGTGGGATTGAACCACCAACCTTTTGGTTAATAGCTGTGCACACTAACTGATTGCGCCACAGAGACACTTTGCAAAAGTACATACTGACAAAGGCTAATAAGCATTCATCTAAAACGTTTCCTAGAAAAACTTTAAAAAGTCAATAATCTGGAGAGTTTTTGTAAGATGTTTCTTCCATCAACCAACGAAGAAACACATTGGTACTTTCCCATGATGAGTGAGTGCTTCAGGATCTCTTGCACTTACATGTGCAGCAGAGTACAGCAATGAAAGCATGCTGGGCCCATAACCCTGCGGTAGGAAGATTGAAACTATCCTCTGCTATATGCATTTTTTTTTTGTTAATTAAAGTAATCCAAAACAGGGATTGATATTTTGGCTCTTTTATTTTTACTTAAAGTACAATAACTTTTACCATTTTAATTTGTTTTAATAGTATATTGACAGTATAGTTTTCTTTAAAAAATCCACTTAATTTTCTTTACCCTATTATTAAAAGGGTAATTGACAAAAACAAACTACATTGTCACCAGAAGAGCAATACAAAATGTACAAGTGATATATTAAAGTCATCTTTCCAGCTTGAATTTCAATGATGCATTGGGGCAACGATTTTGTGAGTAACATTTTCACCCTTAAATAAAGATTTTCTTAATTCCTTACCTGTGTGCTAATTAGATATCACCTTGTTTTCACATTAAACAGACTTCCACATGAGAAAGCAGCAAGGATGCAGTGGCGTTAATGTTTCCTGGTGTCAACCTGTATTATTTCAGTAGACATTGAAATGAGGATGCATCTTGCTGCCTTTCCAATGAAGCAAGTTTAATTTAGTAATAGGTGAAAAACCATCCTTACAAAGGTGTTAATCAGAGACTTGGCTTTGTGGACACTTTTCAGAGAACAAATTTGTTAGCATAAAAATAAAGCCAGAAAATGAAGAGCTGTTTAATCACTCAATTGGATTTTTTTTGCCAGCATATTTCTTTTTCTCTGCAACCCACTGCTAAATTGTGCTTCCTATCTGTTTTTATTAAATCACTGAATCAAATCTAACTCTGATTACATCAGAAAAGGCCAGGTACCCTACACCATAACAGGGGGTTTGAAATTTTGACTTGTCTACTTAAAGATCACCAAAATCTGATAACAAGGTCAATTACGTCCCTTTTGGTTAGTAGCCGGACACACTAACCGATTGCGCCACAGAGACACTTCACAAAAAGTACATACTGACAAAGGCTAATAAGCATACATCTAGAACGTTTCCTAGAAAAACTTTAAAAAGTCAATAATCTGGAGAGTTTTTGTAAAATGTTTCTTCCATCAACCAACGAAGAAATACATTGGTACTTTCCCATGATGAGTAAGTGCTTCAGGATCTCTTGCACTTACATGTGCAGCAGAGTACTGCAATGGAAGCATGCTGGGCCCATAAACCAGAGGTAGGCAGATTGAAACTATCATTTGCTATATGCATTTTTTTTGTTAATTTAAGTAATCAAAACTGGGATTGATATTTTTGCTCTTTTATTTTTACTTGAAGTACAATAACTTTTACCATTTTAATTTGTTTAAATCCACTAAATTTTCTTTACCCTATTATTAAAAGGGTAATTGACAAAAACAAACTACATTGTCACCAGAAGAGCAATACAAAATGTACACATGATATATTAAAATCATCTTTCCAGCTTGAATTTCAATGATGCATTGGGGCAACGATTTTGTGAGAAACATCTTCACCCTTAAATAAAGATTTTCTTAATTCCTTACCTGTGTGCTAATTAGATATCACCTTGTTTTCACATTAAACAGACTTCCACATGAGAAAGCAGCAAGGAAGCAGTGGCGGTAATGTTTCCTGGTGTCAACCTGTATTATTTCAGTAGAAATTGAAATGAGGATGCATCTTGCTGCCTTTCCAATGAAGCAAGTTTAATTTAGTAATAGGTGAAAAACCATCCCTACAAAGGTGTTAATCAGAGACTTGGCTTTGTGGACACTTTTCAGAGAACAAATTTGTTAGCATAAAAATAAAGCCAGAAAATGAAGAGCTGTTTAATCACTCAATTGGATTTTTCTGCCAGCATATTTCTTTTTCTCTGCAACCCACTGCTAAATTGTGCTTCCTATCTGTTTTTATAAAATCACTGAATCAAATCTAACTCTGATTACATCAGAGAAGGCCAGGTACCCTACACCATAACAGGGGGTTTGAAATTTTGACTTGTCTACTTAAAGATCACCAAAATCTGATAACAAGGTCAATTACGTCCCTGGGTGGGATTGAACCACCAACCTTTTGGTTAGTAGCCAGACACACTAACCGATTGCGCCACAGAGACACTTTGTAAAAAGTACTTACTGACAAAGGCTAATAAGCATACATCTAGAACGTTTCCTAGAAAAACTTTAAAAAGTCAATAATCTGGAGAGTTTTTGTAAGATGTTTCTTCCATCAACCAACGAAGAAACACATTGGTACTTTCCCATGATGAGTGAGTGCTTCAGGATCTCTTGCACTTACATGTGCAGCAGAGTACTGCAATGGAAGCATGCTGGGCCCATAACCCAGAGGTAGGCAGATTGAAACTATCCTTTGCTATATGCATTTTTTTTTTGTTAATTTAAGTAATCAAAACTGGGATTGATATTTTTGCTCTTTTATTTTTACTTAAAGTACAATAACTTTTACCATTTTAATTTGTTTTAATAGTATATTGACAGTATAGTTTTCTTTAAAAAAATCCACTTAATTTTCTTTACCCTATTATTAAAAGGGTAATTGACAAAAACAAACTACATTGTCACCAGAAGAGCAATACAAAATGTACAAGTGATATATTAAAATCATCTTTCCAGCTTGAATTTCAATGATGCATTGGGGCAACGATTTTGTGAGAAACATCTTCACCCTTAAATAAAGATTTTCTTAATTCCTTACCTGTGTGCTAATTAGATATCACCTTGTTTTCACATTAAACAGACTTCCACATGAGAAAGCAGCAAGGATGCAGTGGCGTTAATGTTTCCTGGTGTCAACCCGTATTTTTTCAGTAGACATTGAAATGAGGATGCATCTTGCTGCCTTTCCAATGAAGCAAATTTAATTTAGTAATAGGTGAAAAACCATCCCTACAAAGGTGTTAATCAGAGACTTGGCTTTGTGGACACTTTTCAGAGAACAAATATGTTAGCATAAAAATAAAGCCAGAAAATTAAGAGCTGTTTAATCACTCAATTGGATTTTTTTGCCAGCATATTTCTTTTTCTCTGCAACCCACTGCTAAATTGTGCTTCCTAGCTGTTTTTATAAAATCACTGAATCAAATCTAACTCTGATTACATCAGAGAAGGCCAGGTACCCTACACCATAAGAGGGGGTTTGAAATTTTGACTTGTCTACTTAAAGATCACCAAAATCTGATAACAATGTCAATTACGTCCCTGGGTGGGATTGAACCACCAACCTTTTGGTTTATAGCCGTACACACTAACTGATTGCGCCACAGAGACACTTTGCAAAAGTACATACTGACAAAGGCTAATAAGCATTCATCTAAAACGTTTCCTAGAAAAACTTTAAAAAGTCAATAATCTGGAGAGTTTTTGTAAGATGTTTCTTCCATCAACCAACGAAGAAACACATTGGTACTTTCCCATGATGAGTGAGTGCTTCAGGATCTCTTGCACTTACATGTGCAGCAGAGTACAGCAGTGGAAGCATGCTGGGCCCATAACCCAGCGGTAGGCAGATTGAAACTATCCTCTGCTATATGCATTTTTTTTTGTTAATTAAAGTAATCCAAAACTGGGATTGATATTTTAGCTCTTTTATTTTTACTTAAAGTACAATAACTTTTACCATTTTAATTTGTTTTAATAGTATATTGACAGTATTGTTTTCTTTAAAAAATCCACTTAATTTTCTTTACCCTATTATTAAAATGGTAATTGACAAAAACAAACTACATTGTCACCAGAAGAGCAATACAAAATGTACAAGTGATATATTAAAATCATCTTTCCAGCTTGAATTTCAATGATGCATTGGGGCAACGATTTTGTGAGAAACATCTTCACCCTTAAATAAAGATTTTCTTAATTCCTTACCTGTGTGCTAATTAGATATCACCTTGTTTTCACATTAGGGTAATCTCCTGTTTGCGGTCAGCACACACTTTGAGGGTAGCCGTATCCTGGGACGGGAGGGCTACCTTCTTGGATAAGCGTGTTATCCACGGGAGGATTCCCATCGTAACCTATCCGTTGGTGGGAAAGGATACGCCATAAGAATCCTTTTGGAAATCTGCAGTCTTTTATCTGGAGATTTCCAAGCTTTTTCACATAACTCGTTCAGCTCGTGTGAGGGGGGAAAGGTTACCTCAGGCTTCTTTCCCTTGTACATATGTACCCTCTTGTCAGCGACAGGGGGTTACTCTGTGATGTGCAAAACATCTTTTATTGCCATAATCATAAATCGAATGGATTTTGCCAATTTTGGCTGTAACTTTGCATCATCGTAATCGACACTGGAGTCAGAATCCGTGTCGGTATCTGTGTCAACAAACTGGTATAGTGGGCGCTTATGAGACCCTGACAGTCCCTGCAACATAGGATCAGGCATGGGTTGAGACCCTGACTGTCCCAAAGCTTCTGCCTTGTCTAATCTTTTGTGCAATGAGTTTACACTAGCATTTAAAACATTCCACATATCCATCCAATCAGCTGTCGGCGGAGACACCACATTCATTTGCTCCCGCAAAAGGCCGCCATGCCCTGCACACCCCTTTTCTCTTTTCATATGCAGACGAGGGTTGAAGCCAACTTTGACCCACTGCTTGGATGACATCACCATATGCAAATCCATCTGCTGCAGGCCTTCCCCCAGGAATGCTTGCACTAGTTGTTGCATTTGGTTTGTTGTTTGAAGGTGCTTCAGTATTGGGCAGCCTTCTGCCCTCCCATGTTCATCTGAAAATATGTGTTCTCCCTGCAGTTGTTGTCCCCAGATGAGAGTTCCCTTGTGCTGCCTCAGTTGAATCTCCTTTACTTGACAGAGATATGCCTGAGCAGCGGCCCTCCCCAGCCCTATCCCAAATCATACTTATTTTGCATAGGAGATACCATGGTCAATAATGCAGTCGAGTTTCCCACATTTGGGGAAATCATATGGGTCAGCATACCCAGAATGCAATGAATGATCCTCACCCTGGGAGATCAATCTTCATGACCATGGTATCTCCTATGAAAAATAAGTATGATTTGGGATAGGGCTGGGGAGGGCTGCTGCTCAGGCACATCTCTGTCAAGTAAAGGAGATTCAACTGAGGCAGCACAAGGGAACTCTCATCTGGGGACAACAACTGCAGGGAGAACACATATTTTCAGATGAACATGGGAGGGCAGAAGGCTGCCTAATACTGAAGCACCCCCAAACAACAAACCAAATGCAACAACTAGTACAAGCATTCCTGGGGAAGGTCTGCAGAAGACGGATTTGCATACAGTGATGTCATCCAAGCAGTGGGCCAAAGTTGGCTGGAACCCTCATCTGCATATGAAAAGAGAAAAGGGTTATGCAGGGCATGGCGGCCTTTTGCGGCGCTTGGATGACCCCTAGTTCGCATTAAACACCCCCACCCTCCTTCGGTGTAGGGCTCATGTTGGCCATGCCCCAGCCCCTGAAGCATTCAAGCTGATTTCTTGCAGCAGCTGGGCACTGTAACAGCTCCAGAGCTGCTCTTTAAGGCAAGTAAAAGGGTGTGGGCCCTGCAGCACTACCTGTAGTTCGCATTGTGCGTTGGAAGGCACAAAGTAAGCAGACGGGAGAAGTCAGGATAATGCGCAAGGGCATAGAAGGGAACGGCTCAAGAAAAGAGAAGTGGAAACAGACAGCAAACTAGGCTGGAGAGAGACCTGATACAAAGAGATCTGAATTATACGAGAGCCGACCAGAGGAAACACAAATTATGCAGTCAAGTGTCCCACATTTTGGGAAATCACAGGAGCAGCACACCAAGAGTGCAATGGGTGAGCCTTGCCCTGGGAGAAGCACCTTCCTGATCATAGTATCTCACCTGGCAGGTAAGTAGGAGTTGGTCTAGAGCTGGGGAGGGTCGCTGCTCGGGCATCCCCCTGTCAAGTGAAGGAGATCCAACTGAGGCAGCACAAGGGAACTCTCGAAAGAAGAACAAGGCTAGAGGAAGATCTAAGACAAAGAAATCTGACTTTTACCAGAGCTGACCAGAGGAAAGCACAAACACAGTCCTCCACTACCACAAATAATGCAGTCGACTTTCCCACATTTGGGGAAATTATAGGGGTCCGCATACCCAGAATGCAATGAATGAACCTCACCCTGGGAGATCAATCTTCATGACCATGGTATCTCCTATGCAAAATAAGTATGATTTGGGATAGGGCTGGGGAGGGCCGCTGCTCAGGCACATCTCTGTCAAGTAAAGGAGATTCAACTGAGGCAGCACAGGGGAACTCTCATCTGGGGACAACAACTGCAGGGAGAACACATATTTTCAGATGAACATGGGAGGGCAGAAGGCTGCTTAATACTGAAGCACCCCCAAACAACAAACCAAATGCAACAACTAGTGCAAGCATTCCTGGGGGAAGTCCTGCAGCAGATGGATTTGCATATGGTGATGTCATCCAAGCAGTGGGTCAAAGATGGCTTCAACCCTCGTCTGCATATGAAAAGAGAAAAGGGGCGTGCAGGGCATGGCGGCCTTTTGCGGCGCTTGGATGACCCCTAGCTCGCATTAAACACCTCCACCCTCCTTCGGTGTGGGGCTCATGTTGGCTATGCCCCAGCCCCTGAAGCATTCAAGCTGATTTCTTGCAGCAGCTGGGCACTGTAACAGCTCCAGAGCTACTCTGTAAGGCAAGTAAAAGGGCGTGGGCCCTGCAGCACTACCTGTAGTTTGCATTGTGCGTTGGAAGGCACAAAGTAAGCAGACGGGAGAAGTCAGGATAGTGCGCAAGGGCATAGAAGGGAGCAGCTCAAGAAAAGAGAAGTGGAAACAGACAGCAAACTAGGCTGGAGAGAGACCTGAGACAAAGAGATCTGAATTATACGAGAGCCGACCAGGGGAAACACAAATTATGCAGTCAAGTTTCCCACATTTGGGGAAATCACAGGAGCAGCACACCCAGAGTGCAATGGGTGAGCCTTGCCCTGGGAGAAGCACCTTCATGATCATAGTATTTCACCTGGCAGGTAAGTAGGAGTTGGGCTAGAGCTGGGGAGGGTCGCTGCTCGGGCACCCCCCTGTCAAGTGAAGGAGATCCAACTGAGGCAGCACAAGGGAACTCTCGAAAGAAGAACAAGGCTAGAGGAAAATCTGAGACAAATAAATCTGACTTTTACCAGAGCTGACCAGAGGAAAGCACAAACACAGTCCCCCACTACCACAAATAATGCAGTCGAGTTTCCCACATTTGGGGAAATCACAGGGGTCAGCATACCCAGAATGCAATGAATGAACCTCACCCTGGGAGAACAATCTTCATGACCATGGTATCTCCTATGCAAAATAAGTATGATTTGGGATAGGGCTGGGGAGGGCCGCTGCTCAGGCACATCTCTGTCAAGTAAAGGAGATTCAACTGAGGCAGCACAAGGGAACTCTCATCTGGGGACAACAACTCCAGGGAGAATACATATTTTCAGATGAACATGGGAGGGCAGAAGGCTGCCTAATACTGAAGCACCCCCAAACAACAAACCAAATGCAACAACTAGTGCAAGCATTCCTGGGGGAAGGCCTGCAGCAGATGGATTTGCATATGGTGATGTCATCCAAGCAGTGAGTCAAAGTTGGCTTCAACCCTCGTCTGCATATGAAAAGAGAAAAGGGGCGTGCAGGGCATGGCGGCCTTTTGCGGCGCTTGGATGACCACTAGTTCGCATTAAACACCTCCACCCTCCTTCGGTGTGGGGCTCATGTTGGCTATGCCCCAGCCCCTGAAGCATTCAAGCTGATTTCTTGCAGCAGCTGGGCACTGTAACAGCTCCAGAGCTGCTCTGTAAGGCAAGTAAAAGGGTGTGGGCCCTGCAGCACTACCTGTAGTTCGCATTGTGCGTTGGAAGGCACAAATTAAGCAGACGGGAGAAGTCAGGATAGTGCGCAAGGGCATAGAAGGGAGCGGCTCAAGAAAAGAGAAGTGGAAACAGACAGCAAACTAGGCTGGAGAGAGACCTGAGACAAAGAGATCTGAATTAAACGAGAGCCGACCAGGGGAAACACAAATTATGCAGTCAAGTTTCCCACATTTGGGGAAATCACAGGAGCAGCACACCCAGAGTGCAATGGGTGAGCCTTGCCCTGGGAGAAGCACCTTCATGATCATAGTATCTCACCTGGCAGGTAAGTAGGAGTTGGGCTAGAGCTGGGGAGGGTCGCTGCTCGGGCACCCCCCTGTCAAGTGAAGGAGATCCAACCGAGGCAGCACAAGGAAACTCTCGAAAGAAGAACAAGGCTAGAAGAAGATCTGAGACAAATAAATCTGACTTTTACCAGAGCTGACCAGAGGAAAGAACCATCACAGCGCTCTCCCCCTGTTTTCTTTCATTACTCACGTGAGTTACATATGAACTTTAACTGCAGTAAATAAGAGGCGTTGGTTACAACTGTTGCTGTTCATCCACAAGAAGGAATTTAATGTATCAATTACAATTGGAAAGTAACGAATAAATTACAACAGCTGTATCCAGGAGGATTTTTTGGACACTTTAATAAACATTCCGTTGTCATCAAGGGCAATATGAAATAGATCCTGATTACATTTAGATATGGATAGTGGTGCCTATATATGTTGACTCCATTGTATTTTATTGAATGTGGGTTTCTTCTGTCTATATATATTTTTTTTAAATAAAGAGCTTGTATATTTTATTTTTTGCGCTCCCTTTATAACAAATGTGATTATCTTTAAAATTTGGTTTATTATTGGTAGAACAGTACTACCTATGGGAGCAGCATTTTATAATATATGGTGAAAATTAATAGATGTATAAAGATTAAATAAGCAACAAATTGGTGAAATAGATAAGTTTTGATAGGAGCGCTGGGTTCTATATATATATATTGACATTTGGTTATATATATGTATAGACTTTATAAATTCTTGACAGAGATGTGCCTGAGCAGCGGCCCTCCCCAGCCCTATCCCAAATCATACTTATTTTGCATAGGAGATACCATGGTCATGAAGATTGTTCTCCCAGGGTGAGGTTCATTCATTGCATTCTGGGTATGCTGACCCCTGTGATTTCCCCAAATGTGGGAAACTCGACTGCATTATTTGTGGTAGTGGGGGACTGTGTTTGTGCTTTCCTCTGGTCAGCTCTGGTAAAAGTCAGATTTATTTGTCTCAGATCTTCCTCTAGCCTTGTTCTTCTTTCGAGAGTTTCCATGTGCTGCCTCAGTTGGATATCCTTCACTTGACAGGGGGGTGCCTGAGCAGCGACCCTCCCCAGCTCTAGCCCAACTCCTACTTACCTGCCAGGTGAGATACTATGATCATGAATGTGCTTCTCCCAGGGCAAGGCTCACCCATTGCACTCTGGGTGTGCTGCTCCTGCGGTTTCCCCAAATGTTGGACACTTGACTGCATAATTTGTGTTTCCCCTGGTCGGCTCTCGTATAATTCAGATCTCTTTGTCTCAGGTCTCTCTCCAGCCTAGTTTGCTGTCTGTTTCCACTTCTCTTTTCTTGAGTTGCTCCCTTCTATGCCCTAGCGCACTATCCTGACTTCTCCCGTCTGCTTACTTTGTGCCTTCCAACGCACAATGCAAACTACAGGTAGTGCTGCAGGGCCCACACCCTTTAACTTGCCTTACAGAGCAGCTCTGGAGCTGTTACAGTGCCCAGCTGCTGCAAGAAATCAGCTTGAATGCTTCAGGGGCTGGGGCATAGCCCCACACCGAAGGAGGGTGGAGGTGTTTAATGCGAACTAGGGGTCATCCAAGCGCCGCAAAAGGCCGCCATGCCCTGCATACCCCTATTCTCTTTTCATATGCAGATGAGGGTTCCAGCCAACTTTGGCCCACTGCTTGGATGACATCACTGTATGCAAATCCGTCTTCTGCAGACCTTCCCCCAGGAATGCTTGTACTAGTTGTTGCATTTGGTTTGTTGTTTGGGGGTGCTTCAGTATTAGGCAGCCTTCTGCTCTCCCATGTTCATTTGAAAATAAGTGTTCTCCCTGCAGTTGTTGTCCCCAGATGAGAGTTCCCTTGTGCTGCCTCAGTTGAATCTCCTTTACTTGACAGAGATATGCCTGAGCAGCGGCCCTCCCCAGCCCTATCCCAAATCATACTTATTTTGCATAGGAGATACCATGGTCATGAAGATTGTTCTCCCAGGGTGAGGTTCATTCATTGCATTCTGGGTATGCTGACCCCTGTGATTTCCCCAAATGTGGGAAACTCGACTGCATTATTTGTGGTAGTGGGGGACTGTGTTTGTGCTTTCCTCTGGTCAGCTCTGGTAAAAGTCAGATTTCTTTGTCTCAGATCTTCCTCTAGCCTTGTTCTTCTTTCGAGAGTTCCCTTGTGCTGCCTCAGTTGGATCTCCTTCACTTGACAGGGGGGTGCCCGAGCAGCGACCCTCCCCAGCTCTAGCCCAACTCCTACTTACCTGCCAGGTGAGATACTATGATCAGGAAGGTACTTCTCCCAGGGCAAGGCTCACCCATTGCACTCTGGGTGTGCTGCTCCTGCGATTTCCCCAAATGTGGGACACTTAACCGCATAATTTGTGTTTCCACTGGTCGGCTTTCATATAATTCAGATCTCTTTGTCTCAGGTCTCTCTCCAGCCTAGTTTGCTGTCTGTTTCCACTTCTTTTTTTTTGAGCCCCTCCCTTCTATACCCTTGTGCACTATCCTGACTTCTCCTCCTGTCTGCTTACTTTGTGCCTTCCAACGCACAATGCGAACTACAGGTAGTGCTGCAGGGCCCACACCCTTTTACTTGCCTTACAGAGCAGCTCTGGAGCTGTTACAGTGCCAAGCTGCTGCAAGAAATCAGCTTGAATGCTTCAGGGGCTGGGGCATTGCCAACATGAGCCCCACACCGAAGGAGGGTGGGGGTGTTTAATGCAAACTAAGGGTCATCCAAGCACCGCAAAAGGCCGCCATGCCCTGCATACCCCTTTTCTCTTTTCATATGCAGATGAGGGTTCCAGCCAACTTTGGCCCACTGCTTGGATGACATCACTGTATGCAAATCCGTCTTCTGCAGACCTTCCCCCAGGAATGCTTGTACTAGTTGTTGCATTTGGTTTGTTGTTTGGGGGTGCTTCAGTATTAGGCAGCCTTCTGCCCTCCCATGTTCATTTGAAAATATGTGTTCTCCCTGCAGTTGTTGTCCCCAGATGAGAGTTCCCTTGTGCTGCCTCTGTTGAATCTCCTTTACTTGACAGAGATATGCCTGAGCAGCGTCCCTCCCCAGCCCTATCCCAAATCATACTTATTTTGCATAGGAGATACCATGGTCATGAAGATTGTTCTCCCAGGGTGAGGTTCATTCATTGCATTCTGGGTATGCTGACCCCTGTGATTTCCCCAAATGTGGGAAACTCGACTGCATTATTTGTGGTAGTGGGGGACTGTGTTTGTGTTTTCCTCTGGTCAGCTCTGGTAAAAGTCAGATTTCTTTGTCTCAGATCTTCCTCTAGCCTTGTTCTTCTTTCGAGAGTTCCCTTGTGCTGCCTCAGTTGGATCTCCTTCACTTGACATGGGGGTGCTTGAGCAGCGACCCTCCCCAGCTCTAGCCCAACTCCTACTTACCTGCCAGGTGAGATACTATGATCATGAAGGTGCTTCTCCCAGGGCAAGGCTCACCCATTGCACTCTGGGTGTGCTGCCCCTGTGATTTCCCCAAATGTGGGAAACTTGACTGCATAATTTGTATTTCCACTGGTCGGCTTTCATATAATTCAGATCTCTTTGTCTCAGGTCTCTCTCCAGCCTAGTTTGCTGTCTGCTTCCACTTCTTTTTTTTTTTAGCCCCTCCCTTCTATACCCTTGTGCGCTATCCTGACTTCTCCTCCTGTCTGCTTACTTTGGGCCTTCCAATGCACAATGCAAATTACAGGCAGTGCTGCAGGGCCCACACCCTTTTACTTGCCTTACAGAGCAGCTCTGGAGCTGTTACAGTGCCAAGCTGCTGCAAGAAATCAGCTTGAATGCTTCAGGGGCTGGGGCATTGCCAATATGAGCCCCACACCGAAGGAGGGTGGGGGTGTTTAATGCGAACTAAGGGTCATCCAAGCGCCGCAAAAGGCCGCCATGCCCTGCATACCCCTATTCTCTTTTCATATGCAGATGAGGGTTTCAGCCAACTTTGGCCCACTGCTTGGATGACATCACTGTATGCAAATCCGTCTTCTGCAGACCTTCCCCCAGGAATGCTTGTACTAGTTGTTGCATTTGGTTTGTTGTTTGGGGGTGCTTCAGTATTAGGCACCCTTCTGCTCTCCCATGTTCATTTGAAAATAAGTGTTCTCCCTGCAGTTGTTGTCCCCAGATGAGAGTTCCCTTGTGCTGCCTCAGTTGAATCTCCTTTACTTGACAGAGATATGCCTGAGCAGCGGCCCTCCCCAGCCCTATCCCAAATCATACTTATTTTGCATAGGAGATACCATGGTCATGAAGATTGTACTCCCAGGGTGAGGTTCATTCATTGCATTCTGGGTATGCTGACCCCTGTGATTTCCCCAAATGTGGGAAACTTGACTGCATTATTTGTGGTAGTGGGGGACTGTGTTTGTGCTTTCCTCTGGTCAGCTCTGGTAAAAGTCAGATTTCTTTGTCTCAGATCTTCCTCTAGCCTTGTTCTTCTTTCGAGAGTACCCTTGTGCTGCCTCAGTTGGATCTCCTTCACTTGACAGGGGGGTGCCCGAGCAGTGACCCTCCCCAGCTCTAGCCCAACTCCTACTTACCTGCCAGGTGAGATACTATGATCAGGAAGGTACTTCTCCCAGGGCAAGGCTCACCCATTGCACTCTGGGTGTGCTGCTCCTGCAATTTCCCCTAATGTGGGACACTTAACTGCATAATTTGTGTTTCCACTGGTCGGCTTTCATATAATTCAGATCTCTTTGTCTCAGGTCTCTCTCCAGCCTAGTTTGCTGTCTGTTTCCACTTCTTTTTTTTTGAGCCCCTCCCTTCTATACCCTTGTGCACTATCCTGACTTCTCCTCCTGTCTGCTTACTTTGTGCCTTCCAACGCACAATGCGAACTACAGGTAGTGCTGCAGGGCCCACACCCTTTTACTTGCCTTACAGAGCAGCTCTGGAGCTGTTACAGTGCCAAGCTGCTGCAAGAAATCAGCTTGAATGCTTCAGGGGCTGGGGCATTGCCAACATGAGCCCCACACCGAAGGAGGGTGGGAGTGTTTAATGCGAACTAAGGGTCATCGAAGCACCGCAAAAGGCCGCCATGCCCTGCATACCCCTTTTCTCTTTTCATATGCAGATGAGGGTTCCAGCCAACTTTGGCCCACTGCTTGGATGACATCACTGTATGCAAATCCGTCTTCTGCAGACCTTCCCCCAGGAATGCTTGTACTAGTTGTTGCATTTGGTTTGTTGTTTGGGGGTGCTTCAGTATTAGGCAGCCTTCTGCCCTCCCATGTTCATTTGAAAATATGTGTTCTCCCTGCAGTTGTTGTCCCCAGATGAGAGTTCCCTTGTGCTGCCTCTGTTGAATCTCCTTTACTTGACAGAGATGTGCCTGAGCAGCGGCCCTCCCCAGCCCTATCCCAATCATACTTATTTTGCATAGGAGATACCATGGTCATGAAGATTGTTCTCCCAGGGTGAGGTTCATTCATTGCATTCTGGGTATGCTGACCCCTGTGATTTCCCCAAATGTGGGAAACTCGACTGCATTATTTGTGGTAGTGGGGGACTGTGTTTGTGTTTTCCTCTGGTCAGCTCTGGTAAAAGTCAGATTTCTTTGTCTCAGATCTTCCTCTAGCCTTGTTCTTCTTTCGAGAGATCCCTTGTGCTGCCTCAGTTGGATCTCCTTCACTTGACAGGGGGGTGCTTGAGCAGCGACCCTCCCCAGCTCTAGCCCAACTCCTACTTACCTGCCAGGTGAGATACTATGATCATGGAGGTGCTTCTCCCAGGGCAAGGCTCACCCATTGCTCTCTGGGTGTGCTGCTCCTGTGATTTCCCCAAATGTGGGAAACTTGACTGCATAATTTGTATTTCCACTGGTCGGCTTTCATATAATTCAGATCTCTTTGTCTCAGGTCACTCTCCAGCCTAGTTTGCTGTCTGTTTCCACTTCTTTTTTTTTGAGCCCCTCCATTCTATACCCTTGTGCACTATCCTGACTTCTCCTCCTGTCTGCTGACTTTGGGCCTTCCAATGCACATTGCAAACTACAGGCAGTGCTGCAGGGCCCACACCCTTTTACTTGCCTTACAGAGCAGCTCTGGAGCTGTTACAGTGCCAAGCTGCTGCAAGAAATCAGCTTGAATGCTTCAGGGGCTGGGGCATTGCCAACATGAGCCCCACACCGAAGGAGGGTGGGGGTGTTTAATGCGAACTAAGGGTCATCCAAGCGCCGCAAAAGGCCGCCATGCCCTGCATACCCCTTTTTTCTTTTCATATGCAGATGAGGGTTCCAGCCAACTTTGGCCCACTGCTTGGATGACATCACTGTATGCAAATCCGTCTTCTGCAGACCTTCCCCCAGGAATGCTTGTACTAGTTGTTGCATTTGGTTTGTTGTTTGGGGGTGCTTCAGTATTAGGCAGCCTTCTGCCCTCCCATGTTCATTTGAAAATATGTGTTCTCCCTGCAGTTGTTGTCCCCAGATGAGAGTTCCCTTGTGCTGCCTCAGTTGAATCTCCTTTACTTGACAGAGATATGCCTGAGCAGCGGCCCTCCCCAGCCCTATCCCAAATCATACTTATTTTGCCTAGGAGATACCATGGTCATGAAGATTTTTCTCCCAGGGTGAGGTTCATTCATTGCATTCTGGGTATGCTGACCCCTGTGATTTCCCCAAATGTGGGAAACTTGACTGCATTATTTGTGGTAGTGGGGGACTGTGTTTGTGCTTTCCTCTGGTCAGCTCTGGTAAAAGTCAAATTTCTTTGTCTCAGATCTTCCTCTAGCCTTTGTCACGATCCGGGTATCTGGACGCCATTTCTTACCCATCAGATGCCTCCTAAGGCTGGCTCAGCGCTCCAGGACCGGATTCCATCTGTTATCCTGATGTGTACATTCCTGTATCCTCTCCTGTCACTCTGGGACGCTGTCACAGTAAACGCCATATTACACCTGGCATGGCGTCTCCCGCGGCCTCCGCCGCCGTCCCTGAACTTCTGCATGCAGAGTGTCTGAGTGGCGATTACGTCAGCCACGGCCTCCGCTGTGTCCGCGTGGTTGGATGTGCATCTGTCAGCCTGGCGCCTCCTGTCTCCGGTGGCCGGCGCCGCCATTACTGTTTTCATTACCACATGGATTACAAACCAAACTTCCCTCCAAGTGTCTGCATGGGCGCAGCCATCTTGGATTCTGTCAGCTGATCATTTCCACCAATCTGTTCTCAGTATTGTTAATCTGCATAATTGCCTAGCCAGTCCCTTCCTTGCTGCAGGTATAAATACACTGTGCCTGAGCAAGGAAGGCGTCAGTGCTTTGGTTGTCAAACCTAGTTCCTGTTTGTCTCTCTCCTGTGATTGTCTTCCAGGTTCCAGCTCCTGTCTCAAGACTTCCACCATAGAGACCCGCACCAGCATTCCACCTGCGGTGTAGCCTGACTCTCCAATCCATTGTGGATTCATCTGTTTCCAGCTACAACATTACCTGCTTCCAGCAGAGTACAGCTTCCCTTAAAGGGCCGGTGTCCTTTCTACACTTTACCACTCTCCACCGGTATTATTATTTCTCCGCTCTCAAGTTCTGCATTTCAGTTCATATTTCATCGCTCCCAAGTTCATTTATTATTTAACTGGTTCCAGCCAGTATCCACTCCGTGCTAACAACAGTCTGGTTCCAGCCAGTATCCACAGCAGCTGTTTTATCTTCAGCAACCCAGCTTTTCCTGGAACACCAGCTGGCACAATCCTGGGTTATCTCCATTGCTACAGTCGGGCCTGGTAAGGACTTTCCATCTAGAAGATCATAAGAACTATCTCACACTACCAGTGCCCTGTGGCTCCTGCCATCCTGTAGTACCCAGGAACTGTATTTATTCTTTGCTGACTTTTACGTTTTCTTTTACTGCTGCTGTGTTGCGGAGTTGTCATAATAAACATCATTGACTTTTATCCAAGTTGTCGTGGTCACGCCTTCGGGCAGTTATTATTCATGTTACTTACATGTCCAGGGGTCTGATACAACCTCCCAGGTTCCGGTACATCTCAGCCCCTACAACTGAGGCTGCCTCCCGTCAGCTCAGGCCCTCAGTTGTGACAGTAAGCACTGACCTAATGAATCCAGCCGGAGACCAGGATCAAGCGGCCAGGCCGATGCAAGAACTGGCAGCCCGACTAGAACATCAGGAGGCTGCACAGGGCCACATCATCCGCTGTCTCCAGGATCTCTCTACTCGGCTGGATGGGATTCAGACAACTCTCCGTGGATCAGGCGCGTCTGGTGCGTCAACCACAGTGACTCCAGCTATAACCCCACCCACCTTACCCATTTCTGCTCCACGTCTTCATCTTCCAACGCCAGCAAAATTTGACGGATCTCCAAGATTCTGCAGGGGATTTCTCAACCAGTGTGAGATTCAGTTTGAGCTACAACCTGGCAATTTTCCCAGTGACCGTACAAAAATTGCCTACATTATTTCTCTTCTCAGTGGCTCAGCCCTTGATTGGGCATCACCGTTATGGGAGAGGTCCGACACCCTGCTATCTTCCTACACTGCCTTCGTGTCAACATTCAGGCGCATCTTCGACGAGCCAGGCCGGGTAACCTCAGCTTCATCCGAGATTCTCCGTTTACGCCAGGGGTCACGTACTGTAGGACAATATCTGATACAGTTCCAGATCCTGGCATCCGAACTGGCATGGAACGACGAGGCCCTGTATGCTGCATTCTGGCATGGCTTATCTGAGCGTATTAAAGATGAGTTAGCTACCAGAGACTTACCTTCTAAGTTAGATGAGCTAATCTCACTCTGCACGAAAGTTGATTTACGTTTCAGAGAGAGAGCAACTGAGCGTGGAAGATCATCTGCTCCAAAATCTTCTGCTCCTCCTCCTCGTCAACTGTCACCATCTAAAGATGAGCCCATGCAACTTGGCTGTTCCCGTTTAACTCCTGCTGAGCGCCGAAGACGTCTCTCCGAGTTTCTCTGTCTCTATTGTGCAGCTCCGTCTCACACCATTAATGCCTGTCCCAAACGTCCGGGAAACTCCAAATCCTAGCTCGCCAAGGAGAGGGCCGGCTAGGAGTAATGATCTCCTCTCCATCTCCTCAAGATTGTAATCTCCCAGTCTCGCTTCAAGTTGCTCAACGTTATCGGAACGTCATTGCCCTCCTTGATTCCGGAGCAGCTGGGAACTTTATTACCGAAGCCTATGTTAAACGGTGGTCCCTACCCACCGAGAGACTTCCTTCGTCCATTTCTTTAACTGCCGTGGATGGCAGCAAAATTTTTGATGCAGTTATTTCTTTAAGGACTCTACCAGTTCGTCTGAGAGTGGGAGTTCTTCATTCCGAACTTATTTCTTTTTTAGTGATTCCAAGAGCCACACATCCTGTGGTCCTGGGCCTTCCATGGCTCCGTCTTCACAATCCTACAATTGATTGGACGACTACGCAAATCCTGGCATGGGGTTCCTCCTGTGCTGAGACATGTTTGTTTAAAGTATTGCCTGTCTGTTCTTCCTCCCCCAGGTCGTCTGATGTTCCACCTCCTCCATATCAAGATTTCACGGATGTGTTCAGTAAAGCTTCTGCTGATATCCTTCCTCCTCATAGAGAATGGGACTGTCCGATTGATCTCGTTCCAGGGAAGGTCCCACCTCGAGGCCGAACTTATCCGTTGTCTCTGCCTGAGACGCATTCTATGGAGGAATATATTAAAGAGAACCTAGCAAAGGGGTTCATTCGACCTTCTTCTTCTCCAGCCGGCGCAGGCTTCTTTTTTGTAAAAAAGAAAGATGGTGGTCTGCGGCCGTGCATCGACTACAGAGGTTTGAACGACATTACCATCAAGAACCGTTATCCTTTACCCCTGATTACTGAGCTCTTTGACAGAGTTAGCGGAGCTACCATCTTTACAAAGCTGGACTTGCGAGGTGCATACAATCTCATCCGGATCCGTGAGGGTGACGAGTGGAAGACCGCCTTTAACACCCGTGACGGACATTATGAGTACCTCGTCATGCCCTTCGGATTGAGCAATGCTCCAGCTGTCTTCCAGCATTTTGTCAATGAGATCTTCAGAGACATTCTATACCGTCATGTCGTGGTCTATCTAGACGATATCCTCATTTTTGCCAACGATTTAGAGGAACATCGTTTTTGGGTTAAAGAGGTTCTGTCCCGTCTCCGTGTCAATCATCTCTATTGCAAATTAGAAAAATGCGTCTTTGAAGTCAAGTCCATTCCGTTTCTAGGGTACATTGTGTCCGGTTCCGGACTAGAGATGGATCCTGAGAAACTACAAGCAATCCAAAATTGGCCGGTACCCTTAACCCTCAAAGGGGTCCAGAGGTTCTTAGGGTTCGCCAACTATTACCGAAAGTTTATACGAGACTTTTCCACCATTGTGGCGCCTATTACTGCTTTCACTAAGAAGGGTGCTAACCCGTCCAAGTGGTCTGAAGAAGCCATGCAAGCATTTCATCTTTTAAAACAAAGGTTCATCTCTGCGCCTGTTCTGAAACAGCCTGACATCGACTCTCCTTTCATCTTAGAGGTGGATGCCTCCTCCGTTGGAGTAGGAGCGGTGTTATCTCAGAGGGCTAAAGATGGCCATTTACACCCTTGCAGTTTCTTCTCCCGGAAGTTCTCCCCAGCTGAGCGCAACTATGCCATTGGCGACCAGGAGTTGCTAGCCATCAAGCTCGCTCTAGAAGAGTGGAGGTATCTGTTGGAGGGAGCTTCTCATTCAATCACCATACTTACAGACCACAAGAACCTTTTATACCTGAAGGGCGCACAATGTCTCAACCCTCGTCAAGCCAGATGGGCACTTTTCTTTTCCAGGTTCGACTTTAAACTCCAGTTCTGTCCGGGCTCTCAGAATCGCAAGGCCGATGCCCTTTCCCGCTCATGGGAGCAAGAAAATGAGTCAGAGTCTTCAGACAAGCATCCTATTATAAATCCGTTGGCATTCTCCACGGTAGGGATGGACTCTACGCCCCCATCAGGGAAAAGTTTTGTAAAGCCGATGCTAAGGAAGAAGCTCATGCATTGGGCCCATGCTTCCCGTTTTGCCGGACATACAGGTATCCAAAAAACCCTGGAGTTTATCTCTAGGTCCTATTGGTGGCCAACTCTGAAAAAGGACGTCTTGGAGTTTATTGCATCTTGCCCAAAGTGTGCCCAACATAAAGTATCCCGCCAGTCGCCTGCGGGGCAACTGGTTCCACTATCCGTTCCCTGTCGACCATGGACCCACTTGTCGATGGATTTCATTACAGACTTACCCATGTGCAACAAGTTCAATACCATCTGGGTGGTAGTTGACCGGTTCACCAAGATGGCACACTTCATTCCTCTCACCAGTCTTCCGTCAGCTTCCAAGTTGGCTCAAGTATTCATACAAGAGATCTTCCGACTCCACGGTCTTCCTGAAGAAATTATCTCAGATCGAGGAGTTCAATTCACAGCCAAATTCTTGCGAAGTTTATGTCAAGTCCTCCAAGTCAAGCTAAAGTTTTCCACGGCTTACCATCCTCAGACCAATGGTCAAACCGAGAGGGTGAATCAGGACTTGGAGGCCTTCCTCCGCATCTATGTGTCCTCCTCTCAAGATGACTGGGTTCAATTACTTCCCTGGGCCGAGTTCTGTCATAACAACCAGTATCATTCTTCATCTACTTCAACACCATTCTTCACTAACTTTGGATTCCACCCTAAAGTCCCTGAGTTCCAACCGCTTCCAGCAACTTCTGTCCCCGCAGTGGATATCACCTTGCATCAGTTTGCCAATATCTGGAAGAGCGTACGATCAGCTCTGCTCAAGGCATCGTTCAGGTACAAGAAGTTTGCGGATAAGAAGCGTCGAGCAGTTCCTGCTCTCAAGGTGGGTGATCGGGTATGGTTATCCACGAAGAATTTGAGGTTAAGAGTTCCCAGTATGAAGTTTGCACCTCGCTATATCGGTCCTTTCAAGATTGAACAAGTCATCAATCCTGTTGCTTACAGACTCCAGTTGCCTCCCTTCTTAAAAATACCCAGGACATTCCATGTTTCCCTGTTGAAACCGCTGATCTTGAATCGGTTTCATTCCTCACTTCCTCCAACTCCGAAAGTCCAAACTCAACGAGGCGTTGAGTATGAAGTGGCCAAGATCCTGGACTCACGTCACCGTTACGGTCAACTACAATATCTTATTGACTGGAAAGGTTATGGTCCTGAGGAACGTTCATGGACCAATGCTTCTGATGTCCATGCTCCTGCCTTGGTCCAGAGATTCCATTCCAAGTTTCCTCAAAAGCCAAAGAAGTGTCCTGGGGCCACTCCTAAAGGGGGGGGTGCTGTCACGATCCGGGTATCTGGACGCCATTTCTTACCCATCAGATGCCTCCTAAGGCTGGCTCAGCGCTCCAGGACCGGATTCCATCTGTTATCCTGATGTGTACATTCCTGTATCCTCTCCTGTCACTCTGGGACGCTGTCACAGTAAACGCCATATTACACCTGGCATGGCGTCTCCCGCGGCCTCCGCCGCCGTCCCTGAACTTCTGCATGCAGAGTGTCTGAGTGGCGATTACGTCCGCCGCGGCCTCCGCTGTGTCCGCGTGGTTGGATGTGCATCTGTCAGCCTGGCGCCTCCTGTCTCCGGTGGCCGGCGCCGCCATTACTGTTTTCATTACCACATGGATTACAAACCAAACTTCCCTCCAAGTGTCTGCATGGGCGCAGCCATCTTGGATTCTGTCAGCTGATCATTTCCACCAATCTGTTCTCAGTATTGTTAATCTGCATAATTGCCTAGCCAATCCCTTCCTTGCTGCAGGTATAAATACACTGTGCCTGAGCAAGGAAGGCGTCAGTGCTTTGGTTGTCAAACCTAGTTCCTGTTTGTCTCTCTCCTGTGATTGTCTTCCAGGTTCCAGCTCCTGTCTCAAGACTTCCACCATAGAGACCCGCACCAGCATTCCACCTGCGGTGTAGCCTGACTCTCCAATCCATTGTGGATTCATCTGTTTCCAGCTACAACATTACCTGCTTCCAGCTCAGCTTCCAGCAGAGTACAGCTTCCCTTAAAGGGCCGGTGTCCTTTCTACACTTTACCACTCTCCACCGGTATTATTATTTCTCCGCTCTCAAGTTCTGCATTTCAGTTCATATTTCATCGCTCCCAAGTTCATTTATTATTTAACTGGTTCCAGCCAGTATCCACTCCGTGCTAACAACAGTCTGGTTCCAGCCAGTATCCACAGCAGCTGTTTTATCTTCAGCAACCCAGCTTTTCCTGGAACACCAGCTGGCACAATCCTGGGTTATCTCCATTGCTACAGTCGGGCCTGGTAAGGACTTTCCATCTAGAAGATCATAAGAACTATCTCACACTACCAGTGCCCTGTGGCTCCTGCCATCCTGTAGTACCCAGGAACTGTATTTATTCTTTGCTGACTTTTACGTTTTCTTTTACTGCTGCTGTGTTGCGGAGTTGTCATAATAAACATCATTGACTTTTATCCAAGTTGTCGTGGTCACGCCTTCGGGCAGTTATTATTCATGTTACTTACATGTCCAGGGGTCTGATACAACCTCCCAGGTTCCGGTACATCTCAGCCCCTACAACTGAGTTGACAAAAACAAACTACATTGTCACCAGAAGAGCAATACAAAATGTACAAGTGATATATTAAAATCATCTTTCCAGCTTGAATTTCAATGATGCATTGGGGCAACGATTTTGTGAGAAACATCTTCACCCTTAAATAAAGATTTTCTTAATTCCTTACCTGTGTGCTAATTAGATATCACCTTGTTTTCACATTAAACAGACTTCTACATGAGAAAGCAGCAAGGATGCAGTGGCGTTAATGTTTCCTTGTGTCAACCTGTATTATTTCAGTAGACATTGAAATGAGGATGCATCTTGCTGCCTTTCCAATGAAGCAAGTTTAATTTAGTAATAGGTGAAAAACCATCCCTACAAAGGTGTTAATCAGAGACTTGGCTTTGTGGACACTTTTCAGAGAACAAATTTGTTAGCATAAAAATAAAGCCAGAAAATGAAGAGCTGTTTAATCACTCAATTGGATTTTTTTTGCCAGCATATTTCTTTTTCTCTGCAACCCACTGCTAAATTGTGCTTCCTAGCTGTTTTTATTAAATCACTGAATCAAATCTAACTCTGATTACATCAGAAAAGGCCAGGTACCCTACACCATAACAGGGGGTTTGAAATTTTGACTTGTCTACTTAAAGATCACCAAAATCTGATAACAATGTCAATTACGTCCCTGGGTGGGATTGAACCACCAACCTTTTGGTTAGTAGCCGTACACACTAACCGATTGCGCCACAGAGACACTTCGCAAAAAGTACATACTGACAAAGGCTAATAAGCATACATTTAGAACGTTTCCTAGAAAAACTTTAAAAAGTCAATAATCTGGAGAGTTTTTGTAAAATGTTTCTTCCATCAACCAACGAAGAAACACATTGGTACTTTCCCATGATGAGTGAGTGCTTCAGGATCTCTTGCACTTACATGTGCAGCAGAGTACTGCAATGGAAGCATGCTGGGCCCATAACCCAGAGGTATGCAGATTGAAACTATCCTTTGCTATATGCATTTTTTTTGTTAATTTAAGTAATCAAAACTGGGATTGATATTTTTGCTCTTTTATTTTTACTTGAAGTACAATAACTTTTACCATTTTAATTTGTTTTAATAGTATATTGACAGTATAGTTTTCTTTAAAAAATCCACTTAATTTTCTTTACCCTATTATTAAAAGGGTAATTGACAAAAACAAACTACATTGTCACCAGAAGAGCAATACAAAATGTACAAGTGATATATTAAAATCATCTTTCCAGCTTGAATTTCAATGATGCATTGGGGCAACGATTTTGTGAGAAACATCTTCACCCTTAAATAAAGATTTTCTTAATTCCTTACCTGTGTGCTAATTAGATATCACCTTGTTTTCACATTAAACAGACTTCTACATGAGAAAGCAGCAAGGATGCAGTGGTGTTAATGTTTCCTTGTGTCAACCTGTATTATTTCAGTAGACATTGAAATGAGGATGCATCTTGCTGCCTTTCCAATGAAGCAAGTTTAATTTAGTAATAGGTGAAAAACCATCCCTACAAAGGTGTTAATCAGAGACTTGGCTTTGTGGACACTTTTCAGAGAACAAATTTGTTAGCATAAAAATAAAGCCAGAAAATGAAGAGCTGTTTAATCACTCAATTGGATTTTTTTTGCCAGCATATTTCTTTTTCTCTGCAACCCACTGCTAAATTGTGCTTCCTAGCTGTTTTTATAAAATCACTGAATCAAATCTAACTCTGATTACATCAGAGAAGGCCAGGTACCCTACACCATAAGAGGGGGTTTGAAATTTTGACTTGTCTACTTAAAGATCACCAAAATCTGATAACAAGTTCAATTACGTCACTGGGTGGGATTGAACCACCAACCTTTTGGTTAGTAGCCAGACACACTAACCGATTGCGCCACAGAGACACTTTGTAAAAAGTACATACTGACAAAGGCTAATAAGCATACATCTAGAACGTTTCCTAGAAAAACTTTAAAAAGTCAATAATCTGGAGAGTTTTTGTAAGATGTTTCTTCCATTCACCAACGAAGAAACACATTGGTACTTTCCCATGATGAGTGAGTGCTTCAGGATCTCTTGCACTTACATGTGCAGCAGAGTACTGCAATGGAAGCATGCTGGGCCCATAACCCAGAGGTAGGCAGATTGAAACTATCCTTTGCTATATGCATTTTTTTTGTTAACTTAAGTAATTAAAACTGGGATTGATATTTTTGCTCTTTTATTTTTACTTAAAGTACAATAACTTTTACCATTTTAATTTGTTTTAATAGTATATTGACAGTATAGTTTTCTTTAAAAAATCCACTTAATTTTCTTTACCCTATTATTAAAAGGGTAATTGACAAAAACAAACTACATTGTCACCAGAAGAGCAATACAAAATGTACAAGTGATATATTAAAATCATCTTTCCAGCTTGAATTTCAATGATGCATTGGGGCAACGATTTTGTGAGAAACATCTTCACCCTTAAATAAAGATTTTCTTAATTCCTTACCTGTGTGCTAATTAGATATCACCTTGTTTTCACATTAAACAGACTTCCACATGAGAAAGCAGCAAGGATGCAGTGGCGTTAATGTTTCCTGGTGTCAACCCGTATTTTTTCAGTAGACATTGAAATGAGGATGCATCTTGCTGCCTTTCCAATGAAGCAAATTTAATTTAGTAATAGGTGAAAAACCATCCCTACAAAGGTGTTAATCAGAGACTTGGCTTTGTGGACACTTTTCAGAGAACAAATTTGTTAGCATAAAAATAAAGCCAGAAAATTAAGAGCTGTTTAATCACTCAATTGGATTTTTTTGCCAGCATATTTCTTTTTCTCTGCAACCCACTGCTAAATTGTGCTTCCTAGCTGTTTTTATAAAATCACTGAATCAAATCTAACTCTGATTACATCAGAGAAGGCCAGGTACCCTACACCATAAGAGGGGGTTTGAAATTTTGACTTGTCTACTTAAAGATCACCAAAATCTGATAACAATGTCAATTACGTCCCTGGGTGGGATTGAACCACCAACCTTTTGGTTTATAGCCGTACACACTAACTGATTGCACCACAGAGACACTTTGCAAAAGTACATACTGACAAAGGCTAATAAGCATTCATCTAAAACGTTTCCTAGAAAAACTTTAAAAAGTCAATAATCTGGAGAGTTTTTGTAAGATGTTTCTTCCATTCACCAACGAAGAAACACATTGGTACTTTCCCATGATGAGTGAGTGCTTCAGGATCTCTTGCACTTACATGTGCAGCAGAGTACTGCAATGGAAGCATGCTGGGCCCATAACCCAGAGGTAGGCAGATTAAAAATATCCTCTGCTATATGCATTTTTTTTGTTAATTAAAGTAATCCAAAACTGGGATTGATATTTTTACTCTTTTATTTTTCATTAAAGTACAATAACTTTTACCATTTTAATTTGTTTTAATAGTATATTGAAAGTATTGTTTTCCTTTAAAAATCCACTTAATTTTCTTTACCCTATTATTAAAATGGTAATTGACAAAAACAAACTACATTGTCACCAGAAGAGCAATACAAAATGTACAAGTGATATATTAAAATCATCTTTCCAGCTTGAATTTCAATGATGCATTGGGGCAACGATTTTGTGAGAAACATTTTCACCCTTAAATAAAGATTTTCTTAATTCCTTACCTGTGTGCTAATTAGATATCACCTTGTTTTCACATTAAACAGACTTCCACATGAGAAAGCAGCAAGGATGCAGTGGCGTTAATGTTTCCTGGTGTCAACCTGTATTATTTCAGTAGACATTGAAATGAGGATGCATCTTGCTGCCTTTCCAATGAAGCAAGTTTAATTTAGTAATAGGTTAAAAACCATCCTTACAAAGGTGTTAATCAGAGACTTGGCTTTGTGGACACTTTTCAGAGAACAAATTTGTTAGCATAAAAATAAAGCCAGAAAATTAAGAGCTGTTTAATCACTCAATTGGATTTTTTTTGCCAGCATATTTCTTTTTCTCTGCAACCCACTTGCTAAATTGTGCTTCCTAGCTGTTTTTATAAAATCACTGAATCAAATCTAACTCTGATTACATCAGAGAAGGCCAGGTACCCTACACCAGAACAGGGGGTTTGAAATTTTGACTTGTCTACTTAAAGATCACCAAAATCTGATAACAAGGTCAATTACGTCCCTGGGTGGGATTGAACCACCAACCTTTTGGTTAATAGCCGTGCACACTAACTGATTGCGCCACAGAGACACTTTGCAAAAGTCCATACTGACAAAGGCTAATAAGCATTCATCTAAAACGTTTCCTAGAAAAACTTTAAAAAGTCTATAATCTGGAGAGTTTTTGTAAGATGTTTCTTCCATCAACCAACAAAGAAACACATTGGTACTTTCCCATGATGAGTGAGTGCTTCAGGATCTCTTGCACTTACATGTGCAGCAGAGTACAGCAATGGAAGCATGCTGGGCCCATAACCCAGCGGTAGGCAGATTGAAACTATCCTCTGCTATATGCATTTTTTTTTGTTAATTAAAGTAATCCAAAACTGGGATTGATATTTTAGCTCTTTTATTTTTACTTAAAGTACAATAACTTTTACCATTTTAATTTGTTTTAATAGTATATTGACAGTATTGTTTTCTTTAAAAAATCCACTTAATTTTCTTTACCCTATTATTAAAATGGTAATTGACAAAAACAAACTACATTGTCACCAGAAGAGCAATACAAAATGTACAAGTGATATATTAAAATCATCTTTCCAGCTTGAATTTCAATGATGCATTGGGGCAACGATTTTGTGAGAAACATCTTCACCCTTAAATAAAGATTTTCTTAATTCCTTACCTGTGTGCTAATTAGATATCACCTTGTTTTCACATTAGGGTAATCTCCTGTTTGCGGTCAGCACACTCTTTGAGGGTAGCCGTATCCTGGGACGGGAGGGCTACCTTCTTGGATAAGCGTGTTATCCACGGGAGGATTCCCATCGTAACCTATCCGTTGAAGGGAAAGGATACGCCATAAGAATCCTTTTGGAAATCTGCAGTCTTTTATCTGGAGATTTCCAAGCTTTTTCACATAACTCGTTCAGCTCGTGTGAGGGGGGAAAGGTTACCTCAGGCTTCTTTCCCTTGTACATATGTACCCTCTTGTCAGCGACAGGGGGTTACTCTGTGATGTGCAAAACATCTTTTATTGCCATAATCATAAATCGAATGGATTTTGCCAATTTTGGCTGTAACTTTGCATCATCGTAATCGACACTGGAGTCAGAATCCGTGTCGGTATCTGTGTCAACAAACTGGTATAGTGGGCGCTTATGAGACCCTGACAGTCCCTGCAACATAGGATCAGGCATGGGTTGAGACCCTGACTGTCCCAAAGCTTCTGCCTTGTCTAATCTTTTGTGCAATGAGTTTACACTAGCATTTAAAACATTCCACATATCCATCCAATCAGCTGTCGGCGGAGACACCACATTCATTTGCTCCCGCTCCTCTCTAATATAGCCTTCTTCCTCAGACATGTCGACACACGTGTACCGACACACCACACACACAGGGAATGCTTTTTCTGAAGACAGTTTTCCCACAAGGCCCTTTGGAGAGACAGAGAGGGAGTATGCCAGCACACACCCCAGCGCTATATAACCCAGGAATAAAACAGTAACTTAATGTTTGCCCAGTAGTGCTGCTGTATGTAATTTGCGAATTATGTGCCCCCCCCCCCCTCTTTTCAACCCTCTTGTCTAACGTGGTATAAGCAGGGTAGAGTCCGGGGAGCTTCCTCTCAGCGGTGCTGTGGAGAAAAAATGGCGCTGGTGAGTGCTGAGGGAGAAGCCCCGCCCCCTCGGAGGCGGGCTTCTGTCCCGCTTAAACTGTAAAATTGGTGGGGGCTCATACATATATACAGTGCCCAGCTGTATATATGTTATATTTTTGCGAAAGAGGTTTATTTTGCTGCCCAGGGCGCCCCCCCTGCGCCCTGCACCCTTACAGTGACCGGAGTATGTGAGGTGTATGGGAGCAAAGGCACACAGCTGCAGTGCTGTGTTTTACCTCAGTGAAGATCATGAAGTTTTTCTGCCGCCTCTGAAGTCTTCTTTTCTTCTCATACTCACCCGGCTTCTATCTTCCGGCTCTGCGAGGGGGACGGAGGCGCGGCTCTGGGACGGACGGCGAGGGTGAGATCCTGCGTACCAATCCCTCTGGAGCTAATGGTGTCCAGTAGCCTAAGAAGCAGGACCTTGCAACTCAGAGAGTAGGGCTGCTTCTCTCCCCTCAGTCCCTCGATGAGGGAGTCTGTTGCCAGCAGTGCTCCCTGAAAATTAAAAACCTAACAAAATACTTTCTGTCAGAAAGCTCAGGAGAGCTCCTGAAAAGCACCCAGTCTCCACTGGGCACAGTATCAAACTGAGATCTGGAGGAGGGGCATAGAGGGAGGAGCCAGTGCACACCCAGAACTAAAGTCTTTCTTAAAGTGCCCATGTCTCCTGCGGAGCCCGTCTATCCCCATTGTCCTTACGGAATCCCCAGCATCCTCTAGGACTTTAGAGAAAATAGGATTTTAATACCTACTGGTAAATCCTTTTCTCTTAGTCCGTAGAGGATGCTGGGCACCCGTCCCAGTGCGTACTGTGTCTGCAGTTATTAAATGGCCCTTAACTCCAGAACATTTATGTGGAGACAACTTTCCTGACTTGACCATCTTCCTTGGATGTTTTCCCCCTGTGTGACTGCTCCCCAGCCTCGGAGGGTTGCATCCGTGGTCCCTAGGATCCCGTCCTAGATCCCAAACCATCGCCCCTCTAGGTGGTGAGAACTGTGCAGCCACCAATGGAGTGAGATTCTGGTCTTGGAAGACAGGATTATCCTCCGGTGCATGTGTAGGTGGGATCCGGACCACTTGTCCAACAGGTCCCACTGGAACACTCTGGCATGGAGCCTGCCAAACTGAATGGCCTCGTAAGCCGCAACCATCTTCCCCAGCAACCGAATGCATTGATGGATTAACACTCTTGCTGGTTTCAGAATTTGTTTGACCAGACTCTGGATCTCCAGAGCCATTCCACTAGAAGAAAACCTCTTTTGTGTCCAGTATCACTCCCAAAAACAACAACCGCGTCATTAGGACCAACTGCGATTTTGGCAAGTTTAGGAGCCAACCATGTTGTTAAAGAACTGTCAGGGAGAGTAGATGTTTTGCACCAACTGGTACCTGGATCTCGCCTTTATCAGGAGATCATCCAAGTACGGGATAATTGTGACTCCTTGCTTGCGAAGGAGAACCATTATTTCCGCCATCACCCTGGTGAAAATCCTCGGAGCCGTGGACAGACCAAACGGCAACGTCTGAAATTGGTAATGACAATCATGAATTGCAAACCTCAGGTAGCTTGATGCAGTGGCTAAATGGGAACATGTAAGTAGGCATCCTTTATGTCTACCAAAACCATGAAATCTCCTTTATCCCCCGGACTGGAGATCACTACCCTGAGAGATTCCATCTTGAAATTTAATTTCTTTAGGTAGAAATTAAGGGATTTCAGATTTAAGATTGGTCTGACTGAGCCGTCCGGCTTCGGGACCACGAAGAGGCTTGAATAAAAACCTTCTCCCTGCTGACTAAGGCTGATTTGAACAATCGGTGAGGGGGAACTTCTTGAAACCCCAGTTTGTACCCTTGGGACACTATTTGTAAAACCCACGAGTCGAGGTCCGAATGAATCCAGAACTGACTGAAGAGTTTTAGACATGCCCCCCAGTGGCGGAACTAGCGAGCAGTGGGCCCATGTGCGACAAAATGGCTTAGGCCCCCCCCCCCATCCCATTTAAGTCCACCCCCTCACCCCTGGAGAGGATCTGGTGAGGGGGGCCTGCTCAGGGAAGTGGATACCTAGCAACAGTGCCGTAACTAGACATTTTAGCAGTGTGTGCAAGAAACGGCATTGGAGCCCCACCCCTGCATGCAAAACAGGGGCAGTGCGCGCCGTAGGCGCGTGCAAAAAAACATAGTGGCGTGGCTTCGTGGTTAAGGGGTGTGGCCACAAAATAATACCAATTCATAAAACGGTGCACAGTAGTCTCCATTATTCAAATTACGCCCCACAGTAGCACCACTACACCAGGTAGAGACCCTTTTACACCTTACGGCGGACAGATTCCTCTTTTTACACATTACAGCAGACAGCGTCCTCTTTTTACACATTACAGCAGACAGCGTCCCCTTTTTACACATTACGGCAGACAGCATCCCCCTTTTTTACACAACGGCAGACAGCGTGCCCTTGTTACACATAGCGGCAGACAGCGTACATTTTTTTCACATAACGGCAGACAGCCTGCCCTTGTTAAACATGGCGGCAGACAGCGTACACTTTTTACACATAACGGCAGACAGCCTGCCCTTGTTAAACATAGCGGCAGACAGCGTACACTTTTTTCACATAACAGCAGTCAGCCTGCCCTTGTTACACATAATGGCAGACATCGTACACTTTTTACACATTACAGCAGACAGCTTGCCCTTGTTACACATTACAGCAGACAGCTTGCCCTTGTTACACATTTTGGCAGACAGCGTGCCCTTGTTACACATTACGGCAGACAGCATCCCCCTTGTTACACATTACGGCAGGCAGATTCCCCCTTGTTACACATTGCGGCAAGCAGATTCCCCCTTTTTACACATTGCGGCAAGCAGCTTCCCCCTTTTTACACCATGCGGCAGGCAGATTCCCCCTTTTTACACATTGCGGCAGGCAGTCCCCCTTTTTACACATAGCTGCAGGCAGATTCCCCCTTTTTACACATAGCGGCAGGCAGATTCCCCCTTTTTACACATTGCGGCAGGCAGTCCCCCTTTTTACACATAGCTGCAGGCAGATTCCCCCTTTTAACACATAGCTGCAGGCAGATTCCCCCCTTTTACACATAGCTGCAGGCAGATTCCCCCTTTTTACACATAGCGGCAGGCAGATTCCCCCTTTTTACACATAGCGGCAGGCAGATTCCCCCTTTTTACACATAGCGGCAGGCAGATTCCCCCTTTTTACACATAGCGGCAGGCAGTCCCAAGAAAGAAAGAGAAGAAAGAAAGAAAGAAAGAAAGAAAGAAAGAAAGAAAGAAAGAAAGAAAGAAAGAAAGAAAGAAAGAAAGAAAGAAAGAAAGAAAGAAAGAAAGAAGAATTATACTTACCCTCTCCGCTGGCTCAGGCTCCTCGTGCAGCTTGACGATTCCCGGGCAGTAGAGAAGGAGGAGGAGGGAGGTAGAGGAGGGAGCCGCAGCAGCGCTGTGTTATTGGTGGAGGCGCTGCTGCTGCTGCCCCTCTGCTTCACTATAGGCTGTTCTCGGAAGACAGCCTATAGTGAAGCAGAGGGGCAGCAGCAGCAGCGCCTCCACCAGTAACAAAGCGCTGCTGCGGCTCCTTCCTTCACCTCCCTCCTCCTCCTCCCCCCCCCCTCCGTGCCGCTGCTCCTCTCATCTCCAAGCGACCCTCCTCCCTCTTCGTGTGTTACAGAGGCGGCAGCGTGTCTGGTGCTGCGGCTGCTGCCCGTAGTGCCCTGGCCTGATCTGTTCGTTACGACGGGCGGGCGGCTGGAGTCGCAGGACGCAGACCCGACGGGAGCGCTGGTGTGCGGCTGCGGCATGATACAATGAGTCATTGTGACTCATTGTAATGCCGGCGGCTGTGGGCCCTTGAGTGCGGCGGGGCCCCAGTGCAATGCACTGCCTGCCCTGCCAGTAGTTCCGCCCCTGGTGCCCCCCACTGGTGTGGGCTCCTGCAAGAGAGCCCCAGCGTCATGCAGTGGATTTGGCAGAAGCAGAGGACTCTGCTCCTGCGATCTTGAAGAGGCTTCTTGGAGTCAGCATCAGCATTCCCTTGGTGAATCCACAATGCCCTCCTATCCGAGACTGCCATGAAATTGGCCCGTGAGCACTTGTGCCCGGTGTAGGATTTTTAAATATGTGTAGTTTACTGTATGCAAGGGTTTAAAACCTTTTAGGAACTGAGATCTAAGGTGTATTACATGTAGTTTAAAAAAACCAAAAAAGGTTTATTTTATGGCAGTAGTTTCCAAACTGGGGTTCTTGCACTGGTAGCATAGTTTGGTGGTCCTGGACCAATTAAAATTATTTATACTTTATTAAATTGGCAAAACCATTCCCTCACAACATAACTGAACCTGAGGATGACATGCTATAAACACAATTTACTTAATTTTATATTTTTTTCTGAATTTCTCAATAAAAAAAACTTTGGCCTAGGGGTGCCGTGAAACAAATTTTGATACTATTTATTTATATAGTGCTCTTTCTCCAACAGGACTCAAGGCGCTTGAGATATGGCTTCTGGAACTGAACACAGGATTCTAAATGTGGCTGTACCAAGGACCTATACAGTGGCATTACAGGTTGAGTATCCCTTATCCAAAATGCTTGGGACCAGAGGAATTTTGGATATCGGATTTTTCTGTATTTTGGAATAATTGCATACCATAACGAGATATTATGGTGATGGGACCTAAATCTAAGCACAGAATGCATTTATGTTTCATATATACCATATACACACAGCCTGAAGGTCATTTTAGCCAATATTTTTTATAACTTTGTGCATTAAACAAAGTGTGTGTACATTCACAGAATTCATTTATGTGTCATATACACCTTATACACACAGTCTGAAGTTCATTTAATACAATATTTTTAATAACTTTGAGTATTAAACAAAGTTTGTGTACACTGAGCCATCAAAAAACAAAGGTTTCACTATCTCAGTCTCACTCAAAAAAGTCCGTATTTCGGAATATTCCGTATTTCGGAATATTTGGATATGGGATACTCAACCTGTATTACTTTTTTCTGCTACTGGTTCTTTACCTATGCAAACAAGCATCTGACTTGCCTTTCCTATTGCTTTGTTACATTGCTCACCTGAAATAGTAATACTTAGATAGCTTTCCTCTTGCCATTATAATGCCCTTAATATTATAGTTAGCCTTTGTATTTTTGAGACGTGTATGATTTTGCATTTTTTGGCATTAAATGTTGCCATGTTCTTGACCATTCCTCTAGTCCAGGGGCGGAACTGCCAGAGACAACGGAGTCAGTTGCCGCCGGGCTCCAGCCCTAAAGGGGCTTCCTCCATTGCCCTCCGGCTGTTACGTGCCCTTCCTACTAAATAGACAAAGGCGCTACCAGCAGGGTCTCGCAGTTTGTACATTCCATGCCGTAACACCCTTCTTTCCACCTTTTTCAAGACCCAGCCCAGCAGCCTCGCCGCTGCCACCACCGCTAGCTGCAGCACTGCCAGCGGTGGGGTGCCCCTGCTTCTTCTCACACCACAGATAGCTGGGCAGCACTGCAACTGCCTGCCAGATTGCTCCGCCCCCTTCCGGCTCCAAAGCACCTCTGCTGCCCAGTGATCCAGGAGCCTGCTGCTAGGAAGAAGTGGCCGAGCTTCAGCAAGCGAGTCTGGACACTGGCGGAGGAAGCCATGATAACCAGATAATGGGGAGTGGAGAGCCAGTTCCAAGGTAATACTTTATACAGCTGGTTGAGATCCTGGTCGGTGGATATGGATTCCAAGAAAACCCTGGAGGTGCTTCCTTTCAAGGGAGACACTCTCTTTGGAGAAGACCTCAATAAGATTGTAGCTGATCTGGCTACTGCTAAAACAGCTTGCCTACCTAGTATGACTCCTACCACGCAGAAGGCTAAAAGTACTTTCCCTTGGCCCTTTCATCCTCAAGGTAAAGCGTACCCAAGGTCAGGCATACCCAAAGCAAGCTCATGCTTCCAGACCTGCCAAGCCCAGACTGAAGCAAGCCTGGGCTGCCCATCAGCCTGCTTCCAAAACGGACAAGCCTGCCGCATGACGGTGCAGGCCTCCCTCTGGGGGATCCCAGGGTGGGGGGCCCGACTTCTAGGTTTGGCATAATTCTAAGCTAGAGAATTCTGTTTGGAGCTCACCTTGTACTTTGTGAAGAAATAATCAGCATTGTGGCTGAGCAGATACATGTAGTGTGTGGCTGCAAACTGCATGGATCTGCTGCGTTGTAATGCTGATACTTTTTTTTTTCAAAGTACCAATAGCTTCATATAATGTTCACAATTTTTATGCAGGATCAAATAGCTCAATAGGTAGGGTGTTTGATTAGAATTCAACAGGTTATAGGTTTGAATCCTGGGTATGGTAGTTTGAGATGTGTTATTTAATAAAGTATGTTGTTCTGACTGCCGGCATCCTATCACCTGGGATATCATACTAAATAAATGGAGTTGATCAATTTTTTTAATTTTTTTTTTAAACTAGGGACAATTTCCAGATACTTTTCTTTATAACTGAGATTGCCCCCTGGAACTTCACATCAGTTGACAACTATGCATGAGTGGGCAGTGCTTGCTCTGGATCTGCCCACCCATTTATGTGCCGTCATAAAAGAAAGCACAACTGACAGTTATCCTGGGCGTACACTACACAATTATCTGTCAGGCTATCTATCCAGTCTGGATGGATGGAATGAAAATCTGGTAATGTATAGGAGCAAATGTCAATTAACCATTTGCTCCCAAACACTAGAAAAGTGGTCAAAAATGGTCATTACACAAATTAGTTAAACCCAAAATTTAACCAATTTGTTTAGGGGACCATTTTTGTCCATTTTCTAGTGTTTGAGAGTAAATCGTTGATGGTCATTTGCTCACATAGATAACCGGATTTCTATTCCAACCAGCCAGTGTTGGAGATATGGTCTGCCAGATTACATAATGCATACCAGAGCCATAACTAGACTTTTTGGTGCCCTGTGACAGATAATTATATGCCCCCCCCCTCCCCATTTTTGCAATATGGACAAAAGGCGCATGCCTTGTGGGGAAGGGGCATAACAAGATTGGTCTCAGAGAAAGCACATGAGATATGAAGATATATCTAGTATACTTGACACTCAATGGTTTGTGGTATTGCCGGGGTGCCCTCCTTAAATGCATATACAGTCACACATGGCGTGTTTGTGCAAATGGCATATCAGCAGTCAGCACTAACTGGTGACATGCCATTTGTACAAGTAAGCCATGTGTGACTAATATATAAACATACTTTATTAAATAACACCTCAAACTATCATACCCAGGATTCAAACCTATAACCTGTTGAATTCTAATCAAATACCCTACCCATTGAGCTACTTGATCCTGCATCTATTCTAACCTCCAAAAACAGATTCAGTTGCATTTTCCAGCGTGTTTTGTTTGCGCCTTTGCAAATGTCTTACATCGACAAACTTATTTAGTACTATTTTGCAAATAGGGTTACATTGTCGCAACATTGTGTTCCCTAATTGCTTGATTTTTTTAAATGCAACAATTGATAAAGACACCTGATAATTGCTCTGTGGAGTCTTATTTTGTGTCTACTTCTTATCTACATTTAATTCCCTACCTCTAATCAAGGCATTTTTAAATGCTGGGGGCTGCCAGGACGTGAGGCCTACCTAGACTTTAGATCTGAATTTGAATGTACTTGTGAACTAACTTAATTTCCTACTTCTAAATTCATTCCTAAATTCACTACTTACATTAATCCTGTAGTTGGGCATTTTGAGCCTTCAATTGTGGGCATTGTTTTGTGTCCAGACCAGCAGCTGGTGGTGTGCATTTGCTGGAAAGGCATCGAAGACCTCCGATATGCTGCATCTCCTGATGTGTGTCTCCCTCAAGTGGCTGTCAGCAAATGCATGCTAGACACCCCATTCCAAGCTGATTGTGACATCACGGAACATGCATCATAGAACAGGCATGCTAGAATATGGGTCTTCAACCTGCGACCCTCCAGCTGCTGTGGAACTACATATACCAGCATGCCCTGCCTCAGTTTTAGCATACCTTAATAGCAAAACTGTGGCAGGGCATGCTGGGATGTGTAGTTTCACAGCAGCTGGAGGGCCACAGGATGAAGACCCATGTGCTAGAGCCAAGCCGCAGGTACATTGAATGCTAGCAAGCTGAATGTTTAAATCCTTTTTGTTCCGCAGCATTCCAATGCGGAAGATTCCATGGAACCAGAGATTATTCCATTGAGAAGGACATGCTGCCTGGATGACTGCACTGTGCAAATTAAATCACGGAGCCAGTTGGCTTGTTGGTGGCTCTGGTGACTGGGTGGTTGGGTGGGCGGTGTGTCGGAGGTGGAGCACATGCAAATGAATGTGTATCATCCAGCTAGTGAGAGTGAAAACTCATGCAGGAGTGTGCCTGCTTGTCAGTGGGTTATGCACCTTGCCAGGCGTCAAATCTACATGGAGCAGCTGGAGGGGACAAGAGCAGGTTTGCAAAATATAGATAGAAGAGCATATATGCTGGCGCATTCTCCATGATTGTGTCAGTTTATGTTTTGGTGCACTGCACTTTCCTTCACTAAGTTTTAGCCATTTTGGTTAAACGCAAGTGTAGTTGCTTCCTGCCCTTTTGGCTGTGATCTTGTATCGTGGTTGAAGGGTCTGCTGGAGGGATTGTTTTCTTCATTGGCGAGAGACTGAAGATATTCCAGGATGGAAGGCTTGGGAACACTATCCGTTTTTCAGTTGTGGAAGAGTTGAAAGACCGGATTGGACTACATTCTATAGTAAAGGATATCTTTGTATTTATTAATCCTCCCTTTATATGTGTCTGTCTTTCAATAAAGCTTCGGGCTTGTGATTCCCTCACCCTCTTACACTCCACACCCATAGCCTTATTAACTGTTGTATTATTGTATTGTTTAAATGTATAGTGCAGTTCATGATTTATAGTGTAGGCTGGCCTGTGCTGTAGTTCTTGAACTGTACTATACCGACAGCATTTGTATTGTGTTTTGGCTGTGCTGCAACACGGTACTTATGTGTGTAATGTTTATGTATGTTTTTTTGCTTCTTTATGTCAATAAAGACTGCTTTTTCAGTCCAATATCTGAAAACAATCAATGTTTATCTTTGATGGCAATAGAAGTGGTATGATATTTGCTGCTTTTGAAAGGCAATATCTGATATGTCCCCTATCTGGGAACCATATATTAAATGGCTTTTCAGAAAAGGGAGATGGGAGAAGAGCTTTCAGTACTTGTAGGACCGATGCTCATTTCCTATTCTAGCCTCCAAAAACAGATTCCGTTGCATTTTCCAGCGTGTTTTGGATGCGCCTTTGCAAATGTCTTACATCGACAAACTTATTTAGTACTATTTTGCAAATAGGGTTACATTGTTGCAACATTGTGTTCCCTAATTGCTTGATTTTTTAAATGCAACAATTGATAAAGACACCTGATAACTGCTCTGTGGAGTCTTATTTTGTGTCTACTTCTTATCTACATTTAATTCTCTACCTCTAATCAAGGCATTTTTAAATGCTGGGGGCTGCCAGGACGTGAGGCCTATCTAGACTTTAGATCTGAATTTGAATGTACTTGTGAACTAACTTAATTTCCTACTTCTAAATTCATTCCTAAATTCACTACTTACATGAATCCTGTAGTTGGGCATTTTGGGACTTCGATTGTGGGCATTGTTTTGTGTCCAGACCAGCAGCAGGTGGTGTGCATTTGCTGGAAAGGCATCGAAGACCTCCGATATGCTGCATCTCCTGATGTGTGTCTCCCTCAAGTGTCTGTCAGCAAATGCCTGCTAGACACCCCATTCCAAGCTGATTGTGACATCACGGTACATGCATCACAGAACAGGCATGCTAGAACATGGGTCTTCAACCTGCGACCCTCCAGCTGCTGTGGAACTACACATCCCAGCATGCCCTGCCTCAGTTTTAGCATACCTTAATAGCAAAACTGTGGCAGGGCATGCTGGGATGAGTAGTTTCACAGCAGCTGGAGGGCCACAGGATGAAGACCCATGTGCTAGAGCCAAGCCGCAGGTACATTGAATGCTAGCAAGCTGAATATTTAAATCCTTTTTGTTCCGCAGCATTCCAATGTGGAAGATTCCATGGAACCAGAGATCCTTCCATTGAGAAGGACATGCTGCCTGGATGACTACACTGTGCAAATTAAATCACGGAGCCAGTTGGTTTGTGGGTGGCTCTGGTGACTGGGTGGTTGGGTGGGTGGTGTGTCGGAGGTGGAGCACATGCAAATGATTGTGTATCATCCAGCTAGTGAGAGAGAAAACTCATGCAGGAGTGTGCCTGCTTGTCAGTGGGTTATGCACCTTGCCAGACGTCAAATCTACATAGAGCAGCTGGAGGGGACAAGAGCAGGTTTGCAAAATATAGATAGAAGAGCATATATGCTGGCACATTCTCCATGATTGTGTCAGCTTATGTTTTGGTGCACTGCACTTTCCTCCACTAAGTTTTAGCCATTTTTGTTAAGCTCAAGTGTAGTTGCTTCTCGGCCTTTTGGCTGTGATCTTGTATCGTGGTTGAAGGGTCTGCTGGAGGGAGGGATTGTTTTCTTCATTGGCGAAAGACCAAAAATATTCCAGGATGGAAGGCTTGGGAACACTGTCCGTTTTTCAGTTGTGGAAGAGCACAGAGGTCGGATTGGACTACATTCTATAGTAAAGGATACCTTTCTATTTATTGCCCCTCCCCTTATATGTGACTGTGTTACAATAAAGCTTCGGTCTTGTGATTCCCTCACCCTCTTACACTCCACACACATAGCCTTATTAACTGTTGTATTATTGTATAGTTTAAATGTATAGTGCAGTTCATGATTTATAGTGTAGGCTGGCCTGTGCTGTAGTTCTTGAACTGTACTATACCGACAGCATTTGTATTGTGTTTTGGCTGTGCTGCAACACAGTACTTATGTGTGTAATGTTTATGTATGTTTTTTTGCTTCTTTATGTCCATATAGACTGCTTTTTCAATCCAATATCTGAAAACAATCAATGTTTATCTTTGATGGCAATAGAAGTGGTATGATATTTGCTGCTTTTGAAAGGCAATATCTGATATGTCCCCTATCTGGGAACCATATATTAAATGGCTTTTCAGAAAAGGAAGATGGTAGAAGAGCTTTCAGTACTTGTTGGACCGATGCACATTTCCTATTCTAGCCTCCAAAAACAGATTCAGTTGCATTTTCCAGTGTGTTTTAAATGCGCCTTTGCAAATGTCTTACATCGACAAACTTATTTAGTACTATTTTGCAAATAGGGTTACATTGTTGCAACATTGTGTTCCCTAATTGCTTGATTTTTTAAATGCAACAATTGATAAAGACACCTGATAACTGCTCTGTGGAGTCTTATTTTGCGTCTACTTCTTATCTACATTTAATTCCCTACCTCTAATCAAGGCATTTTTAAATGCTGGGGGCTGCCAGGACGTGAGGCCTACCTAGACTTTAGATCTGAATTTGAATGTACTTGTGAACTAACTTAATTTCCTACTTCTAAATTCATTCCTAAATTCACTACTTACATGAATCCTGTAGTTGGGCATTTTGGGACTTCAATTGTGGGCATTGTTTTGTGTCCAGACCAGCAGCAGGTGGTGTGCATTTGCTGGAAAGGCATCGAAGACCTCCGATATGCTGCATCTCCTGATGTGTGTCTACCTCAAGTGGCTGTCAGCAAATGCCTGCTAGATACCCCATTCCAAGCTGATTGTGACATCACGGAACATGCATCATAGAACAGGCATGCTAGAACATGGGTCTTCAACCTGCGACCCTCCAGCTGCTGTGGAACTACACATCCCAGCATGCCCTGCCTCAGTTTTAGCATACCTTAATAGCAAAACTGTGGCAGGGCATGCTGGGATGTGTAGTTTCACAGCAGCTGGAGGGCCACAGGATGAAGACCCATGTGCTAGAGCCAAGCCGCAGGTACATTGAATGCTAGCAAGCTGAATGTTTAAATCCTTTTTGTTCCGCAGCATTCCAATGCGGAAGATTCCATGGAACCAGAGATTATTCCATTGAGAAGGACATGCTGCCTGGATGACTGCACTGTGCAAATTAAGTCACGAAGCCAGTTGGCTTGTGGGTGGCTCTGGTGACTGGGTGGTTGGGTGGGTGGTGTGTCGGAGGTGGAGCACATGCAAATGAATGTGTATCATCCAGCTAGTGAGAGTGAAAACTCATGCAGGAGTGTGCCTGCTTGTCAGTGGGTTATGCACCTTGCCAGACGTCAAATCTACATGGAGCAGCTGGAGGGGACAAGAGCAGGTTTGCAAAATATAGACAGAAGAGCTCTCCAGCCTAGTTTGCTGTCTGTTTACACTTCTCTTTTCTTGAGCCGCTCCCTTATATGCCCTTGCGCACTATCCTGACTTCTCCCATCTGCTTACTTTGTGCCTTCCAACGCACAATGCGAACTACAGGTAGTGCTGCAGGGCCCACACCCTTTTACTTGCCATACAGAGCAGCTCTGGAGCTGTTACAGTGCCCAGCTTCTGCAAGAAATCAGCTTGAATGCTTCAGGGGCTGGGGCATAGCCAACATGAGCCCCACACCGAAGGAGGGTGGAGGTGTTTAATGCGAACTAGGGGTCATCCAAGCGCCGCAAAAGGCCGCCATGCCCTGCACGCCCCTTTTCTCTTTTCATATGCAGACGAGGGTTGAAGCCAACTTTGACCCACTGCTTGGATGACATCACCATATGCAAATCCATCTGCTGCAGGCCTTCCCCCAGGAATGCTTGCACTAGTTGTTGCATTTGGTTTGTTGTTTGGGGGTGCTTCAGTATTAGGCAGCCTTCTGCCCTCCCATGTTCATCTGAAAATATGTGTTCTCCCTGCAGTTGTTGTCCCCAGATGAGAGTTCCCTTGTGCTGCCTCAGTTGAATCTTCTTTACTTGACAGAGATGTGCCTGAGCAGCGGCCCTCCCCAGCCCTATCCCAAATCATACTTATTTTGCATAGGAGATACCATGGTCATGAAGATTGCTCTCCCAGGGTGAGGTTCATTCATTGCATTCTGGGTATGCTGACCCCTGTGATTTCCCCAAATGTGGGAAACTTGACTGCATTATTTGTGGTAGTGGGGGACTGTGTTTGTGCTTTCCTCTGGTCAGCTCTGGTAAAAGTCAGATTTCTTTGTCTCAGATCTTCCTCTAGCCTTGTTCTTCTTTCGAGAGTTCCCTTGTGCTGCCTCAGTTGGATCTCCTTTACTTGACAGGGGGGTGCCCAAGCAGCGACCCTCCCCAGCTCTAGCCCAACTCCTACTTACCTGCCAGGTGAGATACTATGATCATGGAGGTGCTTCTCCCAGGGCAAGGCTCACCCATTGCACTCTGGGTGTGCTGCCCCTGTGATTTCCCCAAATGTGGGAAACTTGACTGCATAATTTGTGTTTCCACTGGTCGGCTTTCATATAATTCAGATCTCTTTGTCTCAGGTCTCTCTCCAGCCTAGTTTGCAGTCTGTTTCCACTTCTTTTTTTTTTGAGCCCCTCCCTTCTATACCCTTGTGCACTATCCTGACTTCTCCTCCTGTCTGCTTACTTTGTGCCTTCCAATGCACAATGCAAACTACAGGTAGAGCTGCAGGGCCCACAAACTTTTACTTGCATTACAGAGCAGCTCTGGAGCTGTTACAGTGCCAAGCTGCTGCAAGAAATCAGCTTGAATGCTTCAGGGGCTGGGGCATTGCCAACATGAGCCCCACACCGAAGGAGGGTGGGGGTGTTTAATGCGAACTAAGGGTCATCCAAGCGCCGCAAATGGCCGCCATTCCCTGCATACCCCTTTTCTCTTTTCATATGCAGATGAGGGTTCCAGCCAACTTTGGCACACTGCTTGGATGACATCACTGTATGCAAATCCGTCTTCTGCAGACCTTCCCCCAGGAATGCTTGTACTAGTTGTTGCATTTGGTTTGTTGTTTGGGGGTGCTTCAGTATTAGGCTGCCTTCTGCCCTCCCATGTTCATCTGAAAATATGTGTTCTCCCTGCAGTTGTTGTCCCCAGATGAGAGTTCCCTTGTGCTGCCTCAGTTGAATCTCCTTTACTTGACAGAGATGTGCCTGAGCAGCGGCCCTCCCCAGCCCTATCCCAAAGCATACTTATTTTGCATAGGAGATATCATGGTAATGAAGACTGTTATCCCAGGGTGAGGTTCATTCATTGCATTCTGGGTATGCTGACCCCTGTGATTTCCCCAAATGTGGGAAACTCGACTTCATTATTTGTGGTAGTGGGGGACTGTGTTTGTGCTTTCCTCTGGTCAACTCTGGTAAAAGTCAGATTTATTTGTCTCAGATCTTCCTCTAGCCTTGTTCTTCTTTCGAGAGTTCCCTTGTGCTGACTCAGTTGGATCTCCTTCACTTGACAGGGAAGTGTCCGAGAAGCGACCCTACCCAGCTCTAGCCCAACTCCTACTTACCTGCCAGGTGAGATACTATGATCATGAAGGTGCTTCTCCCAGGGCAAGGCTCATCCATTGCACTCTGGGTGTGCTGCTCTTGCGATTTCCCCAAATGTGGAAAACTTGACTGCATAATTTGTGTTTCCCCTGGTCGGCTCTCGTATAATTCAGATCTCTTTGTCTCAGGTCTCTCTCCAGCCTAGTTTGCTGTCTGTTTCCACTTCTCTTTTCTTGAGCCGCTCCCTTCTATGCCCTTGCGCACTATTATGACCTCTCCTGTCTGCTTACTTTGTGCCTTCCAACGTCAATGCAAACTACAGGTAGTGCTGCAGGGCCCACACCCTTTTACATGCTTTACAGAGCAGCTCTGGAGCTGTTACAGTGCCCAGCTGCTGCAAGAAATCAGCTTGAATGCTTCAGGGGCTGGGGCATAGCCAACATGAGCCCCACACCGAAGGAGGGTGGAGGTGTTTAATGTGAATTAGGGGTCATCCAAGCGCCGCAAAAGGCCGCCATGCCCTGCACATCCCTTTTTTCTTTTCATATGCAGACGAGGGTTGAAGCCAACTTTGACCCACTGCTTGGATGACATCACCATATGCAAATCCATCTGCTGCAGGCCTTCCCCCAGGAATGCTTGCACTAGTTGTTGCATTTGGTTTGTTGTTTGGGGGTGCTTCAGTATTAGGCAGCCTTCTGCCCTCCCATGTTCATCTGAAAATATGTGTTCTCCCTGCAGTTGTTGTCCCCAGATGAGAGTTCCCTTGTGCTGCCTCAGTTGAATCTTCTTTACTTGACAGAGATGTGCCTGAGCAGCGGCCCACCCCAGCTCTATCCCAAATCATACTTATTTTGCATAGGAGATACCATGGTCATGAAGATTGTTCTCCCAGGTTGAGGTTCATTCATTGCATTCTGGGTATGCTGACCCATGTGATTTCCCCAAATGTGGGAAACTTGACGGCATTATTTGTGGTAGTGGGGGACTGTGTTTGTGCTTTCCTCTGGTCAGCTCTGGTAAAAGTCAGATTTCTTTGTCTCAGATCTTCCTCTAGCCTTGTTCTTCTTTCGAGAGTTCCCTTGTGCTGCCTCAGTTGGATCTCCTTCACTTGACAGGGGGGTGCCCGAGCAGCGACCCTCCCCAGCTCTAGCCCAACTCCTACTTACCTGCCAGGTGAGATACTATGATCATGTAGGTGCTTCTCCCAGAGCAAGGCTCACCCATTGCACTCTGGGTGTGCTGCCCCTGTGATTTCCCCAAATGTGGGAAACTTGACTGCATAATTTGTGTTTCCCCTGGTCGGCTCTCGTATAATTCAGATCTCTTTGTCTCAGGTCTCTCTCCAGCCTAGTTTGCTGTCTGTTTCCACTTCTCTTTTCTTGAGCCGCTCTCTTCTATGCCCTTGCGCACTATTCTGACCTCTCCTGTCTGCTTACTTTGTGCCTTCCAACGCACAATGCAAATTACAGGTAGTGCTGCAGGGCCCACGCCCTTTTACATGCTTTACAGAGCAGCTCTGGAGCTGTTACAGTGCCCAGCTGCTGCAAGAAATCAGCTTGAATGCTTCAGGGGCTGGGGCATAGCCAACATGAGCCCCACACCGAAGGAGGGTGGAGATGTTTAATGCGAATTAGGGGTCATCCAAGCGCCGCAAAAGGCCGCCATTCCCTGCACATCCCTTTTTTCTTTTCATATGCAGACGAGGGTTGAAGCCAACTTTGACCCACTGCTTGGATGACATCACCATATGCAAATCCATCTGCTGCAGGCCTTCCCCAGGAATGCTTGCACTAGTTGTTGCATTTGGTTTGTTGTTTGGGGGTGCTTCAGTATTAGGCAGCCTTCTGCCCTCCCATGTTCATCTGAAAATATGTGTTCTCCCTGCAGTTGTTGTCCCAAGATGAGAGTTCCCTTGTGCTGCCTCAGTTGAATCGCCTTTACATGACAGAGATGTGCATGAGCAGCGGCCCTCCCCAGCCCTATCCCAAATCATACTTATTTTGCATAGGAGATACCATGGTCATGAAGATTGTTCTCCCAGGGTGAGGTTCATTCATTGCATTCTGGGTATGCTGACCCCTGTGATTTCCCCAAATGTTGGAAACTCGACTGCATTATTTGTGGTAGTGGGGGGCTGTGTTTGTGCTTTCCTCTGGTCAGCTCTGGTAAAAGTCAGATTTCTTTGTCTCAGATCTTCCTCTAGCCTTGTTCTTCTTTCGAGAGTTCCCTTGTGCTGCCTCAGTTGGATCTCCTTCACTTGACAGGGGGGTGCCCGAGCAGCGACCCTCCCCAGCTCTAGCCCAACTCCTACTTACCTGCCAGGTGAGATACTATGATCATGTAGGTGCTTCTCCCAGGGCAAGGCTCACCCATCGCACTCTGGGTGTGCTGCCCCTGTGATTTCCCCAAATGTGGGAAACTTGACTGCATAATTTGTGTTTCCCCTGGTCGGCTCTCGTATAATTCAGATGTCTTTGTCTCAGGTCTCTCTCCAGCCCAGTTTGCTGTCTGTTTCCACTTCTCTTTTCTTGAGCCGCTCCCTTCTATGCCCTTGCGCACTATCCTGACTTCTCCCGTCTGCTTACTTTGTGCCTTCCAATGCACAATGCGAACTACAGGTAGTGCTGCAGTGCCCACACCCTTTTACTTGCCTTACAGAGCAGCTCTGGAGCTGTTACAGTGCCCAGCTGCTGCAAGAAATCAGCTTGAATGCTTTAGGGGCTGGGGCATAGCCAACATGAGCCCCACACCGAAGGAGGGTGGGGGTGTTTAATGCGAACTAGGGGTCATCCAAGCGCTGCAAAAGGCCGCCATGCCCTGCACGCCCCTCTTCTCTATTCATATGCAGATGAGTGTTGAAGCCAACTTTGACCCACTGCTTGGATGACATCACCATATGCAAATCCATCTGCTGCAGGCCTTCCCCCAGGAATGCTTGCACTAGTTGTTGCATTTGGTTTGTTGTTTGGGGGTGCTTCAGTATTAGGCAGCCTTCTGCCCTCCCATGTTCATCTGAAAATATGTGTACCTCCTGCAGTTGTTGTCCCCAGATGAGAGTTCCCTTGTGCTGCCTCAGTTGAATCTCCTTTACTTGACAGAGATGTGCCTGAGCAGCGGCCCTCTCCAGCCCTATCCCAAATCATACTTATTTTGCATAGGAGATACCATGGTCATGAAGATTGTTCTCCCAGGGTGAGGTTCATTCATTGCATTCTGGGTATGCTGACCCCTGTTATTTCCCCAAATGTGGTAAACTTGACAGCATTATTTGTGGTAGTGGGGGACTGTGTTTGTGCTTTCCTCTGGTCAGCTCTGGTAAAAGTCAGATTTCTTTGTCTCAGATCTTCCTCTAGCCTTGTTCTTCTTTCGAGAGTTTCCTTGTGCTGCCTCAGTTGGATCTCCTTCACTTGACAGGGGGGTGCCCGAGCAGCGACCCTCCCCAGCTCTAGCCCAACTCCTACTTACCTGCTAGGTGAGATACTATGATCATGAAGGTGCTTCTCCCAGGGCAAGGCTCACCAATTGCACTCTGGGTGTGCTGTTCCTGCGATATCCCCAAATGTGGGAAACTTGACTGCATAATTTGTGTTTCCCCTGGTCGGCTCTCGTATAATTCAGATCTCTTTGTCTCATGTCTCTCTCCAGCCTAGTTTGCTGTCTGTTTACACTTCTCTTTTCTTGAGCCACTCCCTTCTATGCCCTTGCGCACTATCTTGACTTCTCCCGTCTGCTTACTTTGTGCCTTCCAACGCACAATGCGAACTACAGGTAGTGCTGCAGGGCCCACACCCTTTTAGTTGCCTTACAGAGCAGCTCTGGAGCTATTACAGTGCCTAGCTGCTGCAAGTAATCAGCTTGAATGCTTCAGGGGCTGGGGCATAGCCAACATGAGCCCCACACCGAAGGAGGGTGGAGGTGTTTAATGTGAATTAGGGGTCATCCAAGCGCCGCAAAAGGCCGCCATGCCCTGCACGCCCCTTTTCTCTTTTCATATGCAGACGAGGGTTGAAGCCAACTTTGACCCACTGCTTGGATGACATCACCATATGCAAATCCATCTGCTGCAGGCCTTCCCCCAGGAATGCTTGTACTAGTTGTTGCATTTGGTTTGTTGTTTGGGGGTGCTTCAGTATTAGGCAGCCTTCTGCCCTCCCATGTTCATCTGAAAATATGTGTTCTCCCTGCAGTTGTTGTCCCCAGATGAGAGTTCCCTTGTGCTGCCTCAGTTGAATCTCCTTTACTTGACAAGGGAGGCATTTTGGATTTTTTCTTTGGGTACCCTTACACCTGATGGTCTGAATGAGAGCATCGAACTGAACAACATTGGCAGTCTCTGAAGATTTTATCTATTGATTTACCTAATATATTATTTATTGAATATCCATTTATTGTATGTTTATTAAATAAACAAAATTATTAGAAGTAGCTATTTTGGAAACAGCTTTCCTCTTAGGATGAAACTGTATAATCCTGTTGTGTGTGTTCCTTTAAAGTTCTTTAGTAAAATCCACTAGTAATGATGAACATCAGATTTCTTCCTCCATCCTCTTTTTACACTTTCTCTTGGTTCTATATATATATTTTTTTTTTCTATTTTTATTTTTCCCCCCTCCTTCTCCCAAAAGGCCCCCCTCCCTCCCCCCCCCTCCCTGTTTTAAATTTTAAAATCTTTAAATATTTAAATCTTCGAATCCTTAAATTGTCTGTTTAATATTTATTTTTTCTTCAATTCTTTTTGTTGTTTAAACAGCAATGTAATTATTCCAGGGGTTAAAATAATGAAATATAGAAATAATATTAACAAAAATTAAAGGTAAAAATGAATTGATAGAATGATCCCATTAAAAGTAATTAAATAATATGGATGTTAAGCTGAGCGGGTTGGATTCGAACATGGGACTAGCTGCATAGAGTGCATTTGATGTTTCCCCTGCGCCACAAGAAATGCTTTAGTAGTGGCATGGATTTATGTTACCCTAAAAGGTTTTGATAAAGCTAAATATTTATCTTACTTAAAACCCTTTAAGAGGCCTAAGAACACTGTACGCTATTGACGTCTGGAGTACCGTAAGGGTACGCACGTTGCGTAGCAATCGCTTAGCGTAGCGTACGCTCGGGACCACGAGAAGATCACCAGCGGCGCAGACGCTCACAATGTTAAACCTTTACATGTAAACCATGAACAATGTATTATACAGGAAAAACCTTAGTGTAATAGTGGGGTGTAGATGCAACACAATGTAACCTTATTAACTTAAAGCTGTTCGAGCGTCTCCGACAGACCTGAGAATACTTAACACCATAAGAAATACACAAATGCCGGGCTTAGGGTCTAATGCCTTATATGAATGTTATACTTGCAAAATAATAATACAATGCAAGTCATACACTACCAATATAACATAGACTAACTAACCAGATAACTACACAGGAAATACAATACAATACAAGTACGTTTAAGGAAAAAAATGAGAGAAAGAGGAGAGGAGAGAGAGAGAGAGATATGGCCCACAATACCAATAAAGACAATATGATTGCGGAGAAAAACTTACGCACAAGGGGAACGATCGCATGCGCCTCTGGATATCCAGCTCCCGATTATCAGCAATGAGAACCGTTGAAGAGTGAGAGCTGGATATGATCGGCTTGTCTATTTATGCCCCACACACACAATACAATTCAATGGTCCCTACAATCTCATTGTTCATTGGACACAGGAATTCGTCTTCGCATTATAACAAAAGGTTATAGGTTGATTCATACAGGTGGGCTGTGACTATTTCCAACTGCTCAGGTGGGTGGGAAACTAGGTTTCCCGCCGCATGGATAAGTAAGTGCAAATAATAGTAAAAGTACATAAACTTCTTATGTCCATAACTATTCGCACGAGCGATTAATCTGCTTCAAACCAACACCGGAATATTGCTAATTAAATACTCTTCCGATGGATACTAAACACCACTGTATGACTCATGTCTGACCCTTCGTATCAAACAAAGAGGGATCTCTCTGTCCATGAACATGCTATATTAACTAAACTTTCAGATTCTATCAAAGGGACCATAATCTACAAAATATATTATATGGTTAAAATATATATCGATTGAGTCGCCCGCTAGACGCATACAAACTCTACCGTAAATCCGCATATCGTGCGCCTGCGGGTGCACGATACTGCGAGTATGCGCACGCACGGGAGAACTCTTGCACGCGCAGCGGGAGCTCGCATGAGGTGCAGATATGGCAGTGTGCATAGTGATATTTTTCTGACTTTGACAGTCCACCCTTTGGCAGTCAACAATAACTGCCACTTCCTAAAACATTTCAAAACGAGAAAAATATATATCAAGTGTAAATACATTTCTATGATTGGGTAAGGGAGGAGAGGAGAAGGTAGGAAAAGGGTATGACCTATTGAGATAGCAGAAGCATGTGTGTATGAATCCATGTTTGGGGGGTCATGTATCATCGTGCCGTACGTGTTTTAAATCAAGCTTCGAGGTATTGCGAAGTATACATTTGAATTCCTTCTTATCCCGTGGTACGGGTCTGTGGATGGGCTGTCAAACTTTACCGAGCTCTTTTCGGCTGTGGTTGTAACAAAATGGGGGAGCACATTTTAGTTGATGATACATGAATGGGGGAATATGTGAATGCTGATATCTGTGCGGGTATTCCCTATCGACTATGGGGTAAATTTACTAAGATTCGTGTTTTCCCGTTTCAGGTCAAAGTTCAATCACGAATGACATCGAAAGTGTAAAACTGCAACTTTTTAAATTTGTTACGACGGATTTACTAAGCTGTCGTATTCGGGTTTTTCTTTTGTTCCGATGTCGATGTCATTCGTGTTTTTTTTTTAATTTTTACGGCAGTGATTAGCAAAACACTGCCGACTTTTTTACAATGAATCTCGGCCGGATCTGTGTGATCCGTGCTGGGGTTCATTTTTTTTTTTTTAAATTAAACACTGTAAAATCCAAAAAAAAAATTGCGTGGGGTCCCCTCTCCTAAGCATAACCAGCCTCGGGCTCTTTGAGCCGATCCTGGTTGCAGAAATATGGGGAAAAAATTGACAGGGGTTCCCCCATATTTAAGCAACCAGCATCGGGCTCTGCGCCTGGTCCCAAAAATACGGGGGACAAAAAGAGTAGGGGTCCCCCGTATTTTTAAAACCAGCACCGGGCTCCACTAGCTGGACAGATAATGCCACAGCCGGGGGTCACTTTTATATAGTGCCCTGCGGCCGTGGCATCAAAAATCCAACTAGTCACCCCTGGCCGGGGTACCCTGGGGGAGTGGGGACCCCTTCAATCAAGGGGTCCCCCCCCAGCCACCCAAGGGCCAGGGGTGAAGCCCGAGGCTGTCCCCCCCATCCAATGGGCTGCGGATGGGGGGGCTGATAGCCTTTTGTGATAATGAAAAGATATTGTTTTTAGTAGCAGTACTACAAGGCCCAGCAAGCCTCCCCCGCATGCTGGTACTTGGAGAACCACAAGTACCAACATGCGGCGGAAAAACGGGCCCGCTGGTACCTGTAGTACTACTACTAAAAAAAATACCCAAAAAAAGACAAGACACACACACCGTGAAAGTAAAGATTTATTACATACATGCACACAAACATACATACATACTTACCTTATGTTCACACGAGGGTCTGTCCTCTTCTCCAGTAGAATCCAAGGGGTACCTGTTGAATAAATTCTACTCACCAGATCCCGGGTCCCAGGGTCCTCGGGGCAACCATTTGTAATCCAGGTACTTGCATAAAATAACAAAACGGAAAGCCGAGCCACGAACTGAAAGGGGCCCCATGTTTTCACATGGGACTCCTTTCCCCGAATGCCTGAAACCCACTCTGACTTCTGTCTAAGTGGGTTTCTTCAGCCAATCAGGGAGCGCCACGTTGTAGCACCCTCCTGATCGGCTGTGTGCTCCTGTACTGAGTGACAGGCGGCACACGGCAGTGTTACAATGTAGCGCCTATGCGCTACATTGTAACCAATGGTGGGAACTTTCTGCCCTGCGGTTGACCTAAAGTGACGTCACCGCTGAGCAGAAAGTTCCCACCATTGGTTACAATGGAGCGCATAGGCGCTACATTGTAACACTGCCGTGTGCCGCCTGTCACTCAGTACAGGAGCACACAGCCGATCAGGAGGGTGCTACAACGTGGCGCTCCCTGATTGGCTGAAGAAACCCACTTAGACAGAAGTCAGAGTGGGTTTCTGGCATTCGGGGAAAGGAGTCCCATGTGAAAACATGGGGCCCCTTTCAGTTCGTGGCTCGGCTTTCTGTTTTGTTATTTTATGCAAGTACCTGGATTACAAATGGTTGCCCCGAGGACCCTGGGACCCGGGATCTGGTGAGTAGAATTTATTCAACAGGTACCCCTTGGATTCTACTGGAGAAGAGGACAGACCCTCGTGTGAACATAAGGTAAGTATGTATGTATGTTTGTGTGCATGTATGTAATAAATCTTTACTTTCACGGTGTGTGTGTCTTGTCTTTTTTTGGGTATTTTTTTAGTAGTAGTACTACAGGTACCAGCGGGCCCGTTTTTCCGCCGCATGCTGGTACTTGTGGTTCTCCAAGTACCAGCATGCGGGGGAGGCTTGCTGGGCCTTGTAGTACTGCTACTAAAAACAATATATTTTCATTATCACAAAAGGCTATCAGCCCCCCCATCCGCAGCCCATTGGATGGGGGGGGGACAGCCTCGGGCTTCACCCCTGGCCCTTGGGTGGCTGGGGGGGGGACCCCTTGATTGAAGGGGTCCCCACTCCCCCAGGGTACCCCGGCCAGGGGTGACTAGTTGGATTTTTGATGCCACGGCCGCAGGGCACTATATCAAAGTGACCCCCAGCTGTGGCATTATCTGTCCAGCTAGTGGAGCCCGGTGCTGGTTTTAAAAATACGGGGGACCCCTACTCTTTTTGTCCCCCGTATTTTTGGAACCAGGACCAGGCGCAGAGCCCGATGCTGGTTGCTTAAATATGGGGGAACCCCTGTCAATTTTTTCCCCATATTTCTGCAACCAGGATCGGCTCAAAGAGCCCGAGGCTGGTTATGCTTAGGAGGGGGGACCCCACGCAATTTTTTTAAAGAAAATAACCACTTTCCAACCCCTTCCCACTGATATACATGCACGGATCTCATGGATCCGTGCATGCCTATACAATCACGGATTAAAAAAGCAGGTCTGTTTTTTTTTAGCACTTTTTTACGAGTTGTAATTTTTCACGGCAGTGTTTGTTTTTTTTTTGCTTTGCACTTCTTAGTAAATTACCGAGATTCATACTTAAACAGCCGCGTTTTGACCGATGGTGTATTCATTTGTATTTTTTTTGTTGGACTTCCAAAAAATTACGAATGCCCTCATCACTGCCGTGATTATTGCTTAGTAAATTACCGAGATGACACTTTGATAAAAAAACGGCATCTTGGTCAAAATCGGGACCTTAGTAAATTTACCCCTATGTGTGTAATTACCTGAAGGTTGTAGAGATGAAGATAAGACACAATTATGGTAAATGCAGTGGTATTCTATGTCAGGTTAATGAACATTTGTCGGTTGAAGTCTTGTTCGGTGTCTGTTGAATGCAGTCTTCTTTGGGCTTTTGTCAAAAGGTGTGGGCAAAAAGCTTTGTCAATGTCCATAGACTTACAAAAGTGTTGGGCTAGCGTAATTTTAAAATTTCTAGGGAAACTGGGGGTCTATGGCATAGTTCATCAAATATCTGTGTATAAGGTTGTCAAAACTTCTTCTTTAATCCATCAGTTGTCTGTATACAGGGTCATCAAATTCCTCGTCAAAAAGTGGGTCTTTTTACCTTGGAAAAACCGGAAAAACAGGTGAAAGAAACGGACCGTATAATCGCATTTTCATCACATCATTGTTTCTACAGTTGGGTCATAAATCAAATCCATTGGAATTACAATTTCCTCACTCCTTAGACTCATTACCCTGGTACTACGTTTGCACTTCATTAAAGCCTGACCGCATCTAAATGTCAAGCCAATCGTTATGACAACACCTAAGATACATAGAAGAAACTTCCCTACATCCATTATGACTCCTTGAGCCCATTCTCCTAAACCAGAGAACCAATTTCACGGGTTCAACCATGACACCCAACCAGTCAGCTCATTACCCACAGCAGCAAGGGTGAGATTGTGTCTCCTGCGAAATTCCCACTTTAATTGGAGAATATCGTCCATCTTTTGGTCTATGACCTCGACCGGATCCTCGGTACTATTCGTTATATATGTGCAGCATTTCACGCCGTACTGCGTTGCCAGTGTGACACAATATCCACCTGTTACTGCTGTGAGATAATTAAGAACCATTCTATGCTGAACCAGTTCTGTTTTATAAGCTTGAAGCTCTCTTCCAGTATACCTAAAAGTGTCATCATACATTTCTGTGATATTGTCTAACAAATTTGCAAGCGCAGATATGTATTTATAATTCAACACTCCTCTGGCGGTGCGAGTGATGTCTAACGCGAGTAGAACCTGAATCCCGGTGGATTCATGGATCATGTCAGAGGCCGGATGCTCTGTTCTTTCTATCAGGTGCCATTTAACTACGTGCTCGTAATGAGTATGAGTATAAGGAGCTTGGGCACCACGGTGTATATCTTTCATTTTGGCATGTGATACAGTCATTACTTCAGGCAGTACTTTTCCAATATAACACAATCCTTCAGAGTTTGGGGCAAGCCACTTATACGCCTTCCTCCCGCATATGAAATAGGCATCATCGGGGAGAACATATGGGACGGAGTAGGACATAACCATATTACACATCTTCCATGTGAAATCTCCTAACCCTAATTCTCCCATCTGTCTGGTACACGTATCAGTTTGTACGATATGTGCACAGTATCCTGGTGATACCTCTCCAACTCTCGTAATCCTACTTCCTAGGGTATACCTATATCGGAAAGATTTTTCTCTACTGGCTATGTGGCGTATAAGCTCTGTATCTGTCGGCATTCTATCTGCTCTATATGAAAAGGTCATGGTTTGGTTACTCCATGACACTTCCCAATTTCCCGGCTTTCGGGGATTGGAAATGTTAAAACATATTAGGGATCTATCCACATGATATTGGTGGAGCTTCAAACTAGGAGGACTGGAGATATTAAACCTCCTGTCCACCGGTCCCCCACCCTTTAGCTCAAGTACCTCCCCTACCATTAAAGGAAATGGTACTAGTCCTGATTTGCTATGACCTTGAGGTACTTGAGAGCATACCCAACAATCTGTTTGATTTAACAAACTACCCACTAAGGAGTGATAGTCACTCAAGGGCTGCCGGTCCATGTGGATATTAAAACTGGATTGGCATTACTTGATGCACCCATCCTCAACTACATTGTCACAGAGCCTACAGATACAGTTTTCTTCAGCTAACAATCCTTCACAATTCCTTCTATTGTCAATGCTATCGGATCGTTTTCTGATACTCGCCTTTACTTGTTGGTTAAGTTGTTCTTGGAAAACTACGCCTCCATCTTTGTCATCAGAACCCATTCCAGAACCTTTCTCGACCTCCATGTTACTCTCGCCGGAACAGACTGCTCTGGTCAACATCATGGTCAACAGGAAAATCCGGATCACAGTCTCTTGGGGCAAGTCCATCTTATAGGAGGAAACGAAGAAGAATGAGAAGGGGGAAAAATAATTTGAGGGAGAGGGGATGGGAAGTGGAGAAAAACAATAAAAGGGAACAGGGAATCGACAACTGCTTTTGATCTTGTGATTTTCAATGCTCAGGTGCCGCCTCAGTCCTCCTGGAACAGACACTCCAGTGATACAACTTCCTCTACCGTCTGTTCCTTATCACGGGACCTCTCTGGATCAGCAACCTTCTTACAATGGGACGAATGAACCCAAGTCTCTCTCTGGACAACCTTCAATGCTGTAGTGCTAGTCAATAAGACTTGGTCTGACCATCTGTCAATAAGGCAACCTGAGCGTAGAAAATTCCGTATCATTACATAATCCCCAGGTTCAATGTCATGACAATTACTATCTGGTAAATCAGGAATCAATAACTTCAAATTATCATTTTGATTCCTTAGCTGTTTACTCATGTTAATCAGGTACTTTACAGTCACTTCATTGTTACACTTCAAATCATCCTGAGGGTTAATCATAACATGCGGTTGTCGACCAAACAAGATTTCAAAGGGAGACAGATTAAGAGGGGACCTGGGAGTGGTTCTGATGCTGTACAGTACTATGGGTAAAGCTTCTGGCCATGCCAATCCTGTTTCTGCCATAACTTTGCTCAGTTTATTTTTAATAGTGCTGTTCACTCTTTCCACCTTCGCACTCGCCTGTGGACGGTATGGAGTGTGCAGCTTACTATCAATTCCCATCAACTTACACATTCCTTGAAAGACATCACCTGTAAAATGGGTACCCCTATCACTTTCGATTATTCTAGGGATACCATATCTACACACAAATTCCTGCACAATTTTCTTAGCAGTAAACATAGTGGTATTTGTGGCCGCAGGAAATGCTTCAACCCAATTTGAGAATACATCTATACAAACAAGTACATATTTCAAATTTCGAGAAGGGGGTAATTGAATAAAGTCAATCTGTATTACCTGAAAAGGGCCGCCTGTAGGTGGGATATGAGATGGTTCTGTTGGTATTGCCTTTCCGATGTTCTTCCTCAAACAGGTAAGGCATGACATTGCTCTCTTACCTGCATGAGATGAAAATCCTGGGGCGCACCAATATGCTCTTACCAACTTGCACATTCCCTCCTTGCCCAGATGAGTCAGCCCGTGTGCTGCCTCAGCTAAACATGGAAGATATGCTCTGGGGGCCACTGGTTTACCCTGTCCATCCGTCCAGAGTCCTGAGGACTCCTGGCCATATCCTTTTGCCTTCCAGACTGCCTTTTCCTGTGTGGAACACAAATTTTGCATCTCACACAACTTCTGTGTGTTGATGGTATTAAATACCATCAGTTGTGTGGTGTCTGTCTGTCTGGGGGTACCAGCTGCTAACTTAGCAGCTTCGTCTGCTCGGCTGTTACCAAGTGATACTGGGTCCTGGCTATATGTGTGTGCTTTACACTTGATAACAGCCACTCTGTCGGGTTCCTGTATCGCTGCTAGAAGCCTTTTGATGTGAGCTGCATGCGCTACCGGTGTACCAGCTGCCGTCATGAAATTTCTGAGGCGCCATAGGGCTCCGAAATCATGGACTACCCCGAATGCGTATCTAGAGTCGGTGTAGATATTGGCTGATTTGCCCTTAGCCAATTCACATGCTCTGGTTAGGGCGACCAGTTCAGCAACCTGGGCTGAGTGAGGTGGGCCTAGCGGTTCTGCTTCTATGGTGCCTTGATCATCTACGACTGCGTATCCAGTACACAAGTCTCCCGAGTCCGACTGTCTGTGACAACTACCATCCGTGTAGAAGGTAAGATCTACATCTTCCAGTGGGTTGTCACTGATGTCAGGCCTTGCGGTAAAATTTTGGGTCAAATATTCCATACAATCATGTGTGTCCTCCTTTGTATTAAATTCTCCTTCCCCACCACTCTCATCCTCCACCCTTTGTGCCTGTCCAGGCACACCTGGGAGATATGTTGCAGGATTTAATGCACTGCATCTCCTTATGGTGATGTTTACGGGGGCCATTAGTGCCAATTCCCATCTTGTAAACCGCGCTGATGAGACGTGTCTGGTTTGGGCAGAATTTAGCAAGGCTGACACTGCATGTGGTGTATGAATTGTGAGGTTGTGACCTAGCACTACATCTTCGCTTTTCGTTACTAGCAATGCTATCGCAGCAACGCTTCGCAAGCATGTGGGGAGGGATCGCGCTACCGTATCTAGCTGAGCGCTGTAGTATGCTACCGGCCTGCTGGCATCACCGTGCTTTTGGGTTAGGACGCCTGCTGCGCAACCAGCACTTTCTGTTCCGTACAGCTCAAAGGGTTTCCCATAGTCTGGCATACCTAATGCTGGTGCCTGCGTTAGGCACTGTTTAAGTCTCTCAAATGCCATCTCGGACTCGTCTGTGTGCGAAATCCGATCAGGCTTGTTTGAGGAGACCATCTCCTGCAAAGGTAATGCTAGAATGGAAAATCCTGGGATCCAGTTACGGCAATACCCACACATTCCTAAAAACGTTCTGATCTGTTGCTGGGTTTGAGTCAGAGTCATGTCTCTAATTGCTTGAATTCTATCAGCGGTCAGGTGTCTCAGTCCTTGTGTTAGACAGTGTCCCAAATATTTTACTTTAGTTTGGCATAATTGCAACTTGTCTTTGGAAACCTTGTGTCCTGTGTCTGAAAGATGAAACAGGAGCTGTTTCGTATCCTTCAGGGATGCTTCCAATGAATCTGAACACAGTAGTAAATCATCCACGTACTGTATCAATATTGATCCACTCTCTGGTTGGAAAGACTGTAAACAATCATGCAAAGCCTGGGAAAATATACTTGGACTGTCTATGAAACCTTGTGGTAATCGAGTCCATGTGTATTGGACTCCTCTGTATGTAAATGCAAACAAATATTGGCTGTCAGGGTGCAGAGGTACCGAAAAGAAAGCGGAGCAGAGGTCAATAACAGTGAAAAATTTCGCAGTGGGAGGGATTTGCATAAGGATGACAGCTGGATTTGGCACTACGGGGAACTGACTCTCAACTATTTTGTTAATCCCCCTTAAATCCTGCACTAGCCGGTAACCCCTCCCCCCACTCTTTTTCACAGGGAAGATGGGACTATTGGCTGTGCTGGATGTTCTTACCAGGATGCCCTGTTGTAGCAAGCGCTCTATTACTGGGTATACTCCTAACTCCACCTCTGGCTTCAGAGGGTATTGTGGGATTTTTGGAGCTATCCTACCATCTTTTACTTGCACAACTACTGGAGCTACGTTTGCCATCAATCCAGTGTCTTGTCCGTCTTTAGTCCACAGTGACTCTGGTATCTGGGATGTCATTTCTTCTACTTGGGATGGAGTCCTATTTGTCATAATGGTATGTGACATTAATTTTGATGGGGAGTCTAACATGTCTCGCACTTCCTGAGCGTGATTCTCAGGTATGTCCAAGAATACACCTTCAGGAGTACAATAAATGACGCACCCCATTTTACACAATAAGTCTCTTCCCAAGAGATTTGTCGGTGCCGATGCAGCCAGCAAAAAGGAATGCTTGGTATGTAAAGGCCCTATTGTAATCTCGGCTGGTTTGCTAGCAGGGTAATGCTGGACTACTCCCGTTACTCCCATGGCTGGAATTGTCTTACCAGTGGTTCTCATGCCCACTGTCGAATTTATCACTGATTTGGCCGCCCCCGTATCTACAAGAAAGTTTAATGTTTTACCAGCTACATCAATTGCAATTTCGGGTTCACTACCAAGACTTGCAATCAATTTTACTGGCTGCAGATTACAGGTATGGCCACACCCCTATTGGGTATGGTGACCTCCCTGAATCCCGCTGGCAGCAACTACTTGTGAAGGGGTTAACTGGGAACTGCCAGAGGCTTGCCAGTCTCTGTTCGGGGGGTATCTTTTTGTTTCCCCTGCATGTGGCTCATAACTCCGTTTCTGCGGACCCTGCTCCCAATGTCGTGTGTCGTGTCGTTGTCTAGGGGGTTGATAAGACTTTTGTATGTTTCTCGATTTACAGTCTCGTGCAAAGTGTCCCTCTCTATGACAGAAATAACAGGTTACCACATTCGACTTACCCACAGGGTTTGGTGATTTATACAAAGGCTGCCTTGTGGTCAGGGCCTGTATACTTACGGCCATTAACTTATCACCTTGTAATTCCCTGTGTCTGGTGATATTCCGATCGTGATCCACAGCTGCCTCTCTCAAAGTAGCCACCGACAGACCTCGCCAACATGGTTGTGTGGTCTGTACCCTTGTCTTTAATGCCTCTTTTAAACCATCCATTAGTACAGATACTGCTACTTCTCGATGGTTTATGTTTGTTTTAATGTCCTCTATGCCTGTGTATTTTGCCATATCTAGTAATGCCCTGTGAAAATACTCTGCAGCTGTTTCTGACTCCTTTTGTTTAATGGAGAAAATCTTGTTCCATTTAACTACAGCTGGAAAATACTCCTTTAACTGTAAACTTATCCTTTTTACATTGTCTTTGTTGTACACATCTGTAAGAGGTACATCCTGATCCAATCCACAGTCAGCTAAAAATTGAGCCGAGTCGACATTGGAGGGTAAACAAGCCCTCAGCAATACCAGCCAGTCTTTGTTATTGGGCTCTAAAGTGTTCCCTAGGTCTCTGATGTATTTCTGGCTAGCAACTAAGTCTTTCCTAGGGTCAGGGAATTCAGACACTATGGTTCTTAATTCCATTCGGGAAAACGGGCTGTACATGGCAATGTTCCTGATAGGAGTGACTCCTGTAGTGTCCGTTTTCCCATTTGGAACTGCTATTACCCTAACGGGAGCAAGTTTAATAACATCATTCTGTGTAGATTCTACAGCCTGTGGTGAAATGGTTTCAGCATAGTGTATGGTGCCGTACTTACCTGTTGATACGACCTCACCTGTCCCTCCGCTAGGGGCCTTTGTTACTAATCTTAAGGGTTGGGCCGTGCCTACTGTTGTTTCTGATATGGTGGCTGCTAGAGAGAGCGCCGATATTGTTGCCGATTCGTCCTCTTGATCACACTCCTGGGGAAAGTTCAAAACAGGGTACAACTTGCACGGGTTAATACTTGCATTGGTTAACTTATTAACATTTACACAGTTGCTAAGTGTTTGTTTGTTACACCCTAATGCGTCATTCTCCGCAACCGATTTCTCTCCTGATATGTATGGTGGCGGCGGTGCCGTGGCTATCAGTTTCCTGATAGGGTTAGATCCCGCCGCCTGAGCCAATCCTCTCTGTATTTCACCCTCCTGTTGCCATAACTGCAAATAATCATAATGTTTAATCCGTCTCTTTGTTGATTTAATGAGACATATCCTCCTCCTAAGATTTTGTAACACTTCTGGGCTAAAGCTGCCTACTCTTGGGAACTTCTCCCCGTCATGTACCGTCATTCTCTCCCATTCATCACATAAAACCTCTGTGTGTGAACCGTATTTTTCACACATTACGTACCTTGCCGACCCGATTGGTCGGTTTACTGAATCAACCCGAACCGAGGTTGATCGCCCCCTACCTGAACAATTGGCCCCCATACCTGTAGGTGTTGCTTTCACCACCTCTGACCTTCAATCAGGGTCTTCAGCGAACCCTTACAAAAACCAAAATGTTCAAGATAGGCTGACGGTGGCGGTTTACCGAGTACCCCACTCACTCGCCCACGCCGACCAATACGACCTACACACTGCCCTAGTGCTGGCGTACTCGACCCAGGGCCCCTATGAACCTTCGTTTACTGGAACATGTGAGTGTGATCCGCAGAGCATTAACCCTTTCCAGTAACTGTTGGTTGTTGGATAATTCCTGAGTGACCAGCGAACTTCCCTTCAGAAAATAAAAAATTACACAAATCACGTCAGAATGTACAAATAGTGTTTATGACCCGTTTCGTACACAAATGGTACTGGTCAGATTAACTAATGCACACAATTACGTGCGGTACAATCAGTCTGCACATAAGCAACTAATCTTATGTGCAGAGCGACCAGTGGAATCGAAAATTGCGGCTGCGAATTCCTTCAGCATGAGCTTTAATGGCCTATATGGGTTCTGCACCAACCCCCTGGGTTGTGCTCTTTTCTCTATTTATAGCGGACTTCCTTGTCTGCTGTACCTGGACCTCCTGGTCAATTCCGGACCTCCTGGTCTGTGCTACAATAGACCTCCTGGTCTGCTATACTCTAATGCTCAGATTTTATGTTTAACAAAGGATGCCTCCCTTGCCACCATGCACGTCACTTACATGTATGTACCCTGCGAGAACTCGACTTCTTGTGGTTCAACCTCAAAAAATTGTATAAACTTATATATGCAAACACTCACTCACCACATGTACACTTTTGTTTCTATTTCTATTTCTGCGCAGAAATTTTCTTTCCTTTAGACCAGATGTGTTGTAAATTTGGAGAAGGATCTGTTAATCTAAATTTCGGACACTAAAATAGATTTGCGCTATTTATCGCGTTGCCACCTTTTCGCCTGTTACAATAACACTAGCGTGTGATTTGAGTTACGTGGGCGTACCCGGACGCTCCGTTGCGTAATATACGCTGCGTGCGTCGGCCTTTGAGTTGCGTACGCGAGTCTCACCCTTTGTTAGAGACACGTGTACACAAAGCAAATATCCACCGTAACACAATTTTACACGTTTATCAATGTAGATGATCCTCGATCATCTACCGAACACCACACCAATCTCTCCTTGTATCTTTAGGTAGAGCTGCGTGCGTGCTTTTCAATTTACACCTTAATGTATTACTTTTACTCTTTAACTATGAAATAGCGGCAAATCTCTCTTAGCACGTTTATCAATTATAAAATGGCAAACAGAAGAGTGATATATGAAAATACACGAAAATGAAAAGAAATGCAGATATGTGCGTGCGTACGCAAGACAGAAATAAACAGTTTTAAAAGACACTAGCGTGTTGTTCTTACCTCCGGTTCCGGATTCCCTCAGCACCCTTTACTAAGTGAAGCAGACGCTTATCCAGACAGCACTACGAGGAATATGACCTCCCGCCCTTTGCTGATGGATAATGTCTGCTGAAATTACCTAGTGCAGATATGTGAAGGACGGACGAGCCGCCAATTGATAAAGCTAAATATTTATCTTACTTAAAACCCTTTAAGAGGCCTAAGAACACTGTACGCTATTGACGTCTGGAGTACCGTAAGGGTACGCACGTTGCGTAACAATCGCTTAGCGTAGCGTACGCTCGGGACCACGAGGAGATCACCAGCGGCGCAGACGCTCACAATGTTAAACCTTTACATGTAAACCATGAACAATGTATTATACAGGAAAAACCTTAGTGTAATGGTGGGGTGTAGATGCAACACAATGTAACCTTATTAACTTAAAGCTGTTCGAGCGTCTCCGACAGATCTGAGAATACTTAACACCATAAGAAATACACAAATGCCGGGCTTAGGGTCTAACGCCTTATATGAATGTTATACTTGCAAAAGAATAATACAATACAAGTCATACACTACCAATATAACATAGACTAACTAACCAGATAACTACACAGGAAATACAATACAATACAAGTACGTTTAAGGAAAAAAATGAGAGAAAGAGGAGAGGAGAGAGAGAGAGAGATATGGCCCACAATACCAATAAAGACAATATGATTGCGGAGAAAAACTTACGCCCAAGGGGAACGATCGCATGCGCCTCTGGATATCCAGCTCCCGATTATCAGCAATGAGAACCGTTGAAGAGTGAGAGCTGGATATGATCGGCTTGTCTATTTATGCCCCACACACACAATACAATTCAATGGTCCCTACAATCTCATTGTTCATTGGACACAGGAATTCGTCTTCGCATTATAACAAAAGGTTATAGGTTGATTCATACAGGTGGGCTGTGACTATTTCCAACTGCTCAGGTGGGTGGGAAACTAGGTTTCCCGCCGCATGGATAAGTAAGTGCAAATAATAGTAAAAGTACATAAACTTCTTATGTCCATAACTATTCGCACGAGCGATTAATCTGCTTCAAACCAACACCGGAATATTGCTAATTAAATACTCTTCCGATGGATACTTAACACCACTGTATGACTCATGTCTGACCCTTCTTATCAAACAAAGAGGGATCTCTCTGTCCATGAACATGCTATATTAACTAAACTTTCAGATTCTATCAAAGGGACCATAATCTACAAAATACATTATATGGTTAAAATATATATCGATTGAGTCGCCCGCTAGACGCATACAAACTCTACCGTAAATCCGCATATCGTGCGTCTGCGGGTGCACGCGACTGCGAGTATGCGCACGCACGGGAGAGCTCTTGCACGCGCAGCGGGAGCTCGCATGAGGTGCAGATATGGCAGTGTGCATAGTGATATTTTTCTGACTTTGAAAGTTTTATATAAGTAAATGGGGATCCTTAGTGCTGAGTCTCTGAATTATGTATATGTGATTATAGATATGAGGTATTGATTGAAAGATTATAGGTTAATCTGTATATAGATTATATATTTTCTGTTATTTTTTAAACCACCTTGTTGCTTATTTTATTATTATTTTTAATCACCATGTTGCTTATTTTTATATTAGGAAATGCCTTTATATGTGCAATTGCAATTAGAAAGTTGTTCCATATGTGAGTCATTACATGTATGCATCCAATTAGTACATGTATGTATCCAATCAACTAATTAGTAATGCTATTGGTCCGGTGCATTTTAAAAAGAGCCTGCTAGGCTGCTGATGTATCCTCTGACGAAACCGCTCTTGGATAACAGCGGAGAAACAAGTAAGAAAGGTGATTACAGGACACTCTGATTGCTGAGATATAAGCCCGTTCATGAACGAGCTACATCACGGCGGACGTCTGATGTAAAGACAGCGGTGAAGGGGAAAAAGCAATTTGAGACCGAGCAAAAGGAGGTCTCTACCCCACGGCAGGGAGAAATATCCCGACCGCGAGTGCCAATATGATCCAGCCACGGTTAACGGGGGTCGTAGCATACCGCTGTGTTTCACCAACCATCACAGCGCTCTCCCCCTGTTTTCTTTCATTACTCACGTGAGTTACATATGAACTTTAACTGCAGTAAATAAGAGGCGTTGGTTACAACTGTTGCTGTTCATCCACAAGAAGGAATTTAATGTATCAATTACAATTGGAAAGTAACGAATAAATTACAACAGCTGTATCCAGGAGGATTTTTTGGACACTTTAATAAACATTCCGTTGTCATCAAGGGCAATATGAAATAGATCCTGATTACATTTAGATATGGATAGTGGTGCCTATATATGTTGACTCCATTGTATTTTATTGAATGTGGGTTTCTTCTGTCTATATATATGTTTTTAAAATAAAGAGCTTGTATATTTTATTTTTTGCGCTCCCTTTATAACAAATGTGATTATCTTTAAAATTTGGTTTATTATTGGTAGAACAGTACTACCTATGGGAGCAGCATTTTATAATATATGGTGAAAATTAATAGATGTATAAAGATTAAATAAGCAACAAATTGGTGAAATAGATAAGTTTTGATAGGAGCGCTGGGTTCTATATATATATATTGACATTTGGTTATATATATGTATAGACTTTATAAATTCTTGACAGAGATGTGCCTGAGCAGCGGCCCTCCCCAGCCCTATCCCAAATCATACTTATTTTGCATAGGAGATACCATGGTCATGAAGATTGTTCTCCCAGGGTGAGGTTCATTCATTGCATTCTGGGTATGCTGACCCCTGTGATTTCCCCAAATGTGGGAAACTCGACTGCATTATTTGTGGTAGTGGGGGACTGTGTTTGTGCTTTCCTCTGGTCAGCTCTGGTAAAAGTCAGATTTATTTGTCTCAGATCTTCCTCTAGCCTTGTTCTTCTTTCGAGAGTTTCCATGTGCTGCCTCAGTTGGATATCCTTCACTTGACAGGGGGGTGCCTGAGCAGCGACCCTCCCCAGCTCTAGCCCAACTCCTACTTACCTGCCAGGTGAGATACTATGATCATGAATGTGCTTCTCCCAGGGCAAGGCTCACCCATTGCACTCTGGGTGTGCTGCTCCTGCGGTTTCCCCAAATGTTGGACACTTGACTGCATAATTTGTGTTTCCCCTGGTCGGCTCTCGTATAATTCAGATCTCTTTGTCTCAGGTCTCTCTCCAGCCTAGTTTGCTGTCTGTTTCCACTTCTCTTTTCTTGAGTTGCTCCCTTCTATGCCCTTGCGCACTATCCTGACTTCTCCCGTCTGCTTACTTTGTGCCTTCCAACGCACAATGCAAACTACAGGTAGTGCTGCAGGGCCCACACCCTTTAACTTGCCTTACAGAGCAGCTCTGGAGCTGTTACAGTGCCCAGCTGCTGCAAGAAATCAGCTTGAATGCTTCAGGGGCTGGGGCATAGCCCCACACCGAAGGAGGGTGGAGGTGTTTAATGCGAACTAGGGGTCATCCAAGCGCCGCAAAAGGCCGCCATGCCCTGCATACCCCTATTCTCTTTTCATATGCAGATGAGGGTTCCAGCCAACTTTGGCCCACTGCTTGGATGACATCACTGTATGCAAATCCGTCTTCTGCAGACCTTCCCCCAGGAATGCTTGTACTAGTTGTTGCATTTGGTTTGTTGTTTGGGGGTGCTTCAGTATTAGGCAGCCTTCTGCTCTCCCATGTTCATTTGAAAATAAGTGTTCTCCCTGCAGTTGTTGTCCCCAGATGAGAGTTCCCTTGTGCTGCCTCAGTTGAATCTCCTTTACTTGACAGAGATATGCCTGAGCAGCGGCCCTCCCCAGCCCTATCCCAAATCATACTTATTTTGCATAGGAGATACCATGGTCATGAAGATTGTTCTCCCAGGGTGAGGTTCATTCATTGCATTCTGGGTATGCTGACCCCTGTGATTTCCCCAAATGTGGGAAACTCGACTGCATTATTTGTGGTAGTGGGGGACTGTGTTTGTGCTTTCCTCTGGTCAGCTCTGGTAAAAGTCAGATTTCTTTGTCTCAGATCTTCCTCTAGCCTTGTTCTTCTTTCGAGAGTTCCCTTGTGCTGCCTCAGTTGGATCTCCTTCACTTGACAGGGGGGTGCCCGAGCAGCGACCCTCCCCAGCTCTAGCCCAACTCCTACTTACCTGCCAGGTGAGATACTATGATCAGGAAGGTACTTCTCCCAGGGCAAGGCTCACCCATTGCACTCTGGGTGTGCTGCTCCTGCGATTTCCCCAAATGTGGGACACTTAACCGCATAATTTGTGTTTCCACTGGTCGGCTTTCATATAATTCAGATCTCTTTGTCTCAGGTCTCTCTCCAGCCTAGTTTGCTGTCTGTTTCCACTTCTTTTTTTTTGAGCCCCTCCCTTCTATACCCTTGTGCACTATCCTGACTTCTCCTCCTGTCTGCTTACTTTGTGCCTTCCAACGCACAATGCGAACTACAGGTAGTGCTGCAGGGCCCACACCCTTTTACTTGCCTTACAGAGCAGCTCTGGAGCTGTTACAGTGCCAAGCTGCTGCAAGAAATCAGCTTGAATGCTTCAGGGGCTGGGGCATTGCCAACATGAGCCCCACACCGAAGGAGGGTGGGGGTGTTTAATGCGAACTAAGGGTCATCCAAGCACCGCAAAAGGCCGCCATGCCCTGCATACCCCTTTTCTCTTTTCATATGCAGATGAGGGTTCCAGCCAACTTTGGCCCACTGCTTGGATGACATCACTGTATGCAAATCCGTCTTCTGCAGACCTTCCCCCAGGAATGCTTGTACTAGTTGTTGCATTTGGTTTGTTGTTTGGGGGTGCTTCAGTATTAGGCAGCCTTCTGCCCTCCCATGTTCATTTGAAAATATGTGTTCTCCCTGCAGTTGTTGTCCCCAGATGAGAGTTCCCTTGTGCTGCCTCTGTTGAATCTCCTTTACTTGACAGAGATGTGCCTGAGCAGCGGCCCTCCCCAGCCCTATCCCAAATCATACTTATTTTGCATAGGAGATACCATGGTCATGAAGATTGTTCTCCCAGGGTGAGGTTCATTCATTGCATTCTGGGTATGCTGACCCCTGTGATTTCCCCAAATGTGGGAAACTCGACTGCATTATTTGTGGTAGTGGGGGACTGTGTTTGTGTTTTCCTCTGGTCAGCTCTGGTAAAAGTCAGATTTCTTTGTCTCAGATCTTCCTCTAGCCTTGTTCTTCTTTCGAGAGTTCCCTTGTGCTGCCTCAGTTGGATCTCCTTCACTTGACATGGGGGTGCTTGAGCAGCGACCCTCTCCAGCTCTAGCCCAACTCCTACTTACCTGCCAGGTGAGATACTATGATCATGAAGGTGCTTCTCCCAGGGCAAGGCTCACCCATTGCACTCTGGGTGTGCTGCCCCTGTGATTTCCCCAAATGTGGGAAACTTGACTGCATAATTTGTATTTCCACTGGTCGGCTTTCATATAATTCAGATCTCTTTGTCTCAGGTCTCTCTCCAGCCTAGTTTGCTGTCTGTTTCCACTTCTTTTTTTTTTTAGCCCCTCCCTTCTATACCCTTGTGCGCTATCCTGACTTCTCCTCCTGTCTGCTTACTTTGGGCCTTCCAATGCACAATGCAAATTACAGGCAGTGCTGCAGGGCCCACACCCTTTTACTTGCCTTACAGAGCAGCTCTGGAGCTGTTACAGTGCCAAGCTGCTGCAAGAAATCAGCTTGAATGCTTCAGGGGCTGGGGCATTGCCAATATGAGCCCCACACCGAAGGAGGGTGGGGGTGTTTAATGCGAACTAAGGGTCATCCAAGCGCCGCAAAAGGCCGCCATGCCCTGCATACCCCTATTCTCTTTTCATATGCAGATGAGGGTTTCAGCCAACTTTGGCCCACTGATTGGATGACATCACTGTATGCAAATCCGTCTTCTGCAGACCTTCCCCCAGGAATGCTTGTACTAGTTGTTGCATTTGGTTTGTTGTTTGGGGGTGCTTCAGTATTAGGCACCCTTCTGCTCTCCCATGTTCATTTGAAAATAAGTGTTCTCCCTGCAGTTGTTGTCCCCAGATGAGAGTTCCCTTGTGCTGCCTCAGTTGAATCTCCTTTACTTGACAGAGATATGCCTGAGCAGCGGCCCTCCCCAGCCCTATCCCAAATCATACTTATTTTGCATAGGAGATACCATGGTCATGAAGATTGTTCTCCCAGGGTGAGGTTCATTCATTGCATTCTGGGTATGCTGACCCCTGTGATTTCCCCAAATGTGGGAAACTTGACTGCATTATTTGTGGTAGTGGGGGACTGTGTTTGTGCTTTCCTCTGGTCAGCTCTGGTAAAAGTCAGATTTCTTTGTCTCAGATCTTCCTCTAGCCTTGTTCTTCTTTCGAGAGTTCCCTTGTGCTGCCTCAGTTGGATCTCCTTCACTTGACAGGGGGGTGCCCGAGCAGTGACCCTCCCCAGCTCTAGCCCAACTCCTACTTACCTGCCAGGTGAGATACTATGATCAGGAAGGTACTTCTCCCAGGGCAAGGCTCACCCATTGCACTCTGGGTGTGCTGCTCCTGCAATTTCCCCTAATGTGGGACACTTAACTGCATAATTTGTGTTTCCACTGGTCGGCTTTCATATAATTCAGATCTCTTTGTCTCAGGTCTCTCTCCAGCCTAGTTTGCTGTCTGTTTCCACTTCTTCTTTTTTTGAGCCCCTCCCTTCTATACCCTTGTGCACTATCCTGACTTCTCCTCCTGTCTGCTTACTTTGTGCCTTCCAACGCACAATGCGAACTACAGGTAGTGCTGCAGGGCCCACACCCTTTTACTTGCCTTACAGAGCAGCTCTGGAGCTGTTACAGTGCCAAGCTGCTGCAAGAAATCAGCTTGAATGCTTCAGGGGCTGGGGCATTGCCAACATGAGCCCCACACCGAAGGAGGGTGGGAGTGTTTAATGCGAACTAAGGGTCATCCAAGCACCGCAAAAGGCCGCCATGCCCTGCATACCCCTTTTCTCTTTTCATATGCAGATGAGGGTTCCAGCCAACTTTGGCCCACTGCTTGGATGACATCACTGTATGCAAATCCGTCTTCTGCAGACCTTCCCCCAGGAATGCTTGTACTAGTTGTTGCATTTGGTTTGTTGTTTGGGGGTGCTTCAGTATTAGGCAGCCTTCTGCCCTCCCATGTTCATTTGAAAATATGTGTTCTCCCTGCAGTTGTTGTCCCCAGAAGAGAGTTCCCTTGTGCTGCCTCTGTTGAATCTCCTTTACTTGACAGAGATGTGCCTGAGCAGCGGCCCTCCCCAGCCCTATCCCAATCATACTTATTTTGCATAGGAGATACCATGGTCATGAAGATTGTTCTCCCAGGGTGAGGTTCATTCATTGCATTCTGGGTATGCTGACCCCTGTGATTTCCCCAAATGTGGGAAACTCGACTGCATTATTTGTGGTAGTGGGGGACTGTGTTTGTGTTTTCCTCTGGTCAGCTCTGGTAAAAGTCAGATTTCTTTGTCTCAGATCTTCCTCTAGCCTTGTTCTTCTTTCGAGAGATCCCTTGTGCTGCCTCAGTTGGATCTCCTTCACTTGACAGGGGGGTGCCCGAGCAGTGACCCTCCCCAGCTCTAGCCCAACTCCTACTTACCTGCCAGGTGAGATACTATGATCAGGAAGGTACTTCTCCCAGGGCAAGGCTCACCCATTGCACTCTGGGTGTGCTGAACCTGTGATTTCCCCAAATGTGGGAAACTTGACTGCATAATTTGTATTTCCACTGGTCGGCTTTCATATAATTCAGATCTCTTTGTCTCAGGTCACTCTCCAGCCTAGTTTGCTGTCTGTTTCCACTTCTTTTTTTTTGAGCCCCTCCATTCTATACCCTTGTGCACTATCCTGACTTCTCCTCCTGTCTGCTTACTTTGGGCCTTCCAATGCACATTGCAAACTACAGGCAGTGCTGCAGGACCCACACCCTTTTACTTGCCTTACAGAGCAGCTCTGGAGCTGTTACAGTGCCAAGCTGCTGCAAGAAATCAGCTTGAATGCTTCAGGGGCTGGGGCATTGCCAACATGAGCCCCACACCGAAGGAGGGTGGGGGTGTTTAATGCGAACTAAGGGTCATCCAAGCGCCGCAAAAGGCCGCCATGCCCTGCATACCCCTTTTTTCTTTTCATATGCAGATGAGGGTTCCAGCCAACTTTGGCCCACTGCTTGGATGACATCACTGTATGCAAATCCGTCTTCTGCAGACCTTCCCCCAGGAATGCTTGTACTAGTTGTTGCATTTGGTTTGTTGTTTGGGGGTGCTTCAGTATTAGGCAGCCTTCTGCCCTCCCATGTTCATTTGAAAATATGTGTTCTCCCTGCAGTTGTTGTCCCCAGATGAGAGTTCCCTTGTGCTGCCTCAGTTGAATCTCCTTTACTTGACAGAGATATGCCTGAGCAGCGGCCCTCCCCAGCCCTATCCCAAATCATACTTATTTTGCATAGGAGATACCATGGTCATGAAGATTTTTCTCCCAGGGTGAGGTTCATTCATTGCATTCTGGGTATGCTGACCCCTGTGATTTCCCCAAATGTGGGAAACTTGACTGCATTATTTGTGGTAGTGGGGGACTGTGTTTGTGCTTTCCTCTGGTCAGCTCTGGTAAAAGTCAAATTTCTTTGTCTCAGATCTTCCTCTAGCCTTTGTCACGATCCGGGTATCTGGACGCCATTTCTTACCCATCAGATGCCTCCTAAGGCTGGCTCAGCGCTCCAGGACCGGATTCCATCTGTTATCCTGATGTGTACATTGCTGTATCCTCTCCTGTCACTCTGGGACGCTGTCACAGTAAACGCCATATTACACCTGGCATGGCGTCTCCCGCGGCCTCCGCCGCCGTCCCTGAACTTCTGCATGCAGAGTGTCTGAGTGGCGATTACGTCAGCCACGGCCTCCGCTGTGTCCGCGTGGTTGGATGTGCATCTGTCAGCCTGGCGCCTCCTGTCTCCGGTGGCCGGCGCCGCCATTACTGTTTTCATTACCACATGGATTACAAACCAAACTTCCCTCCAAGTGTCTGCATGGGCGCAGCCATCTTGGATTCTGTCAGCTGATCATTTCCACCAATCTGTTCTCAGTATTGTTAATCTGCATAATTGCCTAGCCAGTCCCTTCCTTGCTGCAGGTATAAATACACTGTGCCTGAGCAAGGAAGGCGTCAGTGCTTTGGTTGTCAAACCTAGTTCCTGTTTGTCTCTCTCCTGTGATTGTCTTCCAGGTTCCAGCTCCTGTCTCAAGACTTCCACCATAGAGACCCGCACCAGCATTCCACCTGCGGTGTAGCCTGACTCTCCAATCCATTGTGGATTCATCTGTTTCCAACTACAACATTACCTGCTTCCAGCTCAGCTTCCAGCAGAGTACAGCTTCCCTTAAAGGGCCGGTGTCCTTTCTACACTTTACCACTCTCCACCGGTATTATTATTTCTCCGCTCTCAAGTTCTGCATTTCAGTTCATATTTCATCGCTCCCAAGTTCATTTATTATTTAACTGGTTCCAGCCAGTATCCACTCCTTGCTAACAACAGTCTGGTTCCAGCCAGTATCCACAGCAGCTGTTTTATCTTCAGCAACCCAGCTTTTCCTGGAACACCAGCTGGCACAATCCTGGGTTATCTCCACTGCTACAGTCGGGCCTGGTAAGGACTTTCCATCTAGAAGATCATAAGAACTATCTCACACTACCAGTGCCCTGTGGCTCCTGCCATCCTGTAGTACCCAGGAACTGTATTTATTCTTTGCTGACTTTTACGTTTTCTTTTACTGCTGCTGTGTTGCGGAGTTGTCATAATAAACATCATTGACTTTTATCCAAGTTGTCGTGGTCACGCCTTCGGGCAGTTATTATTCATGTTACTTACATGTCCAGGGGTCTGATACAACCTCCCAGGTTCCGGTACATCTCAGCCCCTACAACTGAGGCTGCCTCCCGTCAGCTCAGGCCCTCAGTTGTGACAGTAAGCACTGACCTAATGAATCCAGCCGGAGACCAGGATCAAGCGGCCAGGCCGATGCAAGAACTGGCAGCCCGACTAGAACATCAGGAGGCTGCACAGGGCCACATCATCCGCTGTCTCCAGGATCTCTCTACTCGGCTGGATGGGATTCAGACAACTCTCCGTGGATCAGGCGCGTCTGGTGCGTCAACCACAGTGACTCCAGCTATAACCCCACCCACCTTACCCATTTCTGCTCCACGTCTTCATCTTCCAACGCCAGCAAAATTTGACGGATCTCCAAGATTCTGCAGGGGATTTCTCAACCAGTGTGAGATTCAGTTTGAGCTACAACCTGGCAATTTTCCCAGTGACCGTACAAAAATTGCCTACATTATTTCTCTTCTCAGTGGCTCAGCCCTTGATTGGGCATCACCGTTATGGGAGAGGTCCGACACCCTGCTATCTTCCTACACTGCCTTCGTGTCAACATTCAGGCGCATCTTCGACGAGCCAGGCCGGGTAACCTCAGCTTCATCCGAGATTCTCCGTTTACGCCAGTACTGTAGGACAATATCTGATACAGTTCCAGATCCTGGCATCCGAACTGGCATGGAACGACGAGGCCCTGTATGCTGCATTCTGGCATGGCTTATCTGAGCGTATTAAAGATGAGTTAGCTACCAGAGACTTACCTTCTAAGTTAGATGAGCTAATCTCACTCTGCACGAAAGTTGATTTACGTTTCAGAGAGAGAGCAACTGAGCGTGGAAGATCATCTGCTCCAAAATCTTCTGCTCCTCCTCCTCGTCAACTGTCACCATCTAAAGATGAGCCCATGCAACTTGGCTGTTCCCGTTTAACTCCTGCTGAGCGCCGAAGACGTCTCTCCGAGTTTCTCTGTCTCTATTGTGCAGCTCCGTCTCACACCATTAATGCCTGTCCCAAACGTCCGGGAAACTCCAAATCCTAGCTCGCCAAGGAGAGGGCCGGCTAGGAGTAATGATCTCCTCTCCATCTCCTCAAGATTGTAATCTCCCAGTCTCGCTTCAAGTTGCTCAACGTTATCGGAACGTCATTGCCCTCCTTGATTCCGGAGCAGCTGGGAACTTTATTACCGAAGCCTGTGTTAAACGGTGGTCCCTACCCACCAAGAGACTTCCTTCGTCCATTTCTTTAACTGCCGTGGATGGCAGCAAAATTTTTGATGCAGTTATTTCTTTAAGGACTCTACCAGTTCGTCTGAGAGTGGGAGTTCTTCATTCCGAACTTATTTCTTTTTTAGTGATTCCAAGAGCCACACATCCTGTGGTCCTGGGCCTTCCATGGCTCCGTCTTCACAATCCTACAATTGATTGGACGACTACGCAAATCCTGGCATGGGGTTCCTCCTGTGCTGAGACATGTTTGTTTAAAGTATTGCCTGTCTGTTCTTCCTCCCCCAGGTCGTCTGATGTTCCACCTCCTCCATATCAAGATTTCACGGATGTGTTCAGTAAAGCTTCTGCTGATATCCTTCCTCCTCATAGAGAATGGGACTGTCCGATTGATCTCGTTCCAGGGAAGGTCCCACCTCGAGGCCGAACTTATCCGTTGTCTCTGCCTGAGACGCATTCTATGGAGGAATATATTAAAGAGAACCTAGCAAAGGGGTTCATTCGACCTTCTTCTTCTCCAGCCGGCGCAGGCTTCTTTTTTGTAAAAAAGAAAGATGGTGGTCTGCGGCCGTGCATCGACTACAGAGGTTTGAACGACATTACCATCAAGAACCGTTATCCTTTACCCCTGATTACTGAGCTCTTTGACAGAGTTAGCGGAGCTACCATCTTTACAAAGCTGGACTTGCGAGGTGCATACAATCTCATCCGGATCCGTGAGGGTGACGAGTGGAAGACCGCCTTTAACACCCGTGACGGACATTATGAGTACCTCGTCATGCCCTTCGGATTGAGCAATGCTCCAGCTGTCTTCCAGCATTTTGTCAATGAGATCTTCAGAGACATTCTATACCGTCATGTCGTGGTCTATCTAGACGATATCCTCATTTTTGCCAACGATTTAGAGGAACATCGTTTTTTGGTTAAAGAGGTTCTGTCCCGTCTCCGTGTCAATCATCTCTATTGCAAATTAGAAAAATGCGTCTTTGAAGTCAAGTCCATTCCGTTTCTAGGGTACATTGTGTCCGGTTCCGGACTAGAGATGGATCCTGAGAAACTACAAGCAATCCAAAATTGGCCGGTACCCTTAACCCTCAAAGGGGTCCAGAGGTTCTTAGGGTTCGCCAACTATTACCGAAAGTTTATACGAGACTTTTCCACCACTGTGGCGCCTATTACTACTTTCACTAAGAAGGGTGCTAACCCGTCCAAGTGGTCTGAAGAAGCCATGCAAGCATTTCATCTTTTAAAACAAAGGTTCATCTCTGCGCCTGTTCTGAAACAGCCTGACATCGACTCTCCTTTCATCTTAGAGGTGGATGCCTCCTCCGTTGGAGTAGGAGCGGTGTTATCTCAGAGGGCTAAAGATGGCCATTTACACCCTTGCAGTTTCTTCTCCCGGAAGTTCTCCCCAGCTGAGCGCAACTATGCCATTGGCGACCAGGAGTTGCTAGCCATCAAGCTCGCTCTAGAAGAGTGGAGGTATCTGTTGGAGGGAGCTTCTCATTCAATCACCATACTTACAGACCACAAGAACCTTTTATACCTGAAGGGCGCACAATGTCTCAACCCTCGTCAAGCCAGATGGGCACTTTTCTTTTCCAGGTTCGACTTTAAACTCCAGTTCTGTCCGGGCTCTCAGAATCGCAAGGCCGATGCCCTTTCCCGCTCATGGGAGCAAGAAAATGAGTCAGAGTCTTCAGACAAGCATCCTATTATAAATCCGTTGGCATTCTCCACGGTAGGGATGGACTCTACGCCCCCATCAGGGAAAAGTTTTGTGAAGCCGATGCTAAGGAAGAAGCTCATGCATTGGGCCCATGCTTCCCGTTTTGCCGGACATACAGGTATCCAAAAAACCCTGGAGTTTATCTCTAGGTCCTATTGGTGGCCAACTCTGAAAAAGGACGTCTTGGAGTTTATTGCATCTTGCCCAAAGTGTGCCCAACATAAAGTATCCCGCCAGTCGCCTGCGGGGCAACTGGTTCCACTATCCGTTCCCTGTCGACCATGGACCCACTTGTTGATGGATTTCATTACAGACTTACCCATGTGCAACAAGTTCAATACCATCTGGGTGGTAGTTGACCGGTTCACCAAGATGGCACACTTCATTCCTCTCACCGGTCTTCCGTCAGCTTCCAAGTTGGCTCAAGTATTCATACAAGAGATCTTCCGACTCCACGGTCTTAGTGAAGAAATTATCTCAGATCGAGGAGTTCAATTCACAGCCAAATTCTGGCGAAGTTTATGTCAAGTCCTCCAAGTCAAGCTAAAGTTTTCCACGGCTTACCATCCTCAGACCAATGGTCAAACCGAGAGGGTGAATCAGGACTTGGAGGCCTTCCTCCGCATCTATGTGTCCTCCTCTCAAGATGACTGGGTTCAATTACTTCCCTGGGCCGAGTTCTGTCATAACAACCAGTATCATTCTTCATCTACTTCAACACCATTCTTCACTAACTTTGGATTCCACCCTAAAGTCCCTGAGTTCCAACCGCTTCCAGCAACTTCTGTCCCCGCAGTGGATATCACCTTGCATCAGTTTGCCAATATCTGGAAGAGCGTACGATCAGCTCTGCTCAAGGCATCGTTCAGGTACAAGAAGTTTGCGGATAAGAAGCGTCGAGCAGTTCCTGCTCTCAAGGTGGGTGATCGGGTATGGTTATCCACGAAGAATTTGAGGTTAAGAGTTCCCAGTATGAAGTTTGCACCTCGCTATATCGGTCCTTTCAAGATTGAACAAGTCATCAATCCTGTTGCTTACAGACTCCAGTTGCCTCCCTTCTTAAAAATACCCAGGACATTCCATGTTTCCCTGTTGAAACCGCTGATCTTGAATCGGTTTCATTCCTCACTTCCTCCAACTCCGAAAGTCCAAACTCAACGAGGCGTTGAGTATGAAGTGGCCAAGATCCTGGACTCACGTCACCGTTACGGTCAACTACAATATCTTATTGACTGGAAAGGTTATGGTCCTGAGGAACGTTCATGGACCAATGCTTCTGATGTCCATGCTCCTGCCTTGGTCCGGAGATTCCATTCCAAGTTTCCTCAAAAGCCAAAGAAGTGTCCTGGGGCCACTCCTAAAGGGGGGGGTGCTGTCACGATCCGGGTATCTGGACGCCATTTCTTACCCATCAGATGCCTCCTAAGGCTGGCTCAGCGCTCCAGGACCGGATTCCATCTGTTATCCTGATGTGTACATTCCTGTATCCTCTCCTGTCACTCTGGGACGCTGTCACAGTAAACGCCATATTACACCTGGCATGGCGTCTCCCGCGGCCTCCGCCGCCGTCCCTGAACTTCTGCATGCAGAGTGTCTGAGTGGCGATTACGTCCGCCGCGGCCTCCGCTGTGTCCGCGTGGTTGGATGTGCATCTGTCAGCCTGGCGCCTCCTGTCTCCGGTGGCCGGCGCCGCCATTACTGTTTTCATTACCACATGGATTACAAACCAAACTTCCCTCCAAGTGTCTGCATGGGCGCAGCCATCTTGGATTCTGTCAGCTGATCATTTCCACCAATCTGTTCTCAGTATTGTTAATCTGCATAATTGCCTAGCCAATCCCTTCCTTGCTGCAGGTATAAATACACTGTGCCTGAGCAAGGAAGGCGTCAGTGCTTTGGTTGTCAAACCTAGTTCCTGTTTGTCTCTCTCCTGTGATTGTCTTCCAGGTTCCAGCTCCTGTCTCAAGACTTCCACCATAGAGACCCGCACCAGCATTCCACCTGCGGTGTAGCCTGACTCTCCAATCCATTGTGGATTCATCTGTTTCCAGCTACAACATTACCTGCTTCCAGCTCAGCTTCCAGCAGAGTACAGCTTCCCTTAAAGGGCCGGTGTCCTTTCTACACTTTACCACTCTCCACCGGTATTATTATTTCTCCGCTCTCAAGTTCTGCATTTCAGTTCATATTTCATCGCTCCCAAGTTCATTTATTATTTAACTGGTTCCAGCCAGTATCCACTCCGTGCTAACAACAGTCTGGTTCCAGCCAGTATCCACAGCAGCTGTTTTATCTTCAGCAACCCAGCTTTTCCTGGAACACCAGCTGGCACAATCCTGGGTTATCTCCATTGCTACAGTCGGGCCTGGTAAGGACTTTCCATCTAGAAGATCATAAGAACTATCTCACACTACCAGTGCCCTGTGGCTCCTGCCATCCTGTAGTACCCAGGAACTGTATTTATTCTTTGCTGACTTTTACGTTTTCTTTTACTGCTGCTGTGTTGCGGAGTTGTCATAATAAACATCATTGACTTTTATCCAAGTTGTCGTGGTCACGCCTTCGGGCAGTTATTATTCATGTTACTTACATGTCCAGGGGTCTGATACAACCTCCCAGGTTCCGGTACATCTCAGCCCCTACAACTGAGACTGCCTCCCGTCAGCTCAGGCCCTCAGTTGTGACAGCCTTGTTCCTCTTTCGAGAGTTCTCTTGTGCTGCCTCAGTTGGATCTCCTTCACTTGACAAGGGGGTGCCCGAGCAGCGACCCTCCCCAGCTCTAGCCCAACTCCTACTTACCTGCCAGGTGAGATACTATGATCATGAAGGTGCTTCTCCCAGGGCAAGGCTCACCCATTGCACTCTGGGTGTGCTGCTCCTGCGATTTCCCCAAATGTGGGACACTTGCCTGCATATTTTGTGTTTCCCCTGGTCGGCTCTCGTATAATTCAGATCTCTTTGTCTCAGGTCTCTCTCCAGCCTAGTTTGCTGTCTGTTTCCACTTCTCTTTTCTTGAGCTGCTCCCTTCTATGCCCTTGCGCACTTTCCTGACTTCTCCCGTCTGCTTACTTTGTGCCTTCCAACGCACAATGCGAACTACAGGTAGTGCTGCAGGGCCCACACCCTTTTACTTGCCTTACAGAGCAGCTCTGGAGCTGTTACAGTTTCCAGTTGCTGCAAGAAATCAGCTTGAATGCTTAAGGGGCTAGGGCATAGCCAACATGAGCCCCACACCGAAGGAGGGTGGAGGTGTTTAATGCGAACTAGGGGTCATCCAAGCACCGCAAAAGGCCGCCATGCCCTGCACACCCCTTTTCTCTTTTCATATGCAGACGAGAGTTGAAGCCAACTTTGACCCACTGCTTGGATGACATCACCATATGCAAATCCATCTGCTGCAGGCCTTCCCCCAGGAATGCTTGCACTAGTTGTTGCATTTGGTTTGTTGTTTGGGGGTGCTTCAGTATTAGGCAGCCTTCTGCCCTACCATGTTCATCTGAAAATAAGTGTTCTCCCTGCAGTTGTTGTCCCCAGATGAGAGTTCCCTTGTGCTGCCTCAGTTGAATCTCCTTTACTTGACAGAGATATGCCTGAGCAGCGGCCCTCCCCAGCCCTATCCCAAATCATACTTATTTTGCATAGGAGATACCATGGTCAATAATGCAGTCGAGTTTCCCACATTTGGGGAAATCATCTTCATGACCATGGTATCTCCTATGAAAAATAAGTATGATTTGGGATAGGGCTGGGGAGGGCTGCTGCTCAGGCACATCTCTGTCAAGTAAAGGAGATTCAACTGAGGCAGCACAAGGGAACTCTCATCTGGGGACAACAACTGCAGGGAGAACACATATTTTCAGATGAACATGGGAGGGCAGAAGGCTGCCTAATACTGAAGCACCCCCAAACAACAAACCAAATGCAACAACTAGTACAAGCATTCCTGGGGAAGGTCTGCAGAAGACGGATTTGCATACAGTGATGTCATCCAAGCAGTGGGCCAAAGTTGGCCGGAACCCTCATCTGCATATGAAAAGTGAAAAGGGTTATGCAGGGCATGGCGGCCTTTTGCGGCGCTTGGATGACCCCTAGTTCGCATTAAACACCCCCACCCTCCTTCGGTGTAGGGCTCATGTTGGCCATGCCCCAGCCCCTGAAGCATTCAAGCTGATTTCTTGCAGCAGCTGGGCACTGTAACAGCTCCAGAGCTGCTCTTTAAGGCAAGTAAAAGGGTGTGGGCCCTGCAGCACCTACCTGTAGTTCGCATTGTGCGTTGGAAGGCACAAAGTAAGCAGACGGGAGAAGTCAGGATAATGCGCAAGGGCATAGAAGGGAACGGCTCAAGAAAAGAGAAGTGGAAACAGACAGCAAACTAGGCTGGAGAGAGACCTGATACAAAGAGATCTGAATTATACGAGAGCCGACCAGAGGAAACACAAATTATGCAGTCAAGTATCCCACATTTTGGGAAATCACAGGAGCAGCACACCCAGAGTGCAATGGGTGAGCCTTGCCCTGGGAGAAGCACCTTCCTGATCATAGTATCTCACCTGGCAGGTAAGTAGGAGTTGGTCTAGAGCTGGGGAGGGTCGCTGCTCAGGCACCCCCCTGTCAAGTGAAGGAGATCCAACTGAGGCAGCACAAGGGAACTCTCGAAAGAAGAACAAGGCTAGAGGAAGATCTAAGACAAAGAAATCTGACTTTTACCAGAGCTGACCAGAGGAAAGCACAAACACAGTCCTCCACTACCACAAATAATGCAGTCGACTTTCCCACATTTGGGGAAATTATAGGGGTCAGCATACCCAGAATGCAATGAATGAACCTCACCCTGGGAGATCAATCTTCATGACCATGGTATCTCCTATGCAAAATAAGTATGATTTGCGATAGGGCTGGGGAGGGCCGCTGCTCAGGCACATCTCTGTCAAGTAAAGGAGATTCAACTGAGGCAGCACAGGGGAACTCTCATCTGGGGACAACAACTGCAGGGAGAACACATATTTTCAGATGAACATGGGAGGGCAGAAGGCTGCTTAATACTGAAGCACCCCCAAACAACAAACCAAATGCAACAACTAGTGCAAGCATTCCTGGGGGAAGTCCTGCAGCAGATGGATTTGCATATGGTGATGTCATCCAAGCAGTGGGTCAAAGTTGGCTTCAACCCTCATCTGCATATGAAAAGAGAAAAGGGGCGTGCAGGGCATGGCGGCCTTTAGCGGCGCTTGGATGACCCCAGCTCGCATTAAACACCTCGACCCTCCTTCGGTGTGGGGCTCATGTTGGCTATGCCCCAGCCCCTGAAGCATTCAAGCTGATTTCTTGCAGCAGCTGGGCACTGTAACAGCTCCAGAGCTACTCTGTAAGGCAAGTAAAAGGGCGTGGGCCCTGCAGCACTACCTGTAGTTTGCATTGTGCATTGGAAGGCACAAAGTAAGCAGACGGGAGAAGTCAGGATAGTGCGCAAGGGCATAGAAGGGAGCAGCTCAAGAAAAGAGAAGTGGAAACAGACAGCAAACTAGGCTGGAGAGAGACCTGAGACAAAGAGATCTGAATTATACGAGAGCCGACCAGGGGAAACACAAATTATGCAGTCAAGTTTCCCACATTTGGGGAAATCACAGGAGCAGCACACCCAGAGTGCAATGGGTGAGCCTTGCCCTGGGAGAAGCACCTTCATGATCATAGTATCTCACCTGGCAGGTAAGTAGGAGTTGGGCTAGAGCTGGGGAGGGTCGCTGCTCGGGCACCCCCCTGTCAAGTGAAGGAGATCCAACTGAGGCAGCACAAGGGAACTCTCGAAAGAAGAACAAGGCTAGAGGAAAATCTGAGACAAATAAATCTGACTTTTACCAGAGCTGACCAGAGGAAAGCACAAACACAGTCCCCCACTACCACAAATAATGCAGTCGAGTTTCCCACATTTGGGGAAATCACAGGGGTCAGCATACCCAGAATGCAATGAATGAACCTCACCCTGGGAGAACAATCTTCATGACCATGGTATCTCCTATGCAAAATAAGTATGATTTGGGATAGGGCTGGGGAGGGCCGCTGCTCAGGCACATCTCTGTCAAGTAAAGGAGATTCAACTGAGGCAGCACAAGGGAACTCTCATCTGGGGACAACAACTCCAGGGAGAACACATATTTTCAGATGAACATGGGAGGGCAGAAGGCTGCCTAATACTGAAGCACCCCCAAACAACAAACCAAATGCAACAACTAGTGCAAGCATTCCTGGGGGAAGGCCTGCAGCAGATGGATTTGCATATGGTGATGTCATCCAAGCAGTGAGTCAAAGTTGGCTTCAACCCTCGTCTGCATATGAAAAGAGAAAAGGGGCGTGCAGGGCATGGCGGCCTTTTGCGGCGCTTGGATGACCACTAGTTCACATTAAACACCTCCACCCTCCTTCGGTGTGGGGCTCATGTTGGCTATGCCCCAGCCCCTGAAGCATTCAAGCTGATTTCTTGCAGCAGCTGGGCACTGTAACAGCTCCAGAGCTGCTCTGCAAGGCAAGTAAAAGGGTGTGGGCCCTGCAGCACTACCTGTAGTTCGCATTGTGCGTTGGAAGGCACAAATTAAGCAGACGGGAGAAGTCAGGATAGTGCGCAAGGGCATAGAAGGGAGCGGCTCAAGAAAAGAGAAGTGGAAACAGACAGCAAACTAGGCTGGAGAGAGACCTGAGACAAAGAGATCTGAATTAAACGAGAGCCGACCAGGGGAAACACAAATTATGCAGTCAAGTTTCCCACATTTGGGGAAATCACAGGAGCAGCACACCCAGAGTGCAATGGGTGAGCCTTGCCCTGGGAGAAGCACCTTCATGATCATAGTATCTCACCTGGCAGGTAAGTAGGAGTTGGGCTAGAGCTGGGGAGGGTCGCTGCTCGGGCACCCCCCTGTCAAGTGAAGGAGATCCAACCGAGGCAGCACAAGGAAACTCTCGAAAGAAGAACAAGGCTAGAAGAAGATCTGAGACAAATAAATCTGACTTTTACCAGAGCTGACCAGAGGAAAGAACAAACACAGTCCCCCACTACCACAAATAATGCAGTCGAGTTTCCCACATTTGGGGAAATCACAGGGGTCAGCATACCCAGAATGCAATGAATGAACCTCACCCTGGGAGAACAATCTTCATGACCATGGTATCTCCTATGCAAAATAAGTATGATTTGGGATAGGGCTGGGGAGGGCCGCTGCTCAGGCACATCTCTGTCAAGTAAAGGAGATTCAACTGAGGCAGCACAAGGGAACTCTCATCTGGGGACAACAACTCCAGGGAGAACACATATTTTCAGATGAACATGGGAGGGCAGAAGGCTGCCTAATACTGAAGCACCCCCAAACAACAAACCAAATGCAACAACTAGTGCAAGCATTCCTGGGGAAAAGCCTGCAGCAGATGGATTTGCATATGGTGATGTCATCCAAGCAGTGAGTCAAAGTTGGCTTCAACCCTCGTCTGCATATGAAAAGAGAAAAGGGGCGTGCAGGGCATGGCGGCCTTTTGCGGCGCTTGGATGACCCCTAGTTCACATTAAACGCATCCACCCTCCTTCGGTGTGGGGCTCATGTTGGCTATGCCCCAGCCCCTGAAGCATTCAAGCTGATTTCTTGCAGCAGCTGGGCACTGTAACAGCTCCAGAGCTGCTCTGTAAGGCAAGTAAAAGGGTGTGGGCCCTGCAGCACTACCTGTAGTTCGCATTGTGCGTTGGAAGGCACAAATTAAGCAGACGGGAGAAGTCAGGATAGTGCGCAAGGGCATAGAAGGGAGCGGCTCAAGAAAAGAGAAGTGGAAACAGACAGCAAACTAGGCTGGAGAGAGACCTGAGACAAAGAGATCTGAATTATACGAGAGCCGACCAGGGGAAACACAAATTATGCAGTCAAGTTTCTCACATTTGGGGAAGTCACAGGAGCAGCACACCCAGAGTGCAATGGGTGAGCCTTGCCCTGGGAGAAGCACCTTCATGATCATAGTATCTCACCTGGCAGGTAAGTAGGAGTTGGGCTAGAGCTGGGGAGGGTCGCTGCTCGGGCACCCCCTGTCAAGTGTAGGAGATCCAACTGAGGCAGCACAAGGAAACTCTCGAAAGAAGAACAAGGCTAGAGGAAGATCTGAGACAAATAAATCTGACTTTTACCAGAGCTGACCAGAGGAAAGAACAAACACAGTCCCCCACTACCACAAATAATGCAGTCGAGTTTCCCACATTTGGGGAAATCATACGGGTCAGCATACCCAGAATGCAATGAATGAACCTCACCCTGGGAGAACAATCTTCATGACCATGGTATCTCCTATGCAAAATAAGTATGATTTGGGATAGGGCTGGGGAGGGCCGCTGCTCAGGCACATCTCTGACAAGTAAAGGAGATTCAACTGAGGCAGCACAAGGGAACTCTCATCTGGGGACAACAACTCCAGGGAGAACACATATTTTCAGATGAACATGGGAGGGCAGAAGGTTGCCTAATACTGAAGCACCCCCAAACAACAAACCAAATGCAACAACTTGTGCAAGCATTCCTGGGGGAAGGCCTGCAGCAGATGGATTTGCATATGGTGATGTCATCCAAGCAGTGGGTCAAAGTTGGCCTCAACCCTCGTCTGCATATGAAAAGAGAAAAGGGGCGTTCAGGGCATGGCAGCCTTTTGCGGCACTTGGATGACCCCTAGTTCGCATTAAACACCTCCACCCTCCTTCGGTGTGTGGGGCTCATGTTGGCTATGCCCCAGCCCCTGAAGCATTCAAGCTGATTTCTTGCAGCAGCTGGGCACTGTAACAGCTCCAGAGTTACTCTGTAAGGCAAGTAAAAGGGCGTGGGCCCTGCAGCACTACCTGTAGTTTGCATTGTGCATTGGAAGGCACAAAGTAAGCAGACGGGAGAAGTCAGGATAGTGCGCAAGGGCATAGAAGGGAGCGGCTCAAGAAAAGAGAAGTGGAAACAGACAGCAAACTAGGCTGGAGAGAGACCTGAGACTAAGAGATCTGAATTATACGAGAGCCGACCAGGGGAAACACAAATTATGCAGTCAAGTTTCCCACATTTGGGGAAATCACATGAGCAGCACACCCAGAGTGCAATGGGTGAGCCTTGCCCTGGGAGAAGCACCTTCATGATCATAGTATCTCACCTGGCAGGTAAGTAGGAGTTGGGCTAGAGCTGGGGAGGGTCGCTGCTCGGGCACCCCCCTGTCAAGTGAAGAAGATCCAACTGAGGCAGCACAAGAGAACTCTCGAAAGAAGAACAAGGCTAGAGGAAGATCTGAGACAAAGAAATCTGGCTTTTACCAGAGCTGACCAGAGGAAAGCACAAACACAGTCCCCCACTACCACAAATAATGCAGTCGAGTTTCCCACATTTGGGGAAATCACAGGGGTCAGCATACCCAGAATGCAATGTATGAACCTCACCCTGGGAGAACAATCTTCATGACCATGGTATCTCCTATGCAAAATAAGAATGATTTGGGATAGGGCTGGGGAGGGCCGCTGCTCAGGCACATCTCTGTCAAGTAAAGGAGATTCAACTGAGGCAGCACAAGGGAACTCTCATCTGGGGACAACAACTGCAGGGAGAACACATATTTTCAGATGAACATGGGAGGGCAGAAGGCTGCCTAATACTGAAGCACCCCCAAACAACAAAACAAATGCAACAACTAGTACAAGCATTCCTGGGGGAAGGACTGCAGCAGATGGATTTGCATATGGTGATGTCATCCAAGCAGTGGGTCAAAGTTGGCTTCAACCCTCGTCTGCATATGAAAAGAGAAAAGGGGCGTGCAGGGCATGGCGGCCTTTTGCGGCGCTTGGATGACCCCTAGTTCGCATTAAACACCTCCACCCTACTTCGGTGTGGGGCTCATGTTGGCTATGCCCCAGCCCCTGAAGCATTCAAGCTGATTACTTGCAGCAGCTGGGCACTGTAATAGCTCCAGAGCTGCTCTGTAAGGCAAGTAAAAGGGTGTGGGCCCTGCAGCACTACCTGTAGTTCGCATTGTGCGTTGGAAGGCACAAAGTAAGCAGACGGGAGAAGTCAAGATAGTGTGCAAGGGCATAGAAGGGAGCGGCTCAAGAAAAGAGAAGTGGAAACAGACAGCAAACTAGGCTGGAGAGAGACCTGAGACAAAGAGATCTGAATTATACGAGAGCCAACCAGGGGAAACACAAATTATGCAGTCAACTTTCCCACATTTGGGGAAATCGCAGGAGCAGCACACCCAGAGTGCAATGGATGAGCCTTGCCCTGGGAGAAGCACCTTCATGATCATGAAGGTGCTTCTCCCAGGGCAAGGCTCACCCATTGCACTCTGTGTGTGCTGCTCCTGCGATTTCCCCAAATGTGGGAAACTTGACTGCATAATTTGTGTTTCCCCTGGTTGGCTCTCGTATAATTCAGATCTCTTTGTCTCAGGTCTCTCTCCAGCCTAGTTTGCTGTCTGTTTCCACTTCTCTTTTCTTGAGCCGCTCCCTTCTATGCCCTTGCACACTATCTTGACTTCTCCCGTCTGCGTACTTTGTGCCTTCCAACGCACATTGCGAACTACAGGTAGTGCTGCAGGGCCCACGCCCTTTTACTTGCCTTACAGAGTAGCTCTGGAGCTGTTACAGTGCCAAGCTGCTGCAAGAAATCAGCTTGAATGCTTCAGGGGCTGGGGCATGGCCAACATGAGCCCCACACCGAAGGAGGGTGGGGGTGTTTAATGCAAACTAGGGGTCATCCAAGCGCCGCAAAAGGCCGCCATGCCCTGCATACCCCTTTTCTCTTTTCATATGCAGATGAGGGTTCCAGCCAACTTTGGCCCACTGCTTGGCTAACATCACCGTATGCAAATCCATCTTCTGCAGACCTTCCCCAAGGAATGCTTGCACTAGTTGTTGCATTTGATTTGTTGTTTGGGGGTGCTTCAGTATTAGGCAGCCTTCTGCCCTCCCATGTTCATCTGAAAATATGTGTTCTCCCTGCAGTTGTTGTCCCCAAATGAGAGTTCCCTTGTGCTGCCTCAGTTGAATCTCCTTTACTTGACAAGGGAGGCATTTTGGATTTTTTCTTTGGGTACCCTTACACCTGATGGTCTGAATGAGAGCATCGAACTGAACAACATTGGCAGTCTCTGAAGATTTTATCTATTGATTTACCTAATATATTATTTATTGAATATCCATTTATTGTATGTTTAATAAATAAACAAAATTATTAGAAGTAGCTATTTTGGAAACAGCTTTCCTCTTAGGATGAAACTGTATAATCCTGTTGTGTGTGTTCCTTTAAAGTTCTTTAGTAAAATCCACTAGTAATGATGAACATCAGATTTCTTCCTCCATCCTCTTTTTACACTTTCTCTTGGTTCTATATATATATATTTTTATTTTTATTTTATTTTTTTTCCCCTCCTTCTCCCAAAAGGCCCCCCTCCCTCCCCCCCCTCCCTGTTTTAAATTTTAAAATCTTTAAATCTTTAAATCTTCGAATCCTTAAATTGTCTGTTTAATATTTATTTTTTCTTCAATTCTTTTTGTTGTTTAAGCAGCAATGTAATTATTCCAGGGGTTAAAATAATGAAATATAGAAATAATATTAACAAAAATTAAACGTAAAAATGAATTGATAGAATGATCCCATTAAAAGTAAATAAATAATATGGATGTTAAGCTGAGCGGGTTGGATTCGAACATGGGACTCACTGCATAGAGTGCAGGTGATGTTTCCCCTGCGCCACGAGAGCAGCTTTAGTAGTGGCATGGATTTATGTTACCCTAAAAGGTTTTATATAAGTAAATGGGGATCCTTAGTGCTGAGTTTCTGAATTATGTATATGTGATTATAGATATGAGGTATTGATTGAAAGATTAGAGGTTAATCTGTATATAGATTATATATTTTCTGTTATTTTTTAAACCACCTTGTTGCTTATTTTATTATTATTTTTAATCACCATGTTGCTTATTTTTACATTATGAAATGCCTTTATATGTGCAATTGCAATTAGAAAGTTGTTCCATATATGAGTCATTACATGTATGCATCCAATTAGTATATGTATGTATCCAATCAACTAATTAGTAATGCTATTGGTCCGGTGCATTTTAAAAAGAGCCTGCTAGGCTGCTGATGTATCCTCTGACGAAACCGCTCTTGGATAACAGCGGAGAAACGCGTAAGAAGGTGACTACCGGACACTCTGATTGCTGAGATATAAGCCCGTTCATGAACGAGCTACATCACGGCGGACGTCTGATGTAAAGACAGCGGTGAAGGGGAAAAAGCAATTTGAGAGCGAGCAAAAGGAGGTCTCTACCCCACGGCAGGGAGGAATATCCCGACCGCGAGTGCCAATAAGATCCAGCCACGGTTAACGGGGGTCGTAGCATACCGCTGTGTTTCATCAACCATCACAGCGCTCTCCCCCTGTTTTCTTTCATTACTCACGTGAGTTACATATGAACTTTAACTGCAGTAAATAAGAGGCGTTGGTTACAACTGTTGCTGTTCATCCACAAGAAGAAATTTAATGTATCAATTACAATTGGAAAGTAACGATTAAATTACAACAGCTGTATCCAGGAGGATTTTTTGGACACTTTAATAGACATTCCGTTGTCATCAAGGGCAATATGAAATAGATACTGATTACATTTAGATATGGATAGTGGTGCCTATATATGTTGACTCCATTGTATTTTATTGAATGTGGGTTTCTTCTGTCTATATATATTTTTTAAAAATAAAGAGCTTGTATATTTTATTTTTTGCGCTCCCTTGATAACAAGTGTGATTATCTTTAAAATTTGGTTTATTATTGGTAGAACAGTACTACCTATGGGAGCAGCATTTTATAATATATGGTGAAAATTAATAGATGTATAAAGATTAAATAAGCAACAAATTGGTGAAATAGATACGTTTTGATAGGAGCGCTGGGTTCTATATATATATATTGACATTTGGTTATATATATGTATAGACTTTATAAATTCTTGACAGAGATGTGCCTGAGCAGCGGCCCTCCCCAGCCCTATCCCAAATCATACTTATTTTGCATAGGAGATACCATGGTCATGAAGATTGTTCTCCCAGGGTGAGGTTCATTCATTGCATTCTGGGTATGCTGATCCCTGTGATTTCCCCAAATGTGGGAAACTGGACTGCATTATTTGTGGTAATGAGGGACTGTGTTTGTGCTTTCCTCTGGTCAGCTCTGGTAAAAGTCAGATTTCTTTGTCTCAGATCTTCCTCTAGCCTTGTTCTTCTTTCGAGAGTTCCCTTGTGCTGCCTCAGTTGGATCTCCTTCACTTGACAGGGGGGTGCCCGAGCAGCGACCCTCCCCAGCTCTAGCCCAACTCCTACTTACCTGCCAGGTGAGATACTATGATCAGGAAGGTGCTTCTCCCAGGGCAAGGCTCACCCATTGCACTCTGGGTGTGCTGCTCCTGCGGTTTCCCCAAATGTTGGACACTTGACTGCATAATTTGTGTTTCCCCTGGTCGGCTCTCGTATAATTCAGATCTCTTTGTCTCAGGTCTCTCTCCAGCCTAGTTTGCTGTCTGTTTCCACTTCTCTTTTCTTGAGCCGCTCCCTTCTATGCCCTTGCGCACTATCCTGACTTCTCCCGTCTGCTTACTTTGTGCCTTCCAACGCACAATGCAAACTACAGGTAGTGCTGCAGGGCCCACGCCCTTTTACTTGCCTTACAGAGCAGCTCTGGAGCTGTTACAGTGCCCAGCTGCTGCAAGAAATCAGCTTGAATGCTTCAGGGGCTGGGGCATAGCCAACATGAGCCCCACACCGAAGGAGGGTGGAGGTGTTTAATGCGAACTAGGGGTCATCCAAGCGCCGCAAAAGGCCGCCATGCCCTGCACGCCCCTTTTCTCTTTTCATATGCAGACGAGGGTTGAAGCCAACTTTGACCCACTGCTTGGATGACATCACCATATGCAAATCCATCTGCTGCATGCCTTCCCCCGGGAATGCTTGCACTAGTTGTTGCATTTGGTTTGTTGTTTGGGGGTGCTTCAGTATTAGGCAGCCTTCTGCCCTACCATGTTCATCTGAAAATATGTGTTCTCCCTGCAGTTGTTGTCCTCAGATGAGAGTTCCCTTGTGCTGCCTCAGTTGAATCTCCTTTACTTGACAGAGATGTGCCTGAGCAGCGGCCCTCCCCAGCCCTATCCCAAATCATACTTATTTTGCATAGGAGATACCATTTTCATGAAGATTGTTCTCCCAGGGTGAGGTTCATTCATTGCATTCTGGGTATGCTGACCCCTGTGATTTCCCCAAATGTGGGAAATTCGACTGCATTATTTGTGGTAGTGGGGGACTGTGTTTGTGCTTTCCTCTGGTCAGCTCTGGTAAAAGTCAGATTTATTTGTCTCAGATTTTCCTCTAGCCTTGTTCTTCTTTCGAGAGTTCCCTTGTGCTGCCTCAGTTGGATCTCCTTCACTTGACAGGGGGGTGCCCGAGCAGCGACCCTCCCCAGCTCTAGCCCAACTCCTACTTACCTGCCAGGTGAGATACTATGATCATGAAGGTGCTTCTCCCAGGGCAAGGCTCACCCATTGCACTCTGGGTGTGCTGCTCCTGTGATTTCCCCAAATGTGGGAAACTTGACTGCATAATTTGTGTTTCCCCTGGTCGGCTCTCGTATAATTCAGATCTCTTTGTCTCAGGTCTCTCTCCAGCCTAGTTTGCTGTCTGTTTCCACTTCTCTTTTCTTGAGCCGCTCCCTTCTATGCCCTTGCGCACTATCCTGACTTCTCCCGTCTGCTTACTTTGTGCCTTCCAATGCACAATGCAAACTACAGGTAGTGCTGCAGGGCCCACGCCCTTTTACATGCCTTACAGAGCAGCTCTGGAGCTGTTACAGTGCCCAGCTGCTGCAAGAAATCAGCTTGAATGCTTCAGGGGCTGGGGCATAGCCAACATTAGCCCCACATCGAAGGAGGGTGGAGGTGTTTAATGCGAACTAGGGGTCATCCAAGCGCCGCAAAAGGCCGCCATGCCCTGCACGCCCCTTTTCTCTTTTCATATGCAGACGAGGGTTGAAGCCAACTTTGACCCACTGCTTGGATGACATCACCATATGCAAATCCATCTGCTGCAGGCCTTCCCCCAGGAATGCTTGCACTAGTTGTTGCATTTGGTTTGTTGTTTGGGGGTGCTTCAGTATTAGGCAGCCTTCTGCCCTACCATGTTCATCTGAAAATATGTGTTCTCCCTGCAGTTGTTGTCCCCAGATGAGAGTTCCCTTGTGCTGCCTCAGTTGAATCTCCTTTACTTGACAGAGATGTGCCTGAGCAGTGGCCCTCCCCAGCCCTATCCCAAATCATACTTATTTTGCATAGGAGATACCATGGTCATGAAGATTGTTCTCCCAGGGTGAGGTTAATTCATTGCATTCTGGGTATGCTGACTCCTATGATTTCCTCAAATGTGGGAAACTCGACTGCATTATTTGTGGTAGTGGGGGACTGTGTTTGTTCTTTCCTCTGGTCAGCTCTGGTAAAAGTCAGATTTATTTGTCTCAGATCTTCCTCTAGCCTTGTTCTTCTTTCAAGAGTTTCCTTGTGCTGCCTCGGTTGGATCTCCTTCACTTGACAGGGGGGTGCCCGAGCAGCGACCCTCCCCAACTCTAGCCCAACTCCTACTTACCTGCCAGGTGAGATACTATGATCATGAAGGTGCTTCTCCCAGGGCAAGGCTCACCCATTGCACTCTGGGTGTGCTGCTCCTGCGGTTTCCCCAAATGTTGGACACTTGACTGCATAATTTGTGTTTCCCCTGGTCGGCTCTCGTATAATTCAGATCTCTTTGTCTCAGGTCTCTCTCCCGCCTAGTTTGCTGTCTGTTTCCACTTCTCTTTTCTTGAGCCACTCCCTTCTATGCCCTTGCGCACTATCCTGACTTCTCCCATCTGCTTAATTTGTGCCTTCCAACGCACAATGCGAACTACAGGTAGTGCTGTAGGGCCCACACCCTTTTACTTGCCTTACAGATCAGCTCTGGAGCTGTTACAGTGCCCAGCCGCTGCAAGAAATCAGCTTGAATGCTTCAGGGGCTGGGGCATAGCCAACATGAGCCCCACACCGAAGGAGGGTGGAGGTGTTTAATGCGAACTAGGGGTCTTCCAAGCGCCGCAAAAGGCTGCCATGCCCTGCACGCCCCTTTTCTCTTTTCATATGCAGACGAGGGTTGAAGCCAACTTTGACCCACTGCTTTGATGACATCACCATATGCAAATCCATCTGCTGCAGGCCTTCCCCCAGGAATGCTTGCCTAGTTGTTGTATTTGGTTTGTTGTTTGGGGGTGCTTCAGTATTAGGCAGCCTTCTGCCCTCCCATGTTCATCTGAAAATATGTGTTCTCCCTGCAGTTGTTGTCCCCAGATGAGAGTTCCCTTGTGCTGCCTCAGTTGAATCTCCTTTACTTGACAGAGATGTGCCTGAGCAGCGGCCCTCCCCAGCCCTATCCCAAATCATACTTATTTTGCATAGGAGATACCATGGTCATGAAGATTGTTCTCCCAGGGTGAGGTTCATTCATTGCATTCTGGGTATGCTGACCCCTGTGATTTCCCCAAATGTGGGAAACTCGACTGCATTATTTGTGATAGTGGGGGACTGTGTTTGTGCTTTCCTCTGGTCAGCTCTGGTAAAAGTCAGATTTCTTTGTCTCAGATCTTCCTCTAGCCTTGTTCTTCTTTCGAGAGTTCCCTTGTGCTGCCTCAGTTGGATCTCCTTCACTTGACAGGGGGGTGCCCGAGCAGCGACCCTCCCCAGCTCTAGCCCAACTCCTACTTACCTGCCAGGTGAGATACTATTAAGTTGATTTTTAAAAGAAAACAATACTGTCAATATACTATTAAAACAAATTAAAATGGTAAAAGTTATTGTACTTTAAGTAAAAATAAAAGAGCTAAAATATCAATCCCAGTTTTGGATTACTTTAATTAACAAAAAAAATGCATATAGCAGAGGATAGTTTCAATCTGCCTACCTCTGGGTTATGGGCCTAGCATGCTTCCATTGCAGTACTCTGCTGCACATGTAAGTGCAAGAGATCCTGAAGCACTCACTCATCATGGGAAAGTACCAATGTGTTTCTTCGCTGGTTGATCTAAGAAACATCTTACAAAAACTCTCCAGGTTATTGACTTTCTAAAGTTTTTCTAGGAAACGTTCTAGATGAATGCTTATTAGCCTTTGTCAGTATGCACTTTTGCAAAGTGTCTCTGTTGCGCAATCAGTTAGTGTGTTCGGTTACTAATCAAAAGGTTGATGGTTCAATCCCACCCAGGGATGTAATTGACCTTGTGATCAGGTTTTGGTGATCTTTAAGTAGACAAGTCAAAATTTCAAACCCCCTCTTATGATGTAGGGTACCTGGCCTTCTCTGATGTAACCAGAGTTCGTTTTGATTAAGTGATTTTATAAAAAACAGCTAGGAAGCACAATTTAGCAGTGGGTTGCAGAGAAAAAAAAATATGCTGGCAGAAAAATCCAATTGAGTGATTGAACAGCTCTTCATTTTCTGGCTTTATTTTAATGCTAACAAATTTGTTCTCTGAAAAGTGTCCACAAAGCCAAGTCTCTGATGAACACCTTTGTAGGGATGGTTTTTCACCTATTACTAAATTAAACTTGCTTCATTGGAAAGGCAGCAAGATGCATCCTCATTTCAATGTCTACTGAAATAATACGGGTTGACACCAGGAAACATTAACGCCAATGCATCCTTGCTGCTTTCTCATGTGGAAGTCTGTTTAATGTGAAAACAAGGTGATATCTAAGTGGCACACAGGTAAGGAATTAAGAAAATCTTTATTTAATGGTGAAGATGTTTCTCACAAAATTGTTGCCCCAATGCATCATTGAAATTCAAGCTGAAAAGATGATTTTAATATATCACTTGTACATTTTGTATTGCTCTTCTGGTGACAATGTAGTTTGTTTTTGTCAATTACCATTTTAATAATAGGGTAAAGAAAATTAAGTGGATTTTTGAAAGAAAACAATACTGTCAATATACTATTAAAACAAATTAAGATGGTAAAAGTTATTGTACTTTAAGTAAAAATAAAAGAGCTAAAATATCAATCCCAGTTTTGGATTATTTTAATAAAAAAAAATGCATATAGCAGAGGATAGTTTCAATCTGCCTACCTCTGGGTTATGGGCACAGCATGCTTCCATTGCAGTACTCTGCTGCACATGTAAGTGCAAGAGATCCTGAAGCACTCACTCATCATGGGAAAGTACCAATGTGTTTCTTCGTTGGTTGTTGGAAGATACATCTTACAAAAACTCTCCAGATTATTGACTTTTTAAAGTTTTTCTAGGAAACGTTTTAGATGAATGCTTATTAGCCTTTGTCAGTATGGACTTTTGCAAAGTGTCTCTGTGGCGCAATCAGTTAGTGTGCACGGCTATTAGCTAAAAGGTTGGTGGTTCAATCCCACCCAGGGACGTAATTGACCTTGTTATCAGATTTTGGTGATCTTTAAGTAGACAAGTCAAAATTTCAAACCCCCTGTTATGGTGTAGGGTACCTGGCCTTCTCTGATGTAATCAGAGTTAGATTTGATTCAGTGATTTTATAAAAACAGCTAGGAAGCACAATTTAGCAGTGGGTTGCAGAGAAAAAGAAATATGCTGGCAAAAAAAATCCAATTGAGTGATTAAACAGCTCTTCATTTTCTGGCTTTATTTTTATGCTAACAAATTTGTTCTCTGAAAAGTGTCCACAAAGCCAAGTCTCTGATTAACACCTTTGTAGGGATGGTTTTTCACCTATTACTAAATTAAACTTGCTTCATTGGAAAGGCAGCAAGATGCATCCTCATTTCAATGTCTACTGAAATAATACAGGTTGACACCAGGAAACATTAACACCACTGTATCCTTGCTGCTTTCTCATGTGGAAGTCTGTTTAATGTGAAAACAAGGTGATATCTAATTAGCACACAGGTAAGGAATTAAGAAAATCTTTATTTAAGGGTGAAGATGTTTCTCACAAAATCGTTGCCCCAATGCATCATTGAAATTCAAGCTGGAAAGATGATTTTAATATATCACTTGTACATTTTGTATTGCTCTTCTGGTGACAATGTAGTTTGTTTTTGTCAATTACCATTTTAATAATAGGGTAAAGAAAATTAAGTGGATTTTTGAAAGAAAACAATACTGTCAATATACTATTAAAACAAATTAAAATGGTAAAAGTTATTGTACTTTAAGTAAACATAAAAGAGCTAACATATCAATCCCAGTTTTGATTACTTAAATTAACAAAAAAAAATGCATATAGCAGAGGATAGTTTCAATCTGCCTACCGCTGGGTTATTGGCCCAGCATGCTTCCATTGCTGTACTCTGCTGCACATGTAAGTGCAAGAGATCCTGAAGCACTCACTCATCATGGGAAAGTACCAATGTGTTTCTTCGTTGGTTGATGGAAGAAACATCTTACAAAAACTCTCCAGATTATTGACTTTTTAAAGTTTTTCTAGGAAACGTTTTAGATGAATGCTTATTAGACTTTGTCAGTATGGACTTTTGCAAAGTGTCTCTGTGGCGCAATCAGTTAGTGTGCACGGCTATTAACCAAAAGGTTGGTGGTTCAATCCCACCCAGGAACGTAATTGACCTTGTTATCAGATTTTGGTGATCTTTAAGTAGACAAGTCAAAATTTCAAAACCCCTGTTCTGGTGTAGGGTACCTGGCCTTCTCTGATGTAATCAGAGTTAGATTTGATTCATTGATTTTATAAAAACAGCTAGGAAGCACAATTTAGCAGTGGGTTGCAGAGAAAAAGAAATATGCTGGCAAAAAAAATCCAATTGAGTGATTAAACAGCTCTTCATTTTCTGGCTTTATTTTTATGCTAACAAATTTGTTCTCTGAAAAGTGTCCACAAAGCCAAGTCTCTGATTAACACCTTTGTAGGGATGGTTTTTCACCTATTACTAAATTAAACTTGCTTCATTGGAAAGGCAGCAAGATGCATCCTCATTTCAATGTCTACTGAAATAATACAGGTTGACACCAGGAAACATTAACGCCACTGCATCCTTGCTGCTTTCTCATGTGGAAGTCTGTTTAATGTGAAAACAAGGTGATATCTAATAAGCACACAGGTAAGGAATTAAGAAAATCTTTATTTAAGGGTGAAGATGTTTCTCACAAAATCGTTGCCCCAATGCATCATTGAAATTCAAGCTGGAAAGATGATTTTAATATATCACTTGTACATTTTGTATTGCTCTTCTGGTGACAATGTAGTTTGTTTTTGTCAATTACCCTTTTAATAATAGGGTAAAGAAAATTAAGTGGATTTTTTAAAGAAAACTATACTGTCAATATACTATTAAAACAAATTAAAATGGTAAAAGTTATTGTACTTTAAGTAAACATAAAAGAGCTAACATATCAATCCCAGTTTTGGATTACTTTAATTAACAAAAAAAATGCATATAGCAGAGGATAGTTTCAATCTGCCTACCTCTGGGTAATGGGCCCAGCATGCTTCCATTGCAGTACTCTGCTGCACATGTAAGTGCAAGAGATCCTGAAGCACTCACTCATCATGGGAAAGTACCAATGTGTTTCTTCATTGGTTGATGGAAGAAACATCTTACAAAAACTCTCCAGATTATTGACTTTTTAAAGTTTTTCTAGGAAACGTTCTAGATATATGCTTATTAGACTTTGTCAGTATGGACTTTTTGCAAAGTGTCTCTGTGGCGCAATCGGTTAGTGTGTCCGGCTACTAACCAAAAAGTTGGTGGTTCAATCCCAACCAGGGACGTAATTGACCTTGTTATCAGATTTTGGTGATCTTTAAGTAGACAAGTCAAAATTTCAAAGCCCCTGTTATGGTGTAGGGTACCTGGCCTTCTCTGATGTAATCAGAGTTTGATTTGATTCAGTGATTTTATAAAAACAGCTAGGAAGCACAATTTAGCAGTGGATTGCAGAGAAAAAGAAATAAGCTGGCAAAAAAAATCCAATTGAGTGATTAAACAGCTCTTCATTTTCTGGCTTTATTTTTATGCTAACAAATTTGTTCTCTGAAAAGTGTCCACAAAGCCAAGTCTCTGATTAACACCTTTGTAGGGATGGTTTTTCACCTATTACTAAATTAAACTTGCTTCATTGGAAAGGCAGCAAGATGCATCCTCATTTCAATGTCTACTGAAATAATACAGGTTGACACCAGGAAACATTAACACCACTGTATCCTTGCTGCTTTCTCATGTGGAAGTCTGTTTAATGTGAAAACAAGGTGATATCTAATTAGCACACAGGTAAGGAATTAAGAAAATCTTTATTTAAGGGTGAAGATGTTTCTCACAAAATCGTTGCCCCAATGCATCATTGAAATTCAAGCTGGAAAGATGATTTTAATATATCACTTGTACATTTTGTATTGCTCTTCTGGTGACAATGTAGTTTGTTTTTGTCAATTACCATTTTAATAATAGGGTAAAAAAATTAAGTGGATTTTTGAAAGAAAACAATACTGTCAATATACTATTAAAACAAATTAAAATGGTAAAAGTTATTGTACTTTAAGTAAACATAAAAGAGCTAACATATCAATCCCAGTTTTGGATTACTTTAATTAACTAAAAAAATGCATATAGCAGAGGATAGTTTCAATCTGCCTACCTCTGGGTAATGGGCCCAGCATGCTTCCATTGCTGTACTCTGCTGCACATGTAAGTGCAAGAGATCCTGAAGCACTCACTCATCATGGGAAAGTACCAATGTGTTTCTTCGTTGGTTGATGGAAGAAACATCTTACAAAAACTCTCCAGATTATTGACTTTTTAAAGTTTTTCTAGGAAACGTTTTAGATGAATGCTTATTAGCCTTTGTCAGTATGGACTTTTGCAAAGTGTCTCTGTGGCGCAATCAGTTAGTGTGCACGGCTATTAACCAAAAGGTTGGTGGTTCAATCCCACCCAGGGACGTAATTGACCTTGTTATCAGATTTTGGTGATCTTTAAGTAGACAAGTCAAAATTTCAAAACCCCTGTTATGGTGTAGGGTACCTGGCCTTCTCTGATGTAATCAGAGTTAGATTTGATTCATTGATTTTATAAAAACAGCTAGGAAGCACAATTTAGCAGTGGGTTGCAGAGAAAAAGAAATATGCTGGCAAAAAAAATCCAATTGAGTGATTAAACAGCTCTTCATTTTCTGGCTTTATTTTTATGCTAACAAATTTGTTCTCTGAAAAGTGTCCACAAAGCCAAGTCTCTGATTAACACCTTTGTAGGGATGGTTTTTCACCTATTACTAAATTAAACTTGCTTCATTGGAAAGGCAGCAAGATGCATCCTCATTTCAATATCTACTGAAATAATACAGGTTGACACCAGGAAACATTAACGCCACTGCATCCTTGCTGCTTTCTCATGTAGAAGTCTGTTTAATGTGAAAACAAGGTGATATCTAATAAGCACACAGGTAAGGAATTAAGAAAATCTTTATTTAAGGGTGAAGATGTTTCTCACAAAATCGTTGCCCCAATGCATCATTGAAATTCAAGCTGGAAAGATGATTTTAATATATCACTTGTACATTTTGTATTGCTCTTCTGGTGACAATGTAGTTTGTTTTTGTCAATTACCATTTTAATAATAGGGTAAAGAAAATTAAGTGGATTTTTTTAAAGAAAACTATACTGTCAATATACTATTAAAACAAATTAAAATGGTAAAAGTTTTTGTACTTTAAGTAAAAATAAAAGAGCAAAAATATCAATCCCAGTTTTGATTACTTAAATTAACAAAAAAAAAATGCATATAGCAAAGGATAGTTTCAATCTGCCTACCTCTGGGTTATGGGCCCAGCATGCTTCCATTGCAGTACTCTGCTGCACATGTAAGTGCAAGAGATCCTGAAGCACTCACTCATCATGGGAAAGTACCAATGTGTTTCTTCGTTGGTTGATGGAAGAAACATCTTACAAAAACTCTCCAGATTATTGACTTTTTAAAGTTTTTCTAGGAAACGTTCTAGATGTATGCTTATTAGCCTTTGTCAGTATGTACTTTTTACAAAGTGTCTCTGTGGCGCAATCGGTTAGTGTGTCTGGCTACTAACCAAAAGGTTGGTGGCTAAATCCCACCCAGGGACGTAATTGACCTTGTTATCAGATTTTGGTGATCTTTAAGTAGACAAGTCAAAATTTCAAACCCCCTGTTATGGTGTAGGGTACCTTGCCTTCTCTGATGTAATCAGAGTTAGATTTGATTCAGTGATTTTATAAAAACAGATAGGAAGCACAATTTAGCAGTGGTTTGCAGAGAAAAAGAAATATGCTGGCAGAAAAATCCAATTGAGTGATTAAACAGCTCTTCATTTTCTGGCTTTATTTTTATGCTAACAAATTTGTTCTCTGAAAAGTGTCCACAAAGCCAAGTCTCTGATTAACACCTTTGTAGGGATGGTTTTTCACCTATTACTAAATTAAACTTGCTTCATTGGAAAGGCAGCAAGATGCATCTTCATTTCAATTTCTACTGAAATAATACAGGTTGACACCAGGAAACATTAACGCCACTGCATCCTTGCTGCTTTCTCATGTGGAAGTCTGTTTAATGTGAAAACAAGGTGATATCTAATTAGCACACAGGTAAGGAATTAAGAAAATCTTTATTTAAGGGTGAAGATGTTTCTCACAAAATCGTTGCCCCAATGCATCATTGAAATTCAAGCTGGAAAGATGATTTTAATATATCACGTGTACATTTTGTATTGCTCTTCTGGTGACAATGTAGTTTGTTTTTGTCAATTACCCTTTTAATAATAGGGTAAAGAAAATTAAGTGGATTTAAACAAATTAAAATGGTAAAAATTATTGTACTTAAAGTAAAAATAAAAGAGCAAAAATATCAATCCCAGTTTTGATTACTTAAATTAACAAAAAAAATGCATATAGCAAAGGATAGTTTCAATCTGCCTACCTCTGGGTTATGGGCCCTGTATGCTTCCATTGCAGTACTCTGCTGCACATGTAAGTGCAAGAGATCCTGAAGCACTCACTCATCATGGGAAAGTACCAATGTGTTTCTTTGTTGGTTGATGGAAGAAACATTTTACAAAAACTCTCCAGATTATTGACTTTTTAAAGTTTTTCTAGGAAACGTTCTAGATGTATGCTTATTAGCCTTTGTCAGTATATACTTTTTGTGAAGTGTCTCTGTGGCGCAATCGGTTAGTGTGTCCGGCTACTAGCCAAAAAGTTGGTGGTTCAATCCCACCCAGGGACGTAATTGACCTTGTTATCAGATTTTGGTGATCTTTAAGTAGACAAGTCAAAATTTCAAACCCCCTGTTATGGTGTAGGGTACCTGGCCTTTTCTGATGTAATCAGAGTTAGATTTGATTCAGTGATTTAATAAAAACAGCTAGGAAGCACAATTTAGCAGTGGGTTGCAGAGAAAAAGAAATATGCTGGCAAAAAAAATCCAATTGAGTGATTAAACAGCTCTTCATTTTCTGGCTTTATTTTTATGCTAACAAATTTGTTCTCTGAAAAGTGTCCACAAAGCCAAGTCTCTGATTAACACCTTTGTAGGGATGGTTTTTCACCTATTACTAAATTAAACGCTTCATTGGAAAGGCAGCAAGATGCATCCTCATTTCAATGTCTACTGAAATAATACAGGTTGACACCAGGAAACATTAACGCCACTGCATCCTTGCTGCTTTCTCATGTGGAAGTCTGTTTAATGTGAAAACAAGGTGATATCTAATTAGCACACAGGTAAGGAATTAAGAAAATCTTTATTTAAGGGTGAAGATGTTTCTCACAAAATCGTTGCCCCAATGCATCATTGAAATTCAAGCTGGAAAGATGATTTTAATATATCACTTGTACATTTTGTATTGCTCTTCTGGTGACAATGTAGTTTGTTTTTGTCAATTACCATTTTAATAATAGGGTAAAGAAAATTAAGTGGATTTTTGAAAGAAAACAATACTGTCAATATACTATTAAAACAAATTAAAATGGTAAAAGTTATTGTACTTTAAGTAAAAATAAAAGAGCAAAAATATCAATCCCAGTTTTGATTACTTAAATTAACAAAAAAAAATGCATATAGCAAAGGATAGTTTCAATCTGCCTACCTCTGGGTTATGGGCCCAGCATGCTTCCATTGCAGTACTCTGCTGCACATGTAAGTGCAAGAGATCCTGAAGCACTCACTCATCATGGGAAAGTACCAATGTGTTTCTTCGTTGGTTGATGGAAGAAACATCTTACAAAAACTCTCCAGATTATTGACTTTTTAAAGTTTTTCTAGGAAACGTTCTAGATGTATGCTTATTAACCTTTGTCAGTATGTACTTTTTACAAAGTGTCTCTGTGGCGCAATCGGTTAGTGTGTCTGGCTACTAACCAAAAGGTTGGTGGTTCAATCCCACCCAGGGACGTAATTGACCTTGTTATCAGATTTTGGTGATCTTTAAGTAGACAAGTCAAAATTTCAACCCCCCTGTTATGGTGTAGGGTACCTGGCCTTCTCTGATGTAATCAGAGTTAGATTTGATTCAGTGATTTTATAAAAACAGATAGGAAGCACAATTTAGCAGTGGTTTGCAGAGAAAAAGAAATATGCTGGCAGAAAAATCCAATTGAGTGATTAAACAGCTCTTCATTTTCTGGCTTTATTTTTATGCTAACAAATTTGTTCTCTGAAAAGTGTCCACAAAGCCAAGTCTCTGATTAACACATTTGTAGGGATGGTTTTTCACCTATTACTAAATTAAACTTGCTTCATTGGAAAGGCAGCAAGATGCATCCTCATTTCAATTTCTACTGAAATAATACAGGTTGACACCAGGAAACATTAACGCCACTGCATCCTTGCTGCTTTCTCATGTGGAAGTCTGTTTAATGTGAAAACAAGGTGATATCTAATTAGCACACAGGTAAGGAATTAAGAAAATCTTTATTTAAGGGTGAAGATGTTTCTCACAAAATCGTTGCCCCAATGCATCATTGAAATTCAAGCTGGAAAGATGATTTTAATATATCACTTGTACATTTTGTATTGCTCTTCTGGTGACAATGTAGTTTGTTTTTGTCAATTACCATTTTAATAATAGGGTTAAGAAAATTAAGTGGATTTTTGAAAGAAAACAATACTGTCAATATACTATTAAAACAAATTAAAATGGTAAAAGTTATTGTACTTTAAGTGAAAATAAAAGAGCCAAAATATCAATCCCAGTTTTGGATTACTTTAATTAACAACAAAAAAATGCATATAGCAGAGGATAGTTTCAATCTGCCTACCGCTGGGTTATGGGCCCTGTATGCTTCCATTGCAGTACTCTGCTGCACATGTAAGTGCAAGAGATCCTGAAGCACTCACTCATCATGGGAAAGTACCAATGTGTTTCTTCGTTGGTTGATGGAAGAAACATTTTACAAAAACTCTCCAGATTATTGACTTTTTAAAGTTTTTCTAGGAAACGTTCTAGATGTATGCTTATTAGCCTTTGTCAGTATGTAATTTTTGTGAAGTGTCTCTGTGGCGCAATCGGTTAGTGTGTCCGGCTACTAACCAAAAGGTTGGTGGTTCAATCCCACCCAGGGACGTAATTGACCTTGTTATCAGATTTTGGTGATCTTTAAGTAGACAAGTCAAAATTTCAAACCCCCTGTTATGGTGTAGGGTACCTGGCCTTTTCTGATGTAATCAGAGTTAGATTTGATTCAGTGATTTAATAAAAACAGCTAGGAAGCACAATTTAGCAGTGGGTTGCAGAGAAAAAGAAATATGCTGGCAAAATAAATCCAATTGAGTGATTAAACAGCTCTTCATTTTCTGGCTTTATTTTTATGCTAACAAATTTGTTCTCTGAAAAGTGTCCACAAAGCCAAGTCTCTGATTAACACCTTTGTAGGGATGGTTTTTCACCTATTACAAAATTAAACGCTTCATTGGAAAGGCAGCAAGATGCATCCTCATTTCAATGTCTACTGAAATAATACAGGTTGACACCAGGAAACATTAACGCCACTGCATCCTTGCTGCTTTCTCATGTGGAAGTCTGTTTAATGTGAAAACAAGGTGATATCTAATTAGCACACAGGTAAGGAATTAAGAAAATCTTTATTTAAGGGTGAAGATGTTTCTCACAAAATCGTTGCCCCAATGCATCATTGAAATTCAAGCTGGAAAGATGATTTTAATATATCACTTGTACATTTTGTATTGCTCTTCTGGTGACAATGTAGTTTGTTTTTGTCAATTACCATTTTAATAATAGGGTTAAGAAAATTAAGTGGTTTTTTGAAAGAAAACAATACTGTCAATATACTATTAAAACAAATTAAAATGGTAAAAGTTATTGTACTTTAAGTGAAAATAAAAGAGCCAAAATATCAATCCCAGTTTTGGATTACTTTAATTAACAACAAAAAAATGCATATAGCAGAGGATAGTTTCAATCTGCCTACCGCTGGGTTATGGGCCCAGCATGCTTCCATTGCTGTACTCTGCTGCACATGTAAGTGCAAGAGATCCTGAAGCACTCACTCATCATGGGAAAGTACCAATGTGTTTCTTCGTTGGTTGATGGAAGAAACATCTTACAAAAACTCTCCAGATTATTGACTTTTTAAAGTTTTTCTAGGAAACGTTTTAGATGAATGCTTATTAGCCTTTGTCAGTATGGACTTTTGCAAAGTGTCTCTGTGGCGCAATCATTTAGTGTGCACGGCGATTAACCAAAAGGTTGGTGGTTCAATCCCACCCAGGGACGTAATTGACCTTGTTATCAGATTTTGGTGATCTTTAAGTAGACAAGTCAAAATTTCAAATCCCCCTGTTCTGGTGTAGGGTACCCGGCCTTCTCTGATGTAATCAGAGTTAGATTTGATTCAGTGATTTTATAAAAACAGCTAGGAAGCACAATTTAGCAGTGGGTTGCAGAGAAAAATAAATATGCTGGCAAAAAAATCCAATTGAGTGATTAAACAGCTCTTCATTTTCTGGCTTTATTTTTATGCTAACAAATTTGTTCTCTGAAAAGTGTCCACAAAGCCAAGTCTCTGATTAACACCTTTGTAAGGATGGTTTTTCACCTACTACTAAATTAAACTTGCTTCATTGGAAAGGCAGCAAGATGCATCCTCATTTCAATGTCTACTGAAATAATACAGGTTGACACCAGGAAACATTAACGCCACTGCATCCTTGCTGCTTTCTCATGTGGAAGTCTGTTTAATGTGAAAACAAGGTGATATCTAATTAGCACACAGGTAAGGAATTAAGAAAATCTTTATTTAAGGGTGAAAATGTTTCTCACAAAATCGTTGCCCCAATGCATCATTGAAATTCAAGCAGGAAAGATGATTTTAATATATCACTTGTACATTTTGTATTGCTCTTCTGGTGACAATGTAGTTTGTTTTTGTCAATTACCATTTTAATAATAGGGTAAAGAAAATTAAGTGGATTTTTAAAAGAAAACAATACTTTCAATATACTATTAAAACAAATTAAAATGGTAAAAGTTATTGTACTTTAATGAAAAATAAAAGAGCAAAAATATCAATCCCAGTTTTGGATTACTTTAACAAAAAAAATGCATATAGCAGAGGATAGTTTTAATCTGCCTACCTCTGGGTTATGGGCCCAGCATGCTTCCATTGCAGTACTCTGCTGCACATGTAAGTGCAAGAGATCCTGAAGCACTCACTCATCATGGGAAAGTACCAATGTGTTTCTTCGTTGGTGGATGGAAGAAACATCTTACAAAAACTCTCCAGATTATTGACTTTTTAAAGTTTTTCTAGGAAACGTTTTAGATGAATGCTTATTAGCCTTTGTCAGTATGTACTTTTGCAAAGTGTCTCTGTGGCGCAATCAGTTAGTGTGTATGGCTATAAACCAAAAGGTTGGAGGCTCAATCCCACCCAGGGACGTAATTGACCTTGTTATCAGATTTTGGTGATCTTTAAGTAGACAAGTCAAAATTTCAAATCCCCTCTTATGGTGTAGGGTACCTGGCCTTCTCTGATGTAATCAGAGTTAGATTTGATTCAGTGATTTTATAAAAACAGCTAGGAAGCACAATTTAGCAGTGGGTTGCAGAGAAAAAGAAATATGCTGGCAGAAAAATCCAATTGAGTGATTAAACAGCTCTTCATTTTCTGCCTTTATTTTTATGCTAACAAATTTGTTCTCTGAAAAGTGTCCACAAAGCCAAGTCTCTGATTAACACCTTTGTAGGGATGGTTTTTCACCTATTACTAAATTAAACTTGCTTCATTGGAAAGGCAGCAAGATGCATCCTCATTTCAATGTCTACTGAAATAATACAGGTTGACACCAGGAAACACTAACGCCACTGCATCCTTGCTGCTTTCTCATGTAGAAGTCTGTTTAATGTGAAAACAAGGTGATATCTAATTAGCACACAGGTAAGGAATTAAGAAAATCTTTATTTAAGGGTGAAGATGTTTCTCACAAAATCGTTGCCCCAATGCATCATTGAAATTCAAGCTGGAAAGATGATTTTAATATATCACTTGTACATTTTGTATTGCTCTTCTGGTGACAATGTAGTTTGTTTTTGTCAATTACCATTTTAATAATAGGGTAAAGAAAATTAAGTGGATTTTTGAAAGAAAACAATACTGTCAATATACTATTAAAACAAATTAAAATGGTAAAAGTTATTGTACTTTAAGTAAACATAAAATAGCTAACATATCAATCCCAGTTTTGGATTACTTTAATTGACAAAAAAAATGCATATAGCAGAGGATAGTTTCAATCTGCCTTCCTCTGGGTAATGGGCCCAGCATGCTTCCATTGCAGTACTCTGCTGCATATGTAAGTGCAAGAGATCCTGAAGCACTCACTCATCATGGGAAAGTACCAATGTGTTTCTTCGTTGGTTGATTTAAGAAAATTCTTACAAAAACTCTCCAGATTATTGACTTTTTAAAGTTTTTCTAGGAAACGTTCTAGATGAATGCTTATTAGCCTTTGTCAGTATTTACGTTTTGCAAAGTGTCTCTGTGGCGCAATCGGTTAGTGTGTCTGGCTACTAACCAAAAGGTTGGTGGTTCAATCCCACCCAGGGACATAATTGACCTTGTGATCAGGTTTTGGTGATATTTAAGTAGACAAGTCAAAATTTCAAACCCCCTCTTATGGTGTAGGGTACCTGGCCTTCTCTGATGTAATCAGAGTTAGATTTGATTCAGTGATTTTATAAAAACAGCTAGGAAGCACAATTTAGCAGTGGGTTGCAGAGAAAAAGAAATATGCTGGCAAAAAATCCAATTGAGTGATTAAACAGCTCTTCATTTTCTGGCTTTATTTTTATGCTAACAAATTTGTTCTCTGAAAAGTGTCCACAAAGCCAAGTCTCTGATTAACACCTTTGTAGGGATGGTTTTTCACCTATTACTAAATTAAACTTGCTTCATCGGAAAGGCAGCAAGATGCATCCTCATTTCAATGTCTACTGAAATAATACAGGTTGACACCAGGAAACATTAACGCCACTGCATCCTTGCTGCTTTCTCATGTAGAAGTCTGTTTAATGTGAAAACAAGGTGATATCTAATTAGCACACAGGTTAGGAATTAAGAAAATCTTTATTTAAGGGTGAAGATGTTTCTCACAAAATTGTTGCCCCAATGCATCATTGAAATTCAAGCTGGAAAGATGATTTTAATATATCACTTGTACATTTTGTATTGCTCTTCTGGTGACAATGTAGTTTGTTTTTGTCAATTACCATTTTAATAATAGGGTAATGAAAATTAAGTGGATTTTTGAAAGAAAACAATACTGTCAATATACTATTAAAACAAATTAAAATGGTAAAAGTTATTGTACTGTAAGTAAAAATAAAAGAGCCAACATATCAATCCCAGTTTTGGATTACTTTAACAAAAAAAAATGCATATAGCAGAGGATAGTTTCAATCTGCCTACCTCTGGGTTATGTGCCCAGCATGCTTCCATTGCTGTACTCTGCTGCACATGTAAGTGTAATAGATCCTGAAGCACTCACTCATCATGGGAAAGTACCAATGTGTTTCTTCATTGGTTGATGGAAGAAACATCTTACAAAAACTCTCCAGATTATTGACTTTTTAAAGTTTTTCTAGGAAACGTTTTAGATGAATGCTTATTAGCCTTTGCCAGTATGTACTTTTGCAAAGTGTCTCTGTGGCGCAATCAGTTAGTGTGTATGGCTATTAACCAAAAGGTTGGTGGTTCAAACCCACCCAGGGACGTAATTGACCTTGTTATCAGATTTTGGTGATCTTTAAGTAGACAAGTCAAAATTTCAAACCCTCTCTTATGGTGTAGGGTACCTGGCCTTCTCTGATGTAATCAGAGTTAGATTTGATTCAGTGATTTTATAAAAACAGCTAGGAAGCACAATTTAGAAGTGGGTTGCAGAGAAAAATAAATATGCTGGCAAAAAAATCCAATTGAGTGATTAAACAGCTCTTCATTTTCTGGCTTTATTTTTATGCTAACAAATTTGTTCTCTGAAAAGTGTCCACAAAGCCAAGTCTCTGATTAACACCTTTGTAAGGATGGTTTTTCACCTATTACTAAATTAAACTTGCTTCATTGGAAAGGCAGCAAGATGCATCCTCATTTCAATGTCTACTGAAATAATACAGGTTGACACCAGGAAACATTAACGCCACTGCATCCTTGCTGCTTTCTCATGTGGAAGTCTGTTTAATGTGAAAACAAGGTGATATCTAATTAGCACACAGGTAAGGAATTAAGAAAATCTTTATTTAAGGGTGAAAATGTTTCTCACAAAATCGTTGCCCCAATGCATCATTGAAATTCAAGCAGGAAAGATGATTTTAATATATCACTTGTACATTTTGTATTGCTCTTCTGGTGACAATGTAGTTTGTTTTTGTCAATTACCATTTTAATAATAGGGTAAAGAAAATTAAGTGGATTTTTAAAAGAAAACAATACTTTCAATATACTATTAAAACAAATTAAAATGGTAAAAGTTATTGTACTTTAATGAAAAATAAAAGAGCAAAAATATCAATCCCAGTTTTGGATTACTTTAACAAAAAAAATGCATATAGCAGAGGATAGTTTTAATCTGCCTACCTCTGGGTTATGGGCCCAGCATGCTTCCATTGCAGTACTCTGCTGCACATGTAAGTGCAAGAGATCCTGAAGCACTCACTCATCATGGGAAAGTACCAATGTGTTTCTTCGTTGGTGGATGGAAGAAACATCTTACAAAAACTCTCCAGATTATTGACTTTTTAAAGTTTTTCTAGGAAACGTTTTAGATGAATGCTTATTAGCCTTTGTCAGTATGTACTTTTGCGAAATGTCTCTGTGGCGCAATCAGTTAGTGTGTACGGCTATAAACCAAAAGGTTGGAGGCTCAATCCCACCGAGGGACGTAATTGACCTTGTTATCAGATTTTGGTGATCTTTAAGTAGACAAGTCAAAATTTCAAATCCCCTCTTATGGTGTAGGGTACCTGGCCTTCTCTGATGTAATCAGAGTTAGATTTGATTCAGTGATTTTATAAAAACAGCTAGGAAGCACAATTTAGCAGTGGGTTGCAGAGAAAAAGAAATATGCTGGCAGAAAAATCCAATTGAGTGATTAAACAGCTCTTCATTTTCTGCCTTTATTTTTATGCTAACAAATTTGTTCTCTGAAAAGTGTCCACAAAGCCAAGTCTCTGATTAACACCTTTGTAGGGATGGTTTTTCACCTATTACTAAATTAAACTTGCTTCATTGGAAAGGCAGCAAGATGCATCCTCATTTCAATGTCTACTGAAATAATACAGGTTGACACCAGGAAACATTAACGCCACTGCATCCTTGCTGCTTTCTCATGTAGAAGTCTGTTTAATGTGAAAACAAGGTGATATCTAATTAGCACACAGGTTAGGAATTAAGAAAATCTTTATTTAAGGGTGAAGATGTTTCTCACAAAATTGTTGCCCCAATGCATCATTGAAATTCAAGCTGGAAAGATGATTTTAATATATCACTTGTACATTTTGTATTGCTCTTCTGGTGACAATGTAGTTTGTTTTTGTCAATTACCCTTTTAATAATAGGGTAAAGAAAATTAAGTGGATTTTTTTAAAGAAAACTATACTGTCAATATACTATTAAAACAAATTAAAATGGTAAAAGTTATTGTACTTTAAATGAAAATAAAAGAGCCAAAATATCAATCCCAGTTTTGGATTACTTTAATTAACAAAAAAAAATGCATATAGCAGAGGATAGTTTCAATCTGCCTACCGCTGGGTTATGGGCCCAGCATGCTTCCATTGCTGTACTCTGCTGCACATGTAAGTGCAAGAGATCCTGAAGCACTCACTCATCATGGGAAAGTACCAATGTGTTTCTTCGTTGGTGGATGGAAGAAACATCTTACAAAAACTCTCCAGATTATTGACTTTTTAAAGTTTTTCTAGGAAACGTTTTAGATGAATGCTTATTAGCCTTTGTCAGTATGTACTTTTGCGAAATGTCTCTGTGGCGCAATCAGTTAGTGTGTACGGCTATAAACCAAAAGGTTGGAGGCTCAATCCCACCCAGGGACGTAATTGACCTTGTTATCAGATTTTGGTGATCTTTAAGTAGACAAGTCAAAATTTCAAATCCCCTCTTATGGTGTAGGGTACCTGGCCTTCTCTGATGTAATCAGAGTTAGATTTGATTCAGTGATTTTATAAAAACAGCTAGGAAGCACAATTTAGCAGTGGGTTGCAGAGAAAAAGAAATATGCTGGCAGAAAAATCCAATTGAGTGATTAAACAGCTCTTCATTTTCTGCCTTTATTTTTATGCTAACAAATTTGTTCTCTGAAAAGTGTCCACAAAGCCAAGTCTCTGATTAACACCTTTGTAGGGATGGTTTTTCACCTATTACTAAATTAAACTTGCTTCATTGGAAAGGCAGCAAGATGCATCCTCATTTCAATGTCTACTGAAATAATACAGGTTGACACCAGGAAACATTAACGCCACTGCATCCTTGCTGCTTTCTCATGTAGAAGTCTGTTTAATGTGAAAACAAGGTGATATCTAATTAGCACACAGGTAAGGAATTAAGAAAATCTTTATTTAAGGGTGAAGATGTTTCTCACAAAATCGTTGCCCCAATGCATCATTGAAATTCAAGCTGGAAAGATGATTTTAATATATCACTTGTACATTTTGTATTGCTCTTCTGGTGACAATGTAGTTTGTTTTTGTCAATTACCATTTTAATAATAGGGTAAAGAAAATTAAGTGGATTTTTGAAAGAAAACAATACTGTCAATATACTATTAAAACAAATTAAAATGGTAAAAGTTATTGTACTTTAAGTAAAAATAAAAGAACAAAAATATCAATCCCAGTTTTGGATTACTTTAATTGACAAAAAAAATGCATATAGCAGAGGATAGTTTCAATCTGCCTACCTCAGGGTAATGGGCCCAGCATGCTTCCATTGCAGTACTCTGCTGCACATGTAAGTGCAAGAGATCCTGAAGCACTCACTCATCATGGGAAAGTACCAATGTGTTTCTTCGTTGGTTGATGGAAGAAACATCTTACAAAAACTCTCCAGATTATTGACTTTTTAAAGTTTTTCTAGGAAACGTTCTAGATGAATGCTTATTAGCCTTTGTCAGTATTTACTTTTTGCAAAGTGTCTCTGTGGCGCAATCGGTTAGTGTGTCTGGCTACTAACCAAAAGGTTGGTGGTTCAATCCCACCCAGGGACATAATTGACCTTGTGATCAGGTTTTGGTGATATTTAAGTAGACAAGTCAAAATTTCAAACCCCCTCTTATGGTGTAGGGTACCTGGCCTTCTCTGATGTAATCAGAGTTAGATTTGATTCAGTGATTTTATAAAAACAGCTAGGAAGCACAATTTAGCAGTGGGTTGCAGAGAAAAAGAAATATGCTGGCAAAAAAATCCAATTGAGTGATTAAACAGCTCTTCATTTTCTGGCTTTATTTTTATGCTAACAAATTTGTTCTCTGAAAAGTGTCCACAAAGCCAAGTCTCTGATTAACACCTTTGTAGGGATGGTTTTTCACCTATTACTAAATTAAACTTGCTTCATTGGAAAGGCAGCAAGATGCATCCTCATTTCAATGTCTACTGAAATAATACAGGTTGACACCAGGAAACATTAACGCCACTGCATCCTTGCTGCTTTCTCATGTAGAAGTCTGTTTAATGTGAAAACAAGGTGATATCTAATTAGCACACAGGTTAGGAATTAAGAAAATCTTTATTTAAGGGTGAAGATGTTTCTCACAAAATTGTTGCCCCAATGCATCATTGAAATTCAAGCTGGAAAGATGATTTTAATATATCACTTGTACATTTTGTATTGCTCTTCTGGTGACAATGTAGTTTGTTTTTGTCAATTACCCTTTTAATAATAGGGTAAAGAAAATTAAGTGGATTTTTTTAAAGAAAACTATACTGTCAATATACTATTAAAACAAATTAAAATGGTAAAAGTTATTGTACTTTAAGTGAAAATAAAAGAGCCAAAATATCAATCCCAGTTTTGGATTACTTTAATTAACAAAAAAAATGCATATAGCAGAGGATAGTTTCAATCTGCCTACCGCTGGGTTATGGGCCCAGCATGCTTCCATTGCTGTACTCTGCTGCACATGTAAGTGCAAGAGATCCTGAAGCACTCACTCATCATGGGAAAGTACCAATGTGTTTCTTCGTTGGTTGATGGAAGAAACATCTTACAAAAACTCTCCAGATTATTGACTTTTTAAAGTTTTTCTAGGAAACGTTTTAGATGAATGCTTATTAGCCTTTGTCAGTATAGACTTTTGCAAAGTGTCTCTGTGGCGCAATCATTTAGTGTGCACGGCGATTAACCAAAAGGTTGGTGGTTCAATCCCACCCAGGGACGTAATTGACCTTGTTATCAGATTTTGGTGATCTTTAAGTAGACAAGTCAAAATTTCAAATCCCCCTGTTCTGGTGTAGGGTACCTGGCCTTCTCTGATGTAATCAGAGTTAGATTTGATTCAGTGATTTTATAAAAACAGCTAGGAAGCACAATTTAGCAGTGGGTTGCAGAGAAAAAGAAATATGCTGGCAAAAAAAATCAAATTGAGTGATTAAACAGCTCTTAATTTTCTGGCTTTATTTTTATGCTAACAAATTTGTTCTCTGAAAAGTGTCCACAAAGCCAAGTCTCTGATTAACACCTTTGTAAGGATGGTTTTTAACCTATTACTAAATTAAACTTGCTTCATTGGAAAGGCAGCAAGATGCATCCTCATTTCAATGTCTACTGAAATAATACAGGTTGACACCAGGAAACATTAACGCCACTGCATCCTTGCTGCTTTCTCATGTGGAAGTCTGTTTAATGTGAAAACAAGGTGATATCTAATTAGCACACAGGTAAGGAATTAAGAAAATCTTTATTTAAGGGTGAAAATGTTTCTCACAAAATCGTTGCCCCAATGCATCATTGAAATTCAAGTTGGAAAGATGATTTTAATATATCACTTGTACATTTTGTATTGCTCTTCTGGTGACAATGTAGTTTGTTTTTGTCAATTACCATTTTAATAATAGGGTAATGAAAATTAAGTGGATTTTTGAAAGAAAACAATACTGTCAATATACTATTAAAACAAATTAAAATGGTAAAAGTTATTGTACTGTAAGTAAAAATAAAAGAGCCAACATATCAATCCCAGTTTTGGATTACTTTAACAAAAAAAAATGCATATAGCAGAGGATAGTTTCAATCTGCCTACCTCTGGGTTATGTGCCCAGCATGCTTCCATTGCTGTACTCTGCTGCACATGTAAGTGTAATAGATCCTGAAGCACTCACTCATCATGGGAAAGTACCAATGTGTTTCTTCATTGGTTGATGGAAGAAACATCTTACAAAAACTCTCCAGATTATTGACTTTTTAAAGTTTTTCTAGGAAACGTTTTAGATGAATGCTTATTAGCCTTTGCCAGTATGTACTTTAGCAAAGTGTCTCTGTGGCGCAATCAGTTAGTGTGTATGGCTATTAACCAAAAGGTTGGTGGTTCAATCCCACCCAGGGACGTAATTGACCTTGTTATCAGATTTTGGTGATCTTTAAGTAGACAAGTCAAAATTTCAAACCCTCTCTTATGGTGTAGGGTACCTGGCCTTCTCTGATGTAATCAGAGTTAGATTTGATTCAGTGATTTTATAAAAACAGCTAGGAAGCACAATTTAGCAGTGGGTTGCAGAGAAAAATAAATATGCTGGCAAAAAAATCCAATTGAGTGATTAAACAGCTCTTCATTTTCTGGCTTTATTTTTATGCTAACAAATTTGTTCTCTGAAAAGTGTCCACAAAGCCAAGTCTCTGATTAACACCTTTGTAAGGATGGTTTTTCACCTATTACTAAATTAAACTTGCTTCATTGGAAAGGCAGCAAGATGCATCCTCATTTCAATGTCTACTGAAATAATACAGGTTGACACCAGGAAACATTAACGCCACTGCATCCTTGCTGCTTTCTCATGTGGAAGTCTGTTTAATGTGAAAACAAGGTGATATCTAATTAGCACACAGGTAAGGAATTAAGAAAATCTTTATTTAAGGGTGAAAATGTTTCTCACAAAATCGTTGCCCCAATGCATCATTGAAATTCAAGCAGGAAAGATGATTTTAATATATCACTTGTACATTTTGTATTGCTCTTCTGGTGACAATGTAGTTTGTTTTTGTCAATTACCATTTTAATAAAAGGGTAAAGAAAATTAAGTGGATTTTTAAAAGAAAACAATACTTTCAATATACTATTAAAACAAATTAAAATGGTAAAAGTTATTGTACTTTAATGAAAAATAAAAGAGCAAAAATATCAATCCCAGTTTTGGATTACTTTAACAAAAAAAATGCATATAGCAGAGGATAGTTTTAATCTGCCTACCTCTGGGTTATGGGCCCAGCATGCTTCCATTGCAGTACTCTGCTGCACATGTAAGTGCAAGAGATCCTGAAGCACTCACTCATCATGGGAAAGTACCAATGTGTTTCTTCGTTGGTGGATGGAAGAAACATCTTACAAAAACTCTCCAGATTATTGACTTTTTAAAGTTTTTCTAGGAAACGTTTTAGATGAATGCTTATTAGCCTTTGTCAGTATGTACTTTTTGCAAAGTGTCTCTGTGGCGCAATCGGTTAGTGTGTCTGGCTACTAACCAAAAGGTTGGTGGTTCAATCCCACCCAGGGACATAATTGACCTTGTGATCAGGTTTTGGTGATATTTAAGTAGACAAGTCAAAATTTCAAACCCCCTCTTATGGTGTAGGGTACCTGGCCTTCTCTGATGTAATCAGAGTTAGATTTGATTCAGTGATTTTATAAAAACAGCTAGGAAGCACAATTTAGCAGTGGGTTGCAGAGAAAAAGAAATATGCTGGCAAAAAAATCCAATTGAGTGATTAAACAGCTCTTCATTTTCTGGCTTTATTTTTATGCTAACAAATTTGTTCTCTGAAAAGTGTCCACAAAGCCAAGTCTCTGATTAACACCTTTGTAGGGATGGTTTTTCACCTATTACTAAATTAAACTTGCTTCATTGGAAAGGCAGCAAGATGCATCCTCATTTCAATGTCTACTGAAATAATACAGGTTGACACCAGGAAACATTAACGCCACTGCATCCTTGCTGCTTTCTCATGTAGAAGTCTGTTTAATGTGAAAACAAGGTGATATCTAATTAGCACACAGGTAAGGAATTAAGAAAATCTTTATTTAAGGGTGAAGATGTTTCTCACAAAATCGTTGCCCCAATGCATCATTGAAATTCAAGCTGGAAAGATGATTTTAATATATCACTTGTACATTTTGTATTGCTCTTCTGGTGACAATGTAGTTTGTTTTTGTCAATTACCATTTTAATAATAGGGTAAAGAAAATTAAGTGGATTTTTGAAAGAAAACAATACTGTCAATATACTATTAAAACAAATTAAAATGGTAAAAGTTATTGTACTTTAAGTAAACATAAAATAGCTAACATATCAATCCCAGTTTTGGATTACTTTAATTAACAAAAAAAAAATGCATATAGCAGAGGATAGTTTCAATCTGCCTACCTCTGGGTAATGTGCCCAGCATGCTTCCATTGCAGTACTCTGCTGCACATGTAAGTGCAAGAGATCCTGAAGCACTCACTCATCATGGGAAAGTACCAATGTGTTTCTTCGTTGGTTGATATAAGAAAATTCTTACAAAAACTCTCCAGATTATTGACTTTTTAAAGTTTTTCTAGGAAACGTTCTAGATGAATGCTTATTAGCCTTTGTCAGTATGTACTTTTTCCAAAGTTTCTCTGTGGCGCAATCGGTTAGTGTGTCTGGCTACTAACCAAAAGGTTGGTGGTTCAATCCCACCCAGGGACATAATTGACCTTGTGATCAGGTTTTGGTGATATTTAAGTAGACAAGTCAAAATTTCAAACCCCCTCTTATGGTGTAGGGTACCTGGCCTTCTCTGATGTAATCAGAGTTAGATTTGATTCAGTGATTTTATAAAAACAGCTAGGAAGCACAATTTAGCAGTGGGTTGCAGAGAAAAAGAAATATGCTGGCAAAAAAATCCAATTGAGTGATTAAACAGCTCTTCATTTTCTGGCTTTATTTTTATGCTAACAAATTTGTTCTCTGAAAAGTGTCCACAAAGCCAAGTCTCTGATTAACACCTTTGTAGGGATGGTTTTTCACCTATTACTAAATTAAACTTGCTTCATTGGAAAGGCAGCAAGATGCATCCTCATTTCAATGTCTACTGAAATAATACAGGTTGACACCAGGAAACATTAACGCCACTGCATCCTTGCTGCTTTCTCATGTGGAAGTCTGTTTAATGTGAAAACAATGTGATATCTAATTAGCACACAGGTAAGGAATTAAGAAAATCTTTATTTAAGGGTGAAAATGTTTCTCACAAAATCGTTGCCCCAATGCATCATTGAAATTCAAGTTGGAAAGATGATTTTAATATATCACTTGTACATTTTGTATTGCTCTTCTGGTGACAATGTAGTTTGTTTTTGTCAATTACCATTTTAATAATAGGGTAATGAAAATTAAGTGGATTTTTGAAAGAAAACAATACTGTCAATATACTATTAAAACAAATTAAAATGGTAAAAGTTATTGTACTGTAAGTAAAAATAAAAGCGCCAACATATCAATCCCAGTTTTGGATTACTTTAACAAAAAAAAATGCATATAGCAGAGGATAGTTTCAATCTGCCTACCTCTGGGTTATGTGCCCAGCATGCTTCCATTGCTGTACTCTGCTGCACATGTAAGTGTAATAGATCCTGAAGCACTCACTCATCATGGGAAAGTACCAATGTGTTTCTTCATTGGTTGATGGAAGAAACATCTTACAAAAACTCTCCAGATTATTGACTTTTTAAAGTTTTTCTAGGAAACGTTTTAGATGAATGCTTATTAGCCTTTGCCAGTATGTACTTTAGCAAAGTGTCTCTGTGGCGCAATCAGTTAGTGTGTATGGCTATTAACCAAAAGGTTGGTGGTTCAATCCCACCCAGGGACGTAATTGACCTTGTTATCAGATTTTGGTGATCTTTAAGTAGACAAGTCAAAATTTCAAACCCTCTCTTATGGTGTAGGGTACCTGGCCTTCTCTGATGTAATCAGAGTTAGATTTGATTCAGTGATTTTATAAAAACAGCTAGGAAGCACAATTTAGCAGTGGGTTGCAGAGAAAAATAAATATGCTGGCAAAAAAATCCAATTGAGTGATTAAACAGCTCTTCATTTTCTGGCTTTATTTTTATGCTAACAAATTTGTTCTCTGAAAAGTGTCCACAAAGCCAAGTCTCTGATTAACACCTTTGTAAGGATGGTTTTTCACCTATTACTAAATTAAACTTGCTTCATTGGAAAGGCAGCAAGATGCATCCTCATTTCAATGTCTACTGAAATAATACAGGTTGACACCAGGAAACATTAACGCCACTGCATCCTTGCTGCTTTCTCATGTGGAAGTCTGTTTAATGTGAAAACAAGGTGATATCTAATTAGCACACAGGTAAGGAATTAAGAAAATCTTTATTTAAGGGTGAAAATGTTTCTCACAAAATCGTTGCCCCAATGCATCATTGAAATTCAAGCAGGAAAGATGATTTTAATATATCACTTGTACATTTTGTATTGCTCTTCTGGTGACAATGTAGTTTGTTTTTGTCAATTACCATTTTAATAATAGGGTAAAGAAAATTAAGTGGATTTTTAAAAGAAAACAATACTTTCAATATACTATTAAAACAAATTAAAATGGTAAAAGTTATTGTACTTTAATGAAAAATAAAAGAGCAAAAATATCAATCCCAGTTTTGGATTACTTTAACAAAAAAAATGCATATAGCAGAGGATAGTTTTAATCTGCCTACCTCTGGGTTATGGGCCCAGCATGCTTCCATTGCAGTACTCTGCTGCACATGTAAGTGCAAGAGATCCTGAAGCACTCACTCATCATGGGAAAGTACCAATGTGTTTCTTCGTTGGTGGATGGAAGAAACATCTTACAAAAACTCTCCAGATTATTGACTTTTTAAAGTTTTTCTAGGAAACGTTTTAGATGAATGCTTATTAGCCTTTGTCAGTATGTACTTTTGCGAAATGTCTCTGTGGCGCAATCAGTTAGTGTGTACGGCTATAAACCAAAAGGTTGGAGGCTCAATCCCACCCAGGGACGTAATTGACCTTGTTATCAGATTTTGGTGATCTTTAAGTAGACAAGTCAAAATTTCAAATCCCCTCTTATGGTGTAGGGTACCTGGCCTTCTCTGATGTAATCAGAGTTAGATTTGATTCAGTGATTTTATAAAAACAGCTAGGAAGCACAATTTAGCAGTGGGTTGCAGAGAAAAAGAAATATGCTGGCAGAAAAATCCAATTGAGTGATTAAACAGCTCTTCATTTTCTGCCTTTATTTTTATGCTAACAAATTTGTTCTCTGAAAAGTGTCCACAAAGCCAAGTCTCTGATTAACACCTTTGTAGGGATGGTTTTTCACCTATTACTAAATTAAACTTGCTTCATTGGAAAGGCAGCAAGATGCATCCTCATTTCAATGTCTACTGAAATAATACAGGTTGACACCAGGAAACATTAACGCCACTGCATCCTTGCTGCTTTCTCATGTAGAAGTCTGTTTAATGTGAAAACAAGGTGATATCTAATTAGCACACAGGTTAGGAATTAAGAAAATCTTTATTTAAGGGTGAAGATGTTTCTCACAAAATTGTTGCCCCAATGCATCATTGAAATTCAAGCTGGAAAGATGATTTTAATATATCACTTGTACATTTTGTATTGCTCTTCTGGTGACAATGTAGTTTGTTTTTGTCAATTACCCTTTTAATAATAGGGTAAAGAAAATTAAGTGGATTTTTTTAAAGAAAACTATACTGTCAATATACTATTAAAACAAATTAAAATGGTAAAAGTTATTGTACTTTAAGTGAAAATAAAAGAGCCAAAATATCAATCCCAGTTTTGGATTACTTTAATTAACAAAAAAAAATGCATATAGCAGAGGATAGTTTCAATCTGCCTACCGCTGGGTTATGGGCCCAGCATGCTTCCATTGCTGTACTCTGCTGCACATGTAAGTGCAAGAGATCCTGAAGCACTCACTCATCATGGGAAAGTACCAATGTGTTTCTTCGTTGGTTGATGGAAGAAACATCTTACAAAAACTCTCCAGATTATTGACTTTTTAAAGTTTTTCTAGGAAACGTTTTAGATGAATGCTTATTAGCCTTTGTCAGTATAGACTTTTGCAAAGTGTCTCTGTGGCGCAATCATTTAGTGTGCACGGCGATTAACCAAAAGGTTGGTGGTTCAATCCCACCCAGGGACGTAATTGACCTTGTTATCAGATTTTGGTGATCTTTAAGTAGACAAGTCAAAATTTCAAATCCCCCTGTTCTGGTGTAGGGTACCTGGCCTTCTCTGATGTAATCAGAGTTAGATTTGATTCAGTGATTTTATAAAAACAGCTAGGAAGCACAATTTAGCAGTGGGTTGCAGAGAAAAAGAAATATGCTGGCAAAAAAAATCAAATTGAGTGATTAAACAGCTCTTAATTTTCTGGCTTTATTTTTATGCTAACAAATTTGTTCTCTGAAAAGTGTCCACAAAGCCAAGTCTCTGATTAACACCTTTGTAAGGATGGTTTTTAACCTATTACTAAATTAAACTTGCTTCATTGGAAAGGCAGCAAGATGCATCCTCATTTCAATGTCTACTGAAATAATACAGGTTGACACCAGGAAACATTAACGCCACTGCATCCTTGCTGCTTTCTCATGTGGAAGTCTGTTTAATGTGAAAACAAGGTGATATCTAATTAGCACACAGGTAAGGAATTAAGAAAATCTTTATTTAAGGGTGAAAATGTTTCTCACAAAATCGTTGCCCCAATGCATCATTGAAATTCAAGTTGGAAAGATGATTTTAATATATCACTTGTACATTTTGTATTGCTCTTCTGGTGACAATGTAGTTTGTTTTTGTCAATTACCATTTTAATAATAGGGTAATGAAAATTAAGTGGATTTTTGAAAGAAAACAATACTGTCAATATACTATTAAAACAAATTAAAATGGTAAAAGTTATTGTACTGTAAGTAAAAATAAAAGAGCCAACATATCAATCCCAGTTTTGGATTACTTTAACAAAAAAAAATGCATATAGCAGAGGATAGTTTCAATCTGCCTACCTCTGGGTTATGTGCCCAGCATGCTTCCATTGCTGTACTCTGCTGCACATGTAAGTGTAATAGATCCTGAAGCACTCACTCATCATGGGAAAGTACCAATGTGTTTCTTCATTGGTTGATGGAAGAAACATCTTACAAAAACTCTCCAGATTATTGACTTTTTAAAGTTTTTCTAGGAAACGTTTTAGATGAATGCTTATTAGCCTTTGCCAGTATGTACTTTAGCAAAGTGTCTCTGTGGCGCAATCAGTTAGTGTGTATGGCTATTAACCAAAAGGTTGGTGGTTCAATCCCACCCAGGGACGTAATTGACCTTGTTATCAGATTTTGGTGATCTTTAAGTAGACAAGTCAAAATTTCAAACCCTCTCTTATGGTGTAGGGTACCTGGCCTTCTCTGATGTAATCAGAGTTAGATTTGATTCAGTGATTTTATAAAAACAGCTAGGAAGCACAATTTAGCAGTGGGTTGCAGAGAAAAATAAATATGCTGGCAAAAAAATCCAATTGAGTGATTAAACAGCTCTTCATTTTCTGGCTTTATTTTTATGCTAACAAATTTGTTCTCTGAAAAGTGTCCACAAAGCCAAGTCTCTGATTAACCTTTGTAAGGATGGTTTTTCACCTATTACTAAATTAAACTTGCTTCATTGGAAAGGCAGCAAGATGCATCCTCATTTCAATGTCTACTGAAATAATACAGGTTGACACCAGGAAACATTAACGCCACTGCATCCTTGCTGCTTTCTCATGTGGAAGTCTGTTTAATGTGAAAACAAGGTGATATCTAATTAGCACACAGGTAAGGAATTAAGAAAATCTTTATTTAAGGGTGAAAATGTTTCTCACAAAATCGTTGCCCCAATGCATCATTGAAATTCAAGCAGGAAAGATGATTTTAATATATCACTTGTACATTTTGTATTGCTCTTCTGGTGACAATGTAGTTTGTTTTTGTCAATTACCATTTTAATAAAAGGGTAAAGAAAATTAAGTGGATTTTTAAAAGAAAACAATACTTTCAATATACTATTAAAACAAATTAAAATGGTAAAAGTTATTGTACTTTAATGAAAAATAAAAGAGCAAAAATATCAATCCCAGTTTTGGATTACTTTAACAAAAAAAATGCATATAGCAGAGGATAGTTTTAATCTGCCTACCTCTGGGTTATGGGCCCAGCATGCTTCCATTGCAGTACTCTGCTGCACATGTAAGTGCAAGAGATCCTGAAGCACTCACTCATCATGGGAAAGTACCAATGTGTTTCTTCGTTGGTGGATGGAAGAAACATCTTACAAAAACTCTCCAGATTATTGACTTTTTAAAGTTTTTCTAGGAAACGTTTTAGATGAATGCTTATTAGCCTTTGTCAGTATGTACTTTTTGCAAAGTGTCTCTGTGGCGCAATCGGTTAGTGTGTCTGGCTACTAACCAAAAGGTTGGTGGTTCAATCCCACCCAGGGACATAATTGACCTTGTGATCAGGTTTTGGTGATATTTAAGTAGACAAGTCAAAATTTCAAACCCCCTCTTATGGTGTAGGGTACCTGGCCTTCTCTGATGTAATCAGAGTTAGATTTGATTCAGTGATTTTATAAAAACAGCTAGGAAGCACAATTTAGCAGTGGGTTGCAGAGAAAAAGAAATATGCTGGCAGAAAAATCCAATTGAGTGATTAAACAGCTCTTCATTTTCTGCCTTTATTTTTATGCTAACAAATTTGTTCTCTGAAAAGTGTCCACAAAGCCAAGTCTCTGATTAACACCTTTGTAGGGATGGTTTTTCACCTATTACTAAATTAAACTTGCTTCATTGGAAAGGCAGCAAAATGCATCCTCATTTCAATGTCTACTGAAATAATACAGGTTGACACCAGGAAACATTAACGCCACTGCATCCTTGCTGCTTTCTCATGTAGAAGTCTGTTTAATGTGAAAACAAGGTGATATCTAATTAGCACACAGGTAAGGAATTAAGAAAATCTTTATTTAAGGGTGAAGATGTTTCTCACAAAATCGTTGCCCCAATGCATCATTGAAATTCAAGCTGGAAAGATGATTTTAATATATCACTTGTACATTTTGTATTGCTCTTCTGGTGACAATGTAGTTTGTTTTTGTCAATTACCATTTTAATAATAGGGTAAAGAAAATTAAGTGGATTTTTGAAAGAAAACAATACTGTCAATATACTATTAAAACAAATTAAAATGGTAAAAGTTATTGTACTTTAAGTAAACATAAAATAGCTAACATATCAATCCCAGTTTTGGATTACTTTAATTAACAAAAAAAAATGCATATAGCAGAGGATAGTTTCAATCTGCCTACCTCTGGGTAATGTGCCCAGCATGCTTCCATTGCAGTACTCTGCTGCACATGTAAGTGCAAGAGATCCTGAAGCACTCACTCATCATGGGAAAGTACCAATGTGTTTCTTCGTTGGTTGATATAAGAAAATTCTTACAAAAACTCTCCAGATTATTGACTTTTTAAAGTTTTTCTAGGAAACGTTCTAGATGAATGCTTATTAGCCTTTGTCAGTATGTACTTTTTCCAAAGTTTCTCTGTGGCGCAATCGGTTAGTGTGTCTGGCTACTAACCAAAAGGTTGGTGGTTCAATCCCACCCAGGGACATAATTGACCTTGTGATCAGGTTTTGGTGATATTTAAGTAGACAAGTCAAAATTTCAAACCCCCTCTTATGGTGTAGGGTACCTGGCCTTCTCTGATGTAATCAGAGTTAGATTTGATTCAGTGATTTTATAAAAACAGCTAGGAAGCACAATTTAGCAGTGGGTTGCAGAGAAAAAGAAATATGCTGGCAAAAAAATCCAATTGAGTGATTAAACAGCTCTTCATTTTCTGGCTTTATTTTTATGCTAACAAATTTGTTCTCTGAAAAGTGTCCACAAAGCCAAGTCTCTGATTAACACCTTTGTAGGGATGGTTTTTCACCTATTACTAAATTAAACTTGCTTCATTGGAAAGGCAGCAAGATGCATCCTCATTTCAATGTCTACTGAAATAATACAGGTTGACACCAGGAAACATTAACGCCACTGCATCCTTGCTGCTTTCTCATGTGGAAGTCTGTTTAATGTGAAAACAAGGTGATATCTAATTAGCACACAGGTAAGGAATTAAGAAAATCTTTATTTAAGGGTGAAAATGTTTCTCACAAAATCGTTGCCCCAATGCATCATTGAAATTCAAGTTGGAAAGATGATTTTAATATATCACTTGTACATTTTGTATTGCTCTTCTGGTGACAATGTAGTTTGTTTTTGTCAATTACCATTTTAATAATAGGGTAATGAAAATTAAGTGGATTTTTGAAAGAAAACAATACTGTCAATATACTATTAAAACAAATTAAAATGGTAAAAGTTATTGTACTGTAAGTAAAAATAAAAGAGCCAACATATCAATCCCAGTTTTGGATTACTTTAACAAAAAAAAATGCATATAGCAGAGGATAGTTTCAATCTGCCTACCTCTGGGTTATGTGCCCAGCATGCTTCCATTGCTGTACTCTGCTGCACATGTAAGTGTAATAGATCCTGAAGCACTCACTCATCATGGGAAAGTACCAATGTGTTTCTTCATTGGTTGATGGAAGAAACATCTTACAAAAACTCTCCAGATTATTGACTTTTTAAAGTTTTTCTAGGAAACGTTTTAGATGAATGCTTATTAGCCTTTGCCAGTATGTACTTTAGCAAAGTGTCTCTGTGGCGCAATCAGTTAGTGTGTATGGCTATTAACCAAAAGGTTGGTGGTTCAATCCCACCCAGGGACGTAATTGACCTTGTTATCAGATTTTGGTGATCTTTAAGTAGACAAGTCAAAATTTCAAACCCTCTCTTATGGTGTAGGGTACCTGGCCTTCTCTGATGTAATCAGAGTTAGATTTGATTCAGTGATTTTATAAAAACAGCTAGGAAGCACAATTTAGCAGTGGGTTGCAGAGAAAAATAAATATGCTGGCAAAAAAATCCAATTGAGTGATTAAACAGCTCTTCATTTTCTGGCTTTATTTTTATGCTAACAAATTTGTTCTCTGAAAAGTGTCCACAAAGCCAAGTCTCTGATTAACACCTTTGTAAGGATGGTTTTTCACCTATTACTAAATTAAACTTGCTTCATTGGAAAGGCAGCAAGATGCATCCTCATTTCAATGTCTACTGAAATAATACAGGTTGACACCAGGAAACATTAACGCCACTGCATCCTTGCTGCTTTCTCATGTGGAAGTCTGTTTAATGTGAAAACAAGGTGATATCTAATTAGCACACAGGTAAGGAATTAAGAAAATCTTTATTTAAGGGTGAAAATGTTTCTCACAAAATCGTTGCCCCAATGCATCATTGAAATTCAAGCAGGAAAGATGATTTTAATATATCACTTGTACATTTTGTATTGCTCTTCTGGTGACAATGTAGTTTGTTTTTGTCAATTACCATTTTAATAAAAGGGTAAAGAAAATTAAGTGGATTTTTAAAAGAAAACAATACTTTCAATATACTATTAAAACAAATTAAAATGGTAAAAGTTATTGTACTTTAATGAAAAATAAAAGAGCAAAAATATCAATCCCAGTTTTGGATTACTTTAACAAAAAAAATGCATATAGCAGAGGATAGTTTTAATCTGCCTACCTCTGGGTTATGGGCCCAGCATGCTTCCATTGCAGTACTCTGCTGCACATGTAAGTGCAAGAGATCCTGAAGCACTCACTCATCATGGGAAAGTACCAATGTGTTTCTTCGTTGGTGGATGGAAGAAACATCTTACAAAAACTCTCCAGATTATTGACTTTTTAAAGTTTTTCTAGGAAACGTTTTAGATGAATGCTTATTAGCCTTTGTCAGTATGGACTTTTGCAAAGTGTCTCTGTGGCTATAGTGTATGGCTATAAACCAAAAGGTTGGTGGCTCAATCCCACCCAGGGACGTAATTGACCTTGTTATCAGATTTTGGTGATCTTTAAGTAGACAAGTCAAAATTTCAAATCCCCTCTTATGGTGTAGGGTACCTGGCCTTCTCTGATGTAATCAGAGTTAGATTTGATTCAGTGATTTTATAAAAACAGCTAGGAAGCACAATTTAGCAGTGGGTTGCAGAGAAAAAGAAATATGCTGGCAGAAAAATCCAATTGAGTGATTAAACAGCTCTTCATTTTCTGGCTTTATTTTTATGCTAACAAATTTGTTCTCTGAAAAGTGTCCACAAAGCCAAGTCTCTGATTAACACCTTTGTAAGGATGGTTTTTCACCTATTACTAAATTAAACTTGCTTCATTGGAAAGGCAGCAAGATGCATCCTCATTTCAATGTCTACTGAAATAATACAGGTTGACACCAGGAAACATTAACGCCACTGCATCCTTGCTGCTTTCTCATGTGGAAGTCTGTTTAATGTGAAAACAAGGTGATATCTAATTAGCACACAGGTAAGGAATTAAGAAAATCTTTATTTAAGGGTGAAAATGTTTCTCACAAAATCGTTGCCCCAATGCATCATTGAAATTCAAGCAGGAAAGATGATTTTAATATATCACTTGTACATTTTGTATTGCTCTTCTGGTGACAATGTAGTTTGTTTTTGTCATTACCATTTTAATAATAGGGTAAAGAAAATTAAGTGGATTTTTAAAAGAAAACAATACTTTCAATATACTATTAAAACAAATTAAAATGGTAAAAGTTATTGTACTTTAATGAAAAATAAAAGAGCAAAAATATCAATCCCAGTTTTGGATTACTTTAACAAAAAAAAATGCATATAGCAGAGGATAGTTTTAATCTGCCTACCTCTGGGTTATGGGCCCAGCATGCTTCCATTGCAGTACTCTGCTGCACATGTAAGTGCAAGAGATCCTGAAGCACTCACTCATCATGGGAAAGTACCAATGTGTTTCTTCGTTGGTGGATGGAAGAAACATCTTACAAAAACTCTCCAGATTATTGACTTTTTAAAGTTTTTCTAGGAAACGTTTTAGATGAATGCTTATTAGCCTTTGTCAGTATGGACTTTTGCAAAGTGTCTCTGTGGCTATAGTGTATGGCTATAAACCAAAAGGTTGGTGGCTCAATCCCACCCAGGGACGTAATTGACCTTGTTATCAGATTTTGGTGATCTTTAAGTAGACAAGTCAAAATTTCAAATCCCCTCTTATGGTGTAGGGTACCTGGCCTTCTCTGATGTAATCAGAGTTAGATTTGATTCAGTGATTTTATAAAAACAGCTAGGAAGCACAATTTAGCAGTGGGTTGCAGAGAAAAAGAAATATGCTGGCAGAAAAATCCAATTGAGTGATTAAACAGCTCTTCATTTTCTGCCTTTATTTTTATGCTAACAAATTTGTTCTCTGAAAAGTGTCCACAAAGCCAAGTCTCTGATTAACACCTTTGTAGGGATGGTTTTTCACCTATTACTAAATTAAACTTGCTTCATTGGAAAGGCAGCAAGATGCATCCTCATTTCAATGTCTACTGAAATAATACAGGTTGACACCAGGAAACATTAACGCCACTGCATCCTTGCTGCTTTCTCATGTAGAAGTCTGTTTAATGTGAAAACAAGGTGATATCTAATTAGCACACAGGTAAGGAATTAAGAAAATCTTTGTTTAAGGGTGAAGATGTTTCTCACAAAATCGTTGCCCCAATGCATCATTGAAATTCAAGCTGGAAAGATGATTTTAATATATCACTTGTACATTTTGTATTGCTCTTCTGGTGACAATGTAGTTTGTTTTTGTCAATTACCATTTTAATAATAGGGTAAAGAAAATTAAGTGGATTTTTGAAAGAAAACAATACTGTCAATATACTATTAAAACAAATTAAAATGGTAAAAGTTATTGTACTTTAAGTAAACATAAAATAGCTAACATATCAATCCCAGTTTTGGATTACTTTAATTAACAAAAAAAAATGCATATAGCAGAGGATAGTTTCAATCTGCCTACCTCTGGGTAATGGGCCCAGCATGCTTCCATTGCAGTACTCTGCTGCACATGTAAGTGCAAGAGATCCTGAAGCACTCACTCATCATGGGAAAGTACCAATGTGTTTCTTCGTTGGTTGATATAAGAAAATTCTTACAAAAACTCTCCAGATTATTGACTTTTTAAAGTTTTTCTAGGAAACGTTCTAGATGAATGCTTATTAGCCTTTGTCAGTATGTACTTTTTGCAAAGTGTCTCTGTGGCGCAATCGGTTAGTGTGTCTGGCTACTAACCAAAAGGTTGGTGGTTCAATCCCACCCAGGGACATAATTGACCTTGTGATCAGGTTTTGGTGATATTTAAGTAGACAAGTCAAAATTTCAAACCCCCTCTTATGGTGTAGGGTACCTGGCCTTCTCTGATGTAATCAGAGTTAGATTTGATTCAGTGATTTTATAAAAACAGCTAGGAAGCACAATTTAGCAGTGGGTTGCAGAGAAAAAGAAATATGCTGGCAAAAAAATCCAATTGAGTGATTAAACAGCTCTTCATTTTCTGGCTTTATTTTTATGCTAACAAATTTGTTCTCTGAAAAGTGTCCACAAAGCCAAGTCTCTGATTAACACCTTTGTAGGGATGTTTTTTCACCTATTACTAAATTAAACTTGCTTCATTGGAAAGGCAGCAAGATGCATCCTTATTTCAATGTCTACTGAAATAATACAGGTTGACACCAGGAAACATTAACGCCACTGCATCCTTGCTGCTTTCTCATGTAGAAGTCTGTTTAATGTGAAAACAAGGTGATATCTAATTAGCACACAGGTTAGGAATTAAGAAAATCTTTATTTAAGGGTGAAGATGTTTCTCACAAAATTGTTGCCCCAATGCATCATTGAAATTCAAGCTGGAAAGATGATTTTAATATATCACTTGTACATTTTATATTGCTCTTCTGGTGACAATGTAGTTTGTTTTTGTCAATTACCCTTTTAATAATAGGGTAAAGAAAATTAAGTGGATTTTTTAAAGAAAACTATACTGTCAATATACTATTAAAACAAATTAAAATGGTAAAAGTTATTGTACTTTAAGTAAAAATAAAAGAGCAAAAATATCAATCCCAGTTTTGATTACTTAAATTAACAAAAAAAAAATGCATATAGCAAAGGATAGTTTCAATCTGCCTACCTCTGGGTTATGGGCCCAGCATGCTTCCATTGCAGTACTCTGCTGCACATGTAAGTGCAAGAGATCCTGAAGCACTCACTCATCATGGGAAAGTACCAATGTGTTTCTTCGTTGGTTGATGGAAGAAACATCTTACAAAAACTCTCCAGATTATTGACTTTTTAAAGTTTTTCTAGGAAACGTTTTAGATGAATGCTTATTAGCCTTTGTCAGTATGGACTTTTGCAAAGTGTCTCTGTGGCGCAATCATTTAGTGTGCACGGCGATTAACCAAAAGGTTGGTGGTTCAATCCCACCCAGGGACGTAATTGACCTTGTTATCAGATTTTGGTGATCTTTAAGTAGACAAGTCAAAATTTCAAATCCCCCTGTTCTGGTGTAGGGTACCTGGCCTTCTCTGATGTAATCAGAGTTAGATTTGATTCAGTGATTTTATAAAAACAGCTAGGAAGCACAATTTAGCAGTGGGTTGCAGAGAAAAAGAAATATGCTGGCAAAAAAAATCAAATTGAGTGATTAAACAGCTCTTAATTTTCTGGCTTTATTTTTATGCTAACAAATTTGTTCTCTGAAAAGTGTCCACAAAGCCAAGTCTCTGATTAACACCTTTGTAAGGATGGTTTTTAACCTATTACTAAATTAAACTTGCTTCATTGGAAAGGCAGCAAGATGCATCCTCATTTCAATGTCTACTGAAATAATACAGGTTGACACCAGGAAACATTAACGCCACTGCATCCTTGCTGCTTTCTCATGTGGAAGTCTGTTTAATGTGAAAACAAGGTGATATCTAATTAGCACACAGGTAAGGAATTAAGAAAATCTTTATTTAAGGGTGAAAATGTTTCTCACAAAATCGTTGCCCCAATGCATCATTGAAATTCAAGCTGGAAAGATGATTTTAATATATCACTTGTACATTTTGTATTGCTCTTCTGGTGACAATGTAGTTTGTTTTTGTCAATTACCATTTTAATAATAGGGTAATGAAAATTAAGTGGATTTTTGAAAGAAAACAATACTGTCAATATACTATTAAAACAAATTAAAATGGTAAAAGTTATTGTACTTTAATGAAAAATAAAAGAGCAAAAATATAAATCCCAGTTTTGGATTACTTTAACAAAAAAAATGCATATAGCAGAGGATAGTTTTAATCTGCCTACCTCTGGGTTATGGGCCCAGCATGCTTCCATTGCAGTACTCTGCTGCACATGTAAGTGCAAGAGATCCTGAAGCACTCACTCATCATGGGAAAGTACCAATGTGTTTCTTCGTTGGTGGATGGAAGAAACATCTTACAAAAACTCTCCAGATTATTGACTTTTTAAAGTTTTTCTAGGAAACGTTTTAGATGAATGCTTATTAGCCTTTGTCAGTATGGACTTTTGCAAAGTGTCTCTGTGGCGCAATCAGTTAGTGTGTATGGCTATAAACCAAAAGGTTGGTGGCTCAATCCCACCCAGGGACGTAATTGACCTTGTTATCAGATTTTGGTTATCTTTAAGTAGACAAGTCAAAATTTCAAATCCCCTCTTATGGTGTAGGGTACCTGGCCTTCTCTGATGTAATCAGAGTTAGATTTGATTCAGTGATTTTATAAAAACAGCTAGGAAGCACAATTTAGCAGTGGGTTGCAGAGAAAAAGAAATATGCTGGCAGAAAAATCCAATTGAGTGATTAAACAGCTCTTCATTTTCTGCCTTTATTTTTATGCTAACAAATTTGTTCTCTGAAAAGTGTCCACAAAGCCAAGTCTCTGATTAACACCTTTGTAGGGATGGTTTTTCACCTATTACTAAATTAAACTTGCTTCATTGGAAAGGCAGCAAGATGCATCCTCATTTCAATGTCTACTGAAATAATACAGGTTGACACCAGGAAACATTAACGCCACTGCATCCTTGCTGCTTTCTCATGTAGAAGTCTGTTTAATGTGAAAACAAGGTGATATCTAATTAGCACACAGGTAAGGAATTAAGAAAATCTTTATTTAAGGGTGAAGATGTTTCTCACAAAATCGTTGCCCCAATGCATCATTGAAATTCAAGCTGGAAAGATGATTTTAATATATCACTTGTACATTTTGTATTGCTCTTCTGGTGACAATGTAGTTTGTTTTTGTCAATTACCCTTTTAATAATAGGGTAAAGAAAATTAAGTGGATTTTTTAAAGAAAACTATACTGTCAATATACTATTAAAACAAATTAAAATGGTAAAAGTTATTGTACTTTAAGTAAAAATAAAAGAGCAAAAATATCAATCCCAGTTTTGATTACTTAAATTAACAAAAAAAATGCATATAGCAAAGGATAGTTTCAATCTGCCTACCTCTGGGTTATGGGCCCTGTATGCTTCCATTGCAGTACTCTGCTGCACATGTAAGTGCAAGAGATCCTGAAGCACTCACTCATCATGGGAAAGTACCAATGTGTTTCTTCATTGGTTGATGGAAGAAACATCTTACAAAAACTCTCCAGATTATTGACTTTTTAAAGTTTTTCTAGGAAACGTTCTAGATGTATGCTTATTAGCCTTTGTCAGTATGTACTTTTTGCAAAGTGTCTCTGTGGCGCAATCGGTTAGTGTGTCTGGCTACTAACCAAAAGGTTGATGGTTCAATCCCACCCAGGGATGTAATTGACCTTGTTATCAGATTTTGGTGATCTTTAAGTAGACAAGTCAAAATTTCAAACCCCCTGTTATGGTGTAGGGTACCTGGCCTTCTCTGATGTAATCAGAGTTAGATTTGATTCATTGATTTTATAAAAACAGCTAGGAAGCACAATTTAGCAGTGGGTTGCAGAGAAAAAGAAATATGCTGGCAAAAAAAATCCAATTGAGTGATGAAACAGCTCTTCATTTTCTGGCTTTATTTTTATGCTAACAAATTTGTTATCTGAAAAGTGTCCACAAAGCCAAGTCTCTGATTAACACCTTTGTAGGGATGGTTTTTCACCTATTACTAAATTAAACTTGCTTCATTGGAAAGGCAGCAAGATGCATCCTCATTTCAATGTCTACTGAAATAATACAGGTTGACACCAAGAAACATTAACGCCACTGCATCCTTGCTGCTTTCTCATGTAGAAGTCTGTTTAATGTGAAAACAAGGTGATATCTAATTAGCACACAGGTTAGAAATTAAGAAAATCTTTATTTAAGGGTGAAGATGTTTCTCACAAAATTGTTGCCCCAATGCATCATTGAAATTCAAGCTGGAAAGATGATTTTAATATATCACTTGTACATTTTGTATTGCTCTTCTGGGTGACAATGTAGTTTGTTTTTGTCAATTACCCTTTTAATAATAGGGTAAAGAAAATTAAGTGGATTTTTTAAAGAAAACTATACTGTCAATATACTATTAAAACAAATTAAAATGGTAAAAGTTATTGTACTTTAAGTAAAAATAAAAGAGCAAAAATATCAATCCCAGTTTTGATTACTTAAATTAACAAAAAAAAAATGCATATAGCAAAGGATAGTTTCAATCTGCCTACCTCTGGGTTATGGGCCCAGCATGCTTCCATTGCAGTACTCTGCTGCACATGTAAGTGCAAGAGATCCTGAAGCACTCACTCATCATGGGAAAGTACCAATGTGTTTCTTCGTTGGTTGATGGAAGAAACATCTTACAAAAACTCTCCAGATTATTGACTTTTTAAAGTTTTTCTAGGAAACGTTCTAGATGTATGCTTATTAGCCTTTGTCAGTATGTACTTTTTGCAAAGTGTCTCTGTGGCGCCATCGGTTAGTGTGTCTGGCTACTAACCAAAAGGTTGGTGGTTCAATCCCACCCAGGGATGTAATTGACCTTGTTATCAGATTTTGGTGATCTTTAAGTAGACAAGTCAAAATTTCAAACCCCCTGTTATGGTGTAGGGTACCTGGCCTTCTCTGATGTAATCAGAGTTAGATTTGATTCATTGATTTTATAAAAACAGCTAGGAAGCACAATTTAGCAGTGGGTTGCAGAGAAAAAGAAATATGCTGGCAAAAAAAATCCAATTGAGTGATGAAACAGCTCTTCATTTTCTGGCTTTATTTTTATGCTAACAAATTTGTTCTCTGAAAAGTGTCCACAAAGCCAAGTCTCTGATTAACACCTTTGTAGGGATGGTTTTTCACCTATTACTAAATTAAACTTGCTTCATTGGAAAGGCAGCAAGATGCATCCTCATTTCAATGTCTACTGAAATAATACAGGTTGACACCAGGAAACATTAACGCCACTGCATCCTTGCTGCTTTCTCATGTAGAAGTCTGTTTAATGTGAAAACAAGGTGATATCTAATTAGCACACAGGTAAGGAATTAAGAAAATCTTTATTTAAGGGTGAAGATGTTTCTCACAAAATCGTTGCCCCAATGCATCATTGAAATTCAAGCTGGAAAGATGATTTTAATATATCACTTGTACATTTTGTATTGCTCTTCTGGTGACAATGTAGTTTGTTTTTGTCAATTACCCTTTTAATAATAGGGTAAAGAAAATTAAGTGGATTTTTTTAAGGAAAACTATACTGTCAATATACTATTAAAACAAATTAAAATGGTAAAAGTTATTGTACTTTAAGTAAAAATAAAAGAGCAAAAATATCAATCCCAGTTTTGATTACTTAAATTAACAAAAAAAAATGCATATAGCAAAGGATAGTTTCAATCTGCCTACCTCTGGGTTATGGGCCCAGCATGCTTCCATTGCATTACTCTGCTGCACATGTAAGTGCAAGAGATCCTGAAGCACTCACTCATCATGGGAAAGTACCAATGTGTTTCTTCGTTGGTTGATGGAAGAAACATCTTACAAAAACTCTCCAGATTATTGACTTTTTAAAGTTTTTCTAGGAAACGTTCCAGATGTATGCTTATTAGCCTTTGTCAGTATGTACTTTTTACAAAGTGTCTCTGTGGCGCAATCGGTTAGTGTGTCTGGCTACTAACTGAAAGGTTGGTGGTTCAATCCCACCCAGGGACGTAATTGACCTTGTTATCAGATTTTGGTGATCTTTAAGTAGACAAGTCAAAATTTCAAACCCCCCGTTATGGTGTAGGGTACCTGGCCTTCTCTGATGTAATCAGAGTTAGATTTGATTCAGTGATTTTATAAAAACAGATAGGAAGCACAATTTAGCAGTGGGTTGCAGAGAAAAAGAAATATGCTGGCAAAAAAAATCCAATTGAGTGATTAAACAGCTCTTCATTTTCTGGCTTTATTTTTATGCTAACAAATTTGTTCTCTGAAAAGTGTCCACAAAGCTAAGTCTCTGATTAACACCTTTGTAGGGATGGTTTTTCACCTATTACTAAATTAAACTTGCTTCATTGGAAAGGCAGCAAGATGCATCCTCATTTCAATTTCTACTGAAATAATAAAGGTTGACACCAGGAAACATTAACGCCACTGCATCCTTGCTGCTTTCTCATGTGGAAGTCTGTTTAATGTGAAAACAAGGTGATATCTAATTAGCACACAGGTAAGGAATTAAGAAAATCTTTATTTAAGGGTGAAGATGTTTCTCACAAAATCGTTGCCCCAATGCATCATTGAAATTCAAGCTGGAAAGATGATTTTAATATATCACTTGTACATTTTGTATTGCTCTTCTGGTGACAATGTAGTTTGTTTTTGTCAATTACCCTTTTAATAATAGGGTAAAGAAAATTAAGTGGATTTTTTAAAGAAAACTATACTGTCAATATACTATTCAAACAAATTAAAATGGTAAAAGTTATTGTACTTCAAGTAAAAATAAAAGAGCAAAAATATCAATCCCAGTTTTGATTACTTAAATTAACAAAAAAAATGCATATAGCAAAGGATAGTTTCAATCTGCCTACCTCTGGGTTAAGGGCCCAGCATGCTTCCATTGCAGTACTCTGCTGCACATGTAAGTGCAAGAGATCCTGAAGCACTCACTCATCATGGGAAAGTACCAATGTGTTTCTTCGTTGGTTGATGGAAGAAACATTTTACAAAAACTCTCCAGATTATTGACTTTTTAAAGTTTTTCTAGGAAACGTTCTAGATGTATGCTTATTAGCCTTTGTCATAATGTATTTTTAGCGAAGTGTCTCTGTGGCGCAATCGGTTAGTGTATCCGGCTACTAACCAAAAGGTTGGTGGTTCAATCCCACCCAGGGACGTAATTGACCTTGTTATCAGATTTTGGTGATCTTTAAGTAGACAAGTCAAAATTTCAAACCCCATGTTATGGTGTAGGGTACCTGGCCTTTTCTGATGTAATCAGAGTTAGATTTGATTCAGTGATTTAATAAAAACAGCTAGGAAGCACAATTTAGCAGTGGGTTGCAGAGAAAAAGAAATATGCTGGCAAAAAAAATCCAATTGAGTGATTAAACAGCTCTTCATTTTCTGGCTTTATTTTTATGCTAACAAATTTGTTCTCTGAATAGTGTCCACAAAGCCAAGTCTCTGATTAACACCTTTGTAGGGATGGTTTTTCACCTATTACTAAATTAAACTTGCTTCATTGGAAAGGCAGCAAGATGCATCCTCATTTCAATGTCTACTGAAATAATACAGGTTGACACCAGGAAACATTAACGCCACTGTATCCTTGCTGCTTTCTCATGTGGAAGTCTGTTTAATGTGAAAACAAGGTGATATCTAATTAGCACACAGGTAAGGAATTAAGAAAATCTTTATTTAAGGGTGAAGATGTTTCTCACAAAATCGTTGCCCCAATGCATCATTGAAATTCAAGCTGGAAAGATGATTTTAATATATCACTTGTACATTTTGTATTGCTCTTCTGGTGACAATGTAGTTTGTTTTTGTCAATTACCATTTTAATAATAGGGTAAAGAAAATTGAGTGGATTTTTGAAAGAAAACAATACTGTCAATATACTATTAAAACAAATTAAAATGGTAAAAGTTATTGTACTTTAAGTAAAAATAAAAGAGCCAAAATATCAATCCCAGTTTTGGATTACTTTAATTAACAAAAAAAATGCATATAGCAGAGGATAGTTTCAATCTGCCTACCGCTGGGTTATGGGCCCAGCATGCTTCCATTGCTGTACTCTGCTGCACATGTAAGTGCAAGAGATCCTGAAGCACTCACTCATCATGGGAAAGTACCAATGTGTTTCTTCATTGGTTGATAGAAGAAACATCTTACAAAAACTCTCCAGATTATTGACTTTTTAAAGTTTTTCTAGGAAACGTTCTAGATGTATGCTTATTAGACTTTGTCAGTATGTACTTTTTGCAAAGTTTCTCTGTGGCGCAATCGGTTAGTGTGTCCGGCTACTAACCAAAAGGTTGGTGGTTCAATCCCAACAAGGGACGTAATTGACCTTGTTATCAGATTTTGGTGATCTTTAAGTAGACAAGTCAAAATGTCAAACCCCCTGTTTGTTGTAGGGTACCTGGCCTTCTCTGATGTAATCAGAGTTAGATTTGATTCAGTGATTTTATAAAAACAGCTAGGAAGCACAATTTAGCAGTGGGTTGCAGAGAAAAAGAAATATGCTGGCAAAAAAATCCAATTGAGTGATTAAACAGCTCTTCATTTTCTGGCTTTATTTTTATGCTAACAAATTTGTTCTTTGAAAAGTGTCCACAAAGCCAAGTCTCTGATTAACACCTTTGTAGGGATGGTTTTTCACCTATTACTAAATTAAACTTGCTTCATTGGAAAGGCAGCAAGATGCATCCTCATTTCAATGTCTACTGAAATAATACAGGTTGACACCAGGAAACATTAACGCCACTGTATCCTTGCTGCTTTCTCATGTGGAAGTCTGTTTAATGTGAAAACAAGGTGATATCTAATTAGCACACAGGTAAGGAATTAAGAAAATCTTTATTTAAGGGTGAAGATGTTTCTCACAAAATCGTTGCCCCAATGCATCATTGAAATTCAAGCTGGAAAGATGATTTTAATATATCACTTGTACATTTTGTATTGCTCTTCTGGTGACAATGTAGTTTGTTTTTGTCAATTACCATTTTAATAATAGGGTTAAGAAAATTAAGTGGATTTTTGAAAGAAAACAATACTGTCAATATACTATTAAAACAAATTAAAATGGTAAAAGTTATTGTACTTTAAGTAAAAATAAAAGAGCCAAAATATCAATCCCAGTTTTGGATTACTTTAATTAACAAAAAAAAATGCATATAGCAGAGGATAGTTTCAATCTGCCTACCGCTGGGTTATGGGCCCAGCATGCTTCCATTGCAGTACTCTGCTGCACATGTAAGTGCAAGAGATCCTGAAGCACTCACTCATCATGGGAATGTACCAATGTGTTTCTTCGTTGGTTGATGGAAGAAACATCTTACAAAAACTCTCCAGATTATTGACTTTTTAAAGTTTTTCTAGGAAACGTTCTAGATGTATGCTTATTAGACTTTGTCAGTATGTACTTTTTGCAAAGTGTCTCTGTGGCGCAATCAGTTAGTGTGTATGGCTATAAACCAAAAGGTTGGTGGTTCAATCCCACCCAGGGACGTAATTGACCTTGTTATCAGATTTTGGTGATCTTTAAGTAGACAAGTCAAAATTTCAAACCCCCTCTTATGGTGTAGGGTACCTGGCCTTCTCTGATGTAATCAGAGTTAGATTTGATTCAGTGATTTTATAAAAACAGCTAGGAAGCACAATTTAGCAGTGGGTTGCAGAGAAAAAGAAATATGCTGGCAAAAAAATCCAATTGAGTGATTAAACAGCTCTTCATTTTCTGGCTTTATTTTTATGCTAACAAATTTGTTCTCTGAAAAGTGTCCACAAAGCCAAGTCTCTGATTAACACCTTTGTAAGGATGGTTTTTCACCTATTACTAAATTAAACTTGCTTCATTGGAAAGGCAGCAAGATGCATCCTCATTTCAATGTCTACTGAAATAATACAGGTTGACACCAGGAAACATTAACGCCACTGCATCCTTGCTGCTTTCTCATGTGGAAGTCTGTTTAATGTGAAAACAAGGTGATATCTAATTAGCACACAGGTAAGGAATTAAGAAAATCTTTATTTAAGGGTGAAAATGTTTCTCACAAAATTGTTGCCCCAATGCATCATTGAAATTCAAGCTGGAAAGATGATTTTAATATATCACTTGTACATTTTGTATTGCTCTTCTGGTGACAATGTAGTTTGTTTTTGTCAATTACCCTTTTAATAATAGGGTAAAGAAAATTAAGTGGATTTTTTAAAGAAAACTATACTGTCAATATACTATTAAAACAAATTATAATGGTAAAAGTTATTGTACTTTAAGTAAAAATAAAAGAACAAAAATATCAATCCCAGTTTTGATTACTTAAATTAACAAAAAAAAATGCATATAGCAAAGGATAGTTTCAATCTGCCTACCTCTGGGTTATGTGCCCAGCATGCTTCCATTGCTGTACTCTGCTGCACATGTAAGTGCAATAGATCCTGAAGTACTCACTCATCATGGGAAAGTACCAATGTGTTTCTTCGTTGGTTGATGGAAGAAACATCTTACAAAAACTCTCCAGATTATTGACTTTTTAAAGTTTTTCTAGGAAACGTTCTAGATGAATGCTTATTAGCCTTTGTCAGTATGTACTTTTTGCAAAGTGTCTCTGTGGCGCAATCGGTTAGTGTGTCCGGCTACTAACCAAAAGGTTGGTGGTTCAATCCCACCCAGGGACGTAATTGACTTTGTTATCAGATTTTGGTGATCTTTATGTAGACAAGTCAAAATTTCAAACCCCCTCTTATGGTGTAGGGTACCTGGCCTTCTCTGATGTAATCAGAGTTAGATTTGATTCATTGATTTTATAAAAACAGCTAGGAAGCGCAATTTAGCAGTGGGTTGCAGAGAAAAAGAAATATGCTGGCAAAAAAAATCAAATTGAGTGATTAAACAGCTCTTCATTTTCTGGCTTTATTTTTATGCTAACAAATTTGTTCTCTGAAAAGTGTCCACAAAGCCAAGTCTCTGATTAACACCTTTGTAGGGATGGTTTTTCACCTATTGCTAAATTAAACTTGCTTCATTGGAAAGGCAGCAAGATGCATCCTCATTTCAATGTCTACTGAAATAATACAGGTTGACACCAGGAAACATTAACGCCACTGCATCCTTGCTGCTTTCTCATGTAGAAGTCTGTTTAATGTGAAAACAAGGTGATATCTAATTAGCACACAGGTAAGGAATTAAGAAAATCTTTATTTAAGGGTGAAGATGTTTCTCACAAAATCGTTGCCCCAATGCATCATTGAAATTCAAGCTGGAAAGATGATTTTAATATATCACTTGTACATTTTGTATTGCTCTTCTGGTGACAATGTAGTTTGTTTTTGTCAATTACCCTTTTAATAATAGGGTAAAGAAAATTAAGTGGATTTTTTAAAGAAAACTATACTGTCAATATACTATTAAAACAAATTAAAATGGTAAAAGTTATTGTACTTTAAGTAAAAATAAAAGAGCAAAAATATCAATCCCAGTTTTGATTACTTAAATTAACAAAAAAAAATGCATATAGCAAAGGATAGTTTCAATCTGCCTACCTCTGGGTAATGGGCCCAGCATGCTTCCATTGCAGTACTCTGCTGCACATGTAAGTGCAAGAGATCCTGAAGCACTCAGTCATCATGGGAAAGTACCAATGTGTTTCTTCTTTGGTTGATGGAAGAAACATCTTACAAAAACTCTCCAGATTATTGACTTTTTAAAGTTTTTCTAGGAAACGTTCTAGATGTATGCTTATTAGCCTTTGTCAGTATGTACTTTTTGTGAAGTATCTCTGTGGCGCAATCGGTTAGTGTGTCCGGCTACTAGCTAAAAGGTTGGTGGTTCAATCCCACCCAGGGACGTAATTGACCTTGTTATCAGATTTTGGTGATCTTTAAGTAGACAAGTCAAAATTTCAAACCCCTTGTTATGGTGTAGGGTACCTGGCCTTTTCTGATGTAATCAGAGTTAGATTTGATTCAGTGATTTAATAAAAACAGCTAGGAAGCACAATTTAGCAGTGGGTTGCAGAGAAAAAGAAATATGCTGGCAAAAAAAATCCAATTGAGTGATTAAACAGCTCTTCATTTTCTGGCTTTATTTTTATGCTAACAAATTTGTTCTCTGAAAAGTGTCCACAAAGCCAAGACTCTGATTAACACCTTTGTAGGGATGGTTTTTCACCTATTACTAAATTAAACTTGCTTCATTGGAAAGGCAGCAAGATGCATCCTCATTTCAATGTCTACTGAAATAATACAGGTTGACACCAGGAAACATTAACGCCACTGCATCCTTGCTGCTTTCTCATGTAGAAGTCTGTTTAATGTGAAAACAAGGTGATATCTAATTAGCACACAGGTAAGGAATTAAGAAAATCTTTATTTAAGGGTGAAGATGTTTCTCACAAAATTGTTGCCCCAATGCATCATTGAAATTCAAGCTGGAAAGATGATTTTAATATATCACTTGTACATTTTGTATTGCTCTTCTGGTGACAATGTAGTTTGTTTTTGTCAATTACCATTTTAATAATAGGGTAAAGAAAATTAAGTGGATTTTTAAAAGAAAACAATACTGTCAATATACTATTAAAACAAATTAAAATGGTAAAAGTTATTGTACTTTAAGTAAAAATAAAAGAGCCAAAATATCAATCCCAGTTTTGGATTACTTTAATTAACAAAAAAAAATGCATATAGCAGAGGATAGTTTCAATCTGCCTACCGCTGGGTTATGGGCCCAGCATGCTTCCATTGCTGTACTCTGCTGCACATGTAAGTGCAAGAGATCCTGAAGCACTCACTCATCATGGGAAAGTACCAATGTGTTTCTTCGTTGGTTGATGGAAGAAACATCTTACAAAAACTCTCCAGATTATTGACTTTTTAAAGTTTTTCTAGGAAACGTTTTAGATGAATGCTTATTAGCCTTTGTCAGTATGGACTTTTGCAAAGTGTCTCTGTGGCGCAATCAGTTAGTGTGCACAGCTATTAACCAAAAGGTTGGTGGTTCAATCCCACCCAGGGACGTAATTGACCTTGTTATCAGATTTTGGTGATCTTTAAGTAGACAAGTCAAAATTTCAAATCCCCCTGTTCTGGTGTAGGGTACCTGGCCTTCTCTGATGTAATCAGAGTTAGATTTGATTCAGTGATTTTATAAAAACAGCTAGGAAGCACAATTTAGCAGTGGGTTGCAGAGAAAAAGAAATATGCTGGCAAAAAAATCCAATTGAGTGATTAAACAGCTCTTCATTTTCTGGCTTTATTTTTATGCTAACAAATTTGTTCTCTGAAAAGTGTCCACAAAGCCAAGTCTCTGATTAACACCTTTGTAAGGATGGTTTTTCACCTATTACTAAATTAAACTTGCTTCATTGGAAAGGCAGCAAGATGCATCCTCATTTCAATGTCTACTGAAATAATACAGGTTGACACCAGGAAACATTAACGCCACTGCATCCTTGCTGCTTTCTCATGTAAAAGTCTGTTTAATGTGAAAACAAGGTGATATCTAATTAGCACACAGGTAAGGAATTAAGAAAATCTTTATTTAAGGGTGAAAATGTTTCTCACAAAATCGTTGCCCCAATGCATCATTGAAATTCAAGCTGGAAAGATGATTTTAATATATCACTTGTACATTTTGTATTGCTCTTCTGCTGACAATGTAGTTTGTTTTTGTCAATTACCATTTTAATAATAGGGTAAAGAAAATTAAGTGGATTTTTAAAAGAAAACAATACTTTCAATATACTATTAAAACAAATTAAAATGGTAAAAGTTATTGTACTTTAATGAAAAATAAAAGAGCAAAAATATCAATCCCAGTTTTGGATTACTTTAATTAACAAAAAAAATGCATATAGCAGAGGATAGTTTTAATCTGCCTACCTCTGGGTTATGGGCCCAGCATGCTTCCATTGCAGTACTCTGCTGCACATGTAAGTGCAAGAGATCCTGAAGCACTCACTCATCATGGGAAAGTACCAATGTGTTTCTTCGTTGGTGGATGGAAGAAACATCTTACAAAAACGCTCCAGATTATTGACTTTTAAAAGTTTTTCTAGGAAACATTTTAGATGAATGCTTATTAGTCTTTGTCAGTATGCACTTTTTGCAAAGTGTTTCTGTGGCGCAATCGGTTAGTGTGTCCGGCTACTAACCAAAAGGTTGGTGGTTCAATCCCTCCCAGGGACATAATTGACCTTGTTATCAGATTTTGGTGATCTTTAAGTAGACAAGTCAAAATTTCAAATCCCCTCTTATGGTGTAGGGTACCTGGCCTTCTCTGATGTAATCAGAGTTAGATTTGATTCAGTGATTTTATAAAAACAGCTAGGAAGCACAATTTAGCAGTGGGTTGCAGAGAAAAAGAAATATGCTGGCAAAAAAATCCAATTGAGTGATTAAACAGCTCTTCATTTTCTGGCTTTATTTTTATGCTAACAAATTTGTTCTCTGAAAAGTGTCCACAAAGCCAAGTCTCTGATGAACACCTTTGTAAGGATGGTTTTTCACCTATTACTAAATTAAACTTGCTTCATTGGAAAGGCAGCAAGATGCATCCTCATTTCAATGTCTACTGAAATAATACAGGTTGACACCAGGAAACATTAACGCCAATGCATCCTTGCTGCTTTCTCATGTGGAAGTCTGTTTAATGTGAAAACAAGGTGATATCTAATTAGCACACAGGTAAGGAATTAAGAAAATCTTTATTTAAGGGTGAAGATGTTTCTCACAAAATCGTTGCCCCAATGCATCATTGAAATTCAAGCTGGAAAGATGATTTTAATATATCACTTGTACATTTTGTATTGCTCTTCTGGTGACAATGTAGTTTGTTTTTGTCAATTAACATTTTAATAATAGGGTAAAGAAAATTAAGTGGATTTTTAAAAGAAAACAATACTGTCAATATACTATTAAAACAAATTAAAATGGTAAAAGTTATTGTACTTTAAGTAAAAATAAAAGAGCAAAAATATCAATCCCAGTTTTGGATTACTTTAATTAACAAAAAAAAATGCATATAGCAGAGGATAGTTTCAATCTGCCTACCGCTGGGTTATGGGCCCAGCATGCTTCCATTGCTGTACTCTGCTGCACATGTAAGTGCAAGAGATCCTGAAGCACTCACTCATCATGGGAAAGTACCAATGTGTTTCTTCGTTGGTTGATGGAAGAAACATCTTACAAAAACTCTCCAGATTATTGACTTTTTAAAGTTTTTCTAGGAAACGTTTTAGATGAATGCTTATTAGCCTTTGTCAGTATGGACTTTTGCAAAGTGTCTCTGTGGCGCAATCAGTTAGTGTGCACGGCTATTAACCAAAAGGTTGGTGGTTCAATCCCACCCAGGGACGTAATTGACCTTGTTATCAGATTTTGGTGATCTTTAAGTAGACAAGTCAAAATTTCAAATCCCCCTGTTCTGGTGTAGGGTACCTGGCCTTCTCTGATGTAATCAGAGTTAGATTTGATTCAGTGATTTTATAAAAACAGCTAGGAAGCACAATTTAGCAGTGGGTTGCAGAGAAAAAGAAATATGCAGGCAAAAAAAATCCAATTGAGTGATTAAACAGCTCTTAATTTTCTGGCTTTATTTTTATGCTAACAAATTTGTTCTCTGAAAAGTGTCCACAAAGCCAAGTCTCTGATTAACACCTTTGTAAGGATGGTTTTTAACCTATTACTAAATTAAACTTGCTTCATTGGAAAGGCAGCAAGATGCATCCTCATTTCAATGTCTACTGAAATAATACAGGTTGACACCAGGAAACATTAACGCCACTGCATCCTTGCTGCTTTCTCATGTGGAAGTCTGTTTAATGTGAAAACAAGGTGATATCTAATTAGCACACAGGTAAGGAATTAAGAAAATCTTTATTTAAGGGTGAAAATGTTTCTCACAAAATCGTTGCCCCAATGCATCATTGAAATTCAAGCTGGAAATATGATTTTAATATATCACTTGTACATTTTGTATTGCTCTTCTGGTGACAATGTAGTTTGTTTTTGTCAATTACCATTTTAATAATAGGGTAAAGAAAATTAAGTGGATTTTTGAAAGAAAACAATACTGTCAATATACTATTAAAACAAATTAAAATGGTAAAAGTTATTGTACTTTAATGAAAAATAAAAGAGCAAAAATATCAATCCCAGTTTTGGATTACTTTAATTAACAAAAAAAATGCATATAGCAGAGGATAGTTTTAATCTGCCTACCTCTGGGTTATGGGCCCAGCATGCTTCCATTGCAGTACTCTGCTGCACATGTAAGTGCAAGAGATCCTGAAGCACTCACTCATCATGGGAAAGTACCAATGTGTTTCTTCGTTGGTGGATGGAAGAAACATCTTACAAAAACGCTCCAGATTATTGACTTTTAAAAGTTTTTCTAGGAAACATTTTAGATGAATGCTTATTAGTCTTTGTCAGTATGCACTTTTTGCAAAGTGTTTCTGTGGCGCAATCGGTTAGTGTGTCCGGCTACTAACCAAAAGGTTGGTGGTTCAATCCCTCCCAGGGACATAATTGACCTTGTTATCAGATTTTGGTGATCTTTATGTAGACAAGTCAAAATTTCAAATCCCCTCTTATGGTGTAGGGTACCTGGCCTTCTCTGATGTAATCAGAGTTAGATTTGATTCAGTGATTTTATAAAAACAGCTAGGAAGCACAATTTAGCAGTGGGTTGCAGAGAAAAAGAAATATGCTGGCAAAAAAATCCAATTGAGTGATTAAACAGCTCTTCATTTTCTGGCTTTATTTTTATGCTAACAAATTTGTTCTCTGAAAAGTGTCCACAAAGCCAAGTCTCTGATGAACACCTTTGTAAGGATGGTTTTTCACCTATTACTAAATTAAACTTGCTTCATTGGAAAGGCAGCAAGATGCATCCTCATTTCAATGTCTACTGAAATAATACAGGTTGACACCAGGAAACATTAACGCCAATGCATCCTTGCTGCTTTCTCATGTGGAAGTCTGTTTAATGTGAAAACAAGGTGATATCTAATTAGCACACAGGTAAGGAATTAAGAAAATCTTTATTTAAGGGTGAAGATGTTTCTCACAAAATCGTTGCCCCAATGCATCATTGAAATTCAAGCTGGAAAGATGATTTTAATATATCACTTGTACATTTTGTATTGCTCTTCTGGTGACAATGTAGTTTGTTTTTGTCAATTAACATTTTAATAATAGGGTAAAGAAAATTAAGTGGATTTTTAAAAGAAAACAATACTGTCAATATACTATTAAAACAAATTAAAATGGTAAAAGTTATTGTACTTTAAGTAAAAATAAAAGAGCAAAAATATCAATCCCAGTTTTGGATTACTTTAATTAACAAAAAAAATGCATATAGCAGAGGATAGTTTTAATCTGCCTACCTCTGGGTTATGGGCCCAGCATGCTTCCATTGCAGTACTCTGCTGCACATGTAAGTGCAAGAGATCCTGAAGCACTCACTCATCATGGGAAAGTACCAATGTGTTTCTTCGTTGGTGGATGGAAGAAACATCTTACAAAAACTCTCCAGATTATTGACTTTTTAAAGTTTTTCTAGGAAACATTTTAGATGAATGCTTATTAGTCTTTGTCAGTATGTACTTTTTGCAAAGTGTCTCTGTGGCGCAATTGGTTAGCGTGTCCGGCTACTAACCAAAAGGTTGGTGGTTCAATCCCACCCAGGGACGTAATTGACCTTGTTATCAGATTTTGGTGATCTTTAAGTAGACAAGTCAAAATTTCAAACCCCCTCTTATGGTGTAGGGTACCTGGCCTTCTCTGATGTAATCAGAGTTAGATTTGATTCAGTGATTTTATAAAAACAGCTAGGAAGCACAATTTAGCAGTGGGTTGCAGAGAAAAAGAAATATGCTGGCAAAAAAATCCAATTGAGTGATTAAACAGCTCTTCATTTTCTGGCTTTATTTTTATGCTAACAAATTTGTTCTCTGAAAAGTGTCCACAAAGTTAAGTCTCTGATGAACACCTTTGTAAGGATGGTTTTTCACCTATTACTAAATTAAACTTGCTTCATTGGAAAGGCAGCAAGATGCATCCTCATTTCAATGTCTACTGAAATAATACAGGTTGACACCAGGAAACATTAACGCCAATGCATCCTTGCTGCTTTCTCATGTGGAAGTCTGTTTAATGTGAAAACAAGGTGATATCTAATTAGCACACAGGTAAGGAATTAAGAAAATCTTTATTTAAGGGTGAAGATGTTTCTCACAAAATCGTTGCCCCAATGCATCATTGAAATTCAAGCTGGAAAGATGATTTTAATATATCACTTGTACATTTTGTATTGCTCTTCTGGTGACAATGTAGTTTGTTTTTGTCAATTACCATTTTAATAATAGGGTAAAGAAAATTAAGTGGATTTTTGAAAGAAAACAATACTGTCAATATACTATTAAAACAAATTAAAATGGTAAAAGTTATTGTACTTTAAGTAAACATAAAATAGCTAACATATCAATCCCAGTTTTGGATTACTTTAATTAACAAAAAAAATGCATATAGCAGAGGATAGTTTCAATCTGCCTACCTCTGGGTAATGGGCCCAGCATGCTTCCATTGCAGTACTCTGCTGCACATGTAAGTGCAAGAGATCCTGCAGCACTCACTCATCATGGGAAAGTACCAATGTGTTTCTTCGTTGGTTGATTTAAGAAAATTCTTACAAAAACTCTCCAGATTATTGACTTTTTAAAGTTTTTCTATGAAACGTTCTAGATGAATGCTTATTAGCCTTTGTCAGTATGTACTTTTTGCAAATTGTCTCTGTTGCGCAATCGGTTAGTGTGTCTGGCTACTAACCAAAAGGTTGGTGGTTTAATCCCACCCAGGGACATAATTGACCTTGTGATCAGGTTTTGGTGATATTTAAGTAGACAAGTCAAAATTTCAAACCCCCTCTTATGGTGTAGGGTACCTGGCCTTTTCTGATGTAATCAGAGTTAGATTTGATTCAGTGATTTTATAAAAAACAGCGAGGAAGCACAATTTAGCAATGGGTTGCAGAGAAAAAAAATATGCTGGCGGAAAAATCCAATTGAGTGATTAAACAGCTCTTCATTTTCTGCCTTTATTTTTATGCTAACAAATTTGTTCTCTAAAAAGTGTCCACAAAGCCAAGTCTCTGATTAACACCTTTGTAGGGATGGTTTTTCACCTATAACTAAATTAAACTTGCTTCATTGGAAAGGCAGCAAGATGCATCCTCATTTCAATGTCTACTGAAATAATACAGGTTGACACCAGGAAACATTAACGCCACTGCATCCTTGCTGCTTTCTCATGTGGAAGTCTGTTTAATGTGAAAACAAGGTGATATCTAATTAGCACACAGGTAAGTAATTAAGAAAATCTTTATTTAAGGGTGAAGATGTTTCTCACAAAATCGTTGCCCCAATGCATCATTGAAATTCAAGCTGGAAAGATCACTTGTACATTTTGTATTGCTCTTCTGGTGACAATGTAGTTTGTTTTTGTCAATTACCCTTTTAATAATAGGGTAAAGAAAATTAAGTGGATTTTTTTAAAGAAAACTATATTGTCAATATACTATTAAAACAAATTAAAATGGTAAAAGTTATTGTACTTTAAGTAAAAATAAAAGAGCAAAAATATCAATCCCAGTTTTGATTACTTAAATTAACAAAAAAAAAATGCATATAGCAAAGGATAGTTTCAATCTGCCTACCTCTGGGTTATGGGCCCAGCATGCTTCCATTGCAGTACTCTGCTGCACATGTAAGTGCAAGAGATCCTGAAGCACTCACTCATCATGGGAAAGTACCAATGTGTTTCTTCGTTGGTTGACGGAAGAAACATCTTACAAAAACTCTCCAGATTATTGACTTTTTAAAGTTTTTCTAGGAAACGTTCTAGATGTATGCTTATTAGCCTTTGTCAGTATGTATTTTTTGCAAAGTGTCTCTGTGGCGCAATCGGTTAGTGTGTCCGGTTACTAACCAAAAGGTTGGTGGTTCAATCCCACCCAGGGACGTAATTGACTTTGTTATCAGATTTTGGTGATCTTTAAGTAGACAAGTCAAAATTTCAAACCCCTTTTATAGTGTAGGGTACCTGGCCTTCTCTGATGTAATCAGAGTTAGATTTGATTCATTGATTTTATAAAAACAGCTAGGAAGCACAATTTAGCAGTGGGTTGCAGAGAAAAAGAAATATGCTGGCAAAAAAAATCCAATTGAGTGATTAAACAGCTCTTCATTTTCTGGCTTTATTTTTATGCTAACAAATTTGTTCTCTGAAAAGTGTCCACAAAGCCAAGTCTCTGATTAACACCTTTGTAGGGATGGTTTTTCACCTATTACTAAATTAAACTTGCTTCATTGGAAAGGCAGCAAGATGCATCCTCATTTCAATGTCTACTGAAATAATACAGGTTGACACCAGGAAACATTAACGCCACTGCATCCTTGCTGCTTTCTCATGTAGAAGTCTGTTTAATGTGAAAACAAGGTGATATGCGGTGATAATCCCTCTAAGAAGGGACCTGCTCCAGCAAGGACCCTGTCTGTTCCAAGACTTACCGCGGCTGCGTTTGACAGCATAGCGGTTTAACGCTGGATCCTGAAGGAAAAAAGGCATTCCGGATGATGTCATCCTTATCCTGATCAAAGCCAGGAAGGATGTAACCGCAAAACATTATCACCGCATTTGGCGAAAATATGTTGCGTGGTGCGAGGCCAGTAAGGCCCGACGGAGGAAATTCAACTGGGTTGATTCCTACATTTCCTGCAAATAGGAGTGTCTATGGGCCTGAAATTGGGGCCCATTAAGGTTCAAATTTCGGCCCTGTCAGTTTTCTTCCAAAAAAGAACTAGCTTCAGTCCCTGAAGTTCAGACGTTTGTAAAAGGGGTACTGCATATACAGCCTCCTTTTGTGCCTCCAGTGGCACTTGGGATCTCAATGTAGTTTGGGTTCCAAAAGTCACATTGGTTTGAAACCACTTGAATCTGTGGAGTTAAAAATATCTCACATGGAAAGTGGTCATGCTGTTGGCCCTTGCCTGGGCTAGACGCGTGTCAGAATTGGGGGCTTTATCCTGTAAAAGCCCTTATCTGATTTTCCATTCGGACAGGGCGGAATTGAGGACTCGTCCTCAGTTTCTCCCTAAGGTGGTTTCAGCGTTTCACCTGAACCAACCTATTGTGGGGCCTGCGGCTACTAGGGACTTGGAGGACTCCAAGTAGCTAGACGTTGTCAGGGTCCTGAAAATATATGTTCCAGGAGGGCTGGAGTCAGGAAAGCTGACTCGCTGCTATCCTGTATGCACCCAACAAGCTGGGTGCTCCTGCTTCTAAGCAGACTATTGCTCGTTGGATTTGTAGTACAATTCAGCTTGCACATTCTGTGGCAGGCCTGCCACAGCCAAAAATCTGTAAATGCCCACTTCACAAGGAAGGTGGGCTCATCTTGGGCGGCTGCCCGAGGGGTCTCGGCGTTACAACTTGGCCGAGCAGCTACTTGGTCAGGAGCAAATACGTTTGTAAAATTCTACAAAATTGATACCCTGGCTGAGGAGGACCTGGAGTTCTCTCATTTGGTGCTGCAGAGTCATCCGCACTCTCCCGCCCGTTTGGGAGCTTTGGTATAATCCCCATGGTCCTTACGGAGTCCCCAGCATCCACTTAGGACGTTAGAGAAAATAAGAATTTACTTGCCGATAATTCTATTTCTCGTAGTCCGTAGTGGATGCTGGGCGCCCATCCCAAGTGCGGATTGTCTGCAATACTGGTACATAGTTATTGTTACCAAAAAATCGGGTTATTACTGTAGTGAGCCATCTTTTCTAGAGGCTCCTCTGTTATCATGCTGTTAACTTGGTTTAGATCACAAGTTGTACAGTGTGATTGGTGTGGCTGGTATGAGTCTTACCCGGGATTCAAAATCCTTCCTTATTGTGTACGCTCGTCCGGGCACAGTATCCTAACTGAGGCTTGGAGGAGAGTCATAGGGGGAGGAGCCAGTGCACACCAGCTAGTCCTAAAGCTTTCTTTAGATGTGCCCAGTTTCCTGCGGAGCCGCTAATCCCCATGGTCCTTACGGAGTCCCCAGCATCCACTACGGACTACGAGAAATAGAATTATCGGCAAGTAAATTCTTATTTTTTTTACACTGCGGCATGCTCGAGGGAAGGGAGCAGGCACCCCCCCACCCCACCGCCACTACTCCGCCAGCATCACTGCAGAGCCGGTCAGTGTTCCGGCGGCAATGAGCAGTAGGCAGCCACCAGCAACAACAGTCAGGAAGCTGTTACTCCCGGCAGCAGTAGCGTCAAGCTGCAATTCAGTGGCAGCACAGGGAAGCAGTACCCCCTCCAATCGCAGCACCAACCAGGAGACTGAGGCAGCAACCTGCCCCCAGCAGCAGCACCACCCTGATGATAGGTAAGATGCATTTTGGTGTCACAAGAAGGTGGCCGGAGTAGTGGCTGGCTGTGGTCACACCCCGGGGAAAAGTGATAGTGATTTCAGTGTTCCCTTGCGCGGGGATTGGATGTGTAGATTTATGGAGGCTATGTATGTATAGATGTGAGCGTTAGTGTGCGGAAGTATGAGAGCGGCAGTGTACGGATGTATGAGAGCGGCAGTGTGCGGATGTATGAGAGCGGCAGTGTGCGGATGTATGAGAGCGGCAGTGTGCGGAAGTATGAGAGCGGCAGTGTGCGGAAGTATGAGAGCGGCAGTGTGCGGAAGTATGAGAGCGGCAGTGTGCGGAAGTATGAGAGCGGCAGTGTGCGAATGTATGAGAGCGGCAGTGTGCGGATGTATGAGAGCGGCAGTGTGCGGATGTATGAGAGCGGCAATGTACGGCTGTATAACTGCATCGGTGTGCGGCTGTATGAGTGCGATGGTGTGCGGCTGTATGCGTGCGGCGGTGTGTGGATGTATGAGAGCGGAAGTGTGCGGCTGTAAGAGTGCGGCTGTAAGAGTGCGGCAGTGTGCGGCTGTAAGTGCGGCAGTGTGCGGCTGTAAGAGTGCGGCAGTGTGCGGCTGTAAGAGTGCGGCTGTAAGAGTGCGGCAGTGTGTGGCTGTAAGAGTGCGGCAGTGTGTGGCTGTAAGAGTGCGGCAGTGTGTGGCTGTAAGAGTGCGGCAGTGTGTGGCTGTAAGAGTGCGGCAGTGTGTGGCTGTAAGAGTGCGGCAGTGTGTGGCTGTTAGAGTGCGGCAGTGTGCGGCTGTAAGAGTGCGGCAGTGTGCGGCTGTAAGAGTGCGGCTATATGAGAGCGGCAGTGTGCGGATGTATAACTGTGACGGTGTGCGGCTGTATAACCGTGTCGGTGTGCGGATGTATGAGAGCGGGGTTGTACGGCTGTATGAGTGCGGCAGTGTGCGGATGTATGAGAGCGGCAGTGTGCGGATGTATGAGAGCGGCAGTGTGCGGATGTTTGAGAGCGGCAGTGTGCGGATGTATGAGAGCGGCAGTGTACGGTTGTATAACTGCGTCGGTGTGTGGATGTATGAGTGCGGTGGTATGCGGATGTATGAGAGCGGCAGTGTGCGGATGTATGAGAGCAGCAGTGTGCGGATGTATGAGAGCGGCAGTGTGCGGATGTATGAGAGCGGCAGTATGCGGATGTATGAGAGCGGCAGTGTGCGGATGTATGAGAGCGGCAGTGTGGGATGTTTGAGAGCGGGGTTGTACGGATGTATGAGAGCGGGGTTGTACGGATGTATGAGAGCGGCAGTGTGTGGATGTATGAGAGCGGCAGTGTGCGGCTGTAAGAGTGCGGCTGTATGAGTGCAGCAGTGTGCGGATGTATGAGAGCGGGGTTGTACGGCTGTATGAGAGTGGCTGTATGAGTGCGGCAGTGTGCGGATGTATGAGAGCGGCAGTGTACGGCTATATAAGAGCGGCAGTGTACGGCTGTATAACTGCGTCGGTGTGCGGATGTATGAGTGCGGTGGTGTGTGGATGTATGAGTGCGGTGGTGTGTGGATGTATGAGTGCGGCGGTGTGTGGATGTATGAGAGCGGCAGTGTGCGGATGTATGAGAGCGGGGTTGTACGGATGTATGAGAACGGGGTTGTACGGATGTATGAAAGCGACAGTGTGCGGATGTATGAGAGCGGCAGTGTGCGGATGTATGAGAGCGGCAGTGTGCGGATGTATGAGAGCGGCAGTGTGCGGATGTATGAGAGCGGCAGTGTGCGGATGTATGAGAGCGGCAGTGTGCGGAAGTATGAGAGCGGCAGTGTGCGGAAGTATGAGAGCGGCAGTGTGCGGAAGTATGAGAGCGGCAGTGTGCGGAAGTATGAGAGCGGCAGTGTGCGGAAGTATGAGAGCGGCAGTGTGCGGATGTATGAGAGCGGCAGTGTGCAGCTGTAAGAGTGCGGCTGTATGAGTGCAGCAGTGTGCGGATGTATGAGAGCGGGGTTGTACGGCTGTATGAGTGCGGCAGTGTGCGGATGTATGAGAGCAGCAGTGTACGGCTATATAAGAGCGGCAGTGTACGGCTGCATAACTGCGTCGGTGTGCGGATGTATGAGTGCGGTGGTGTGCGGATGTATGAGTGCGGTGGTGTGTGGATGTATGAGTGCGGCGGTGTGTGGATGTATGAGAGCGGCAGTGTGCGGATGTATGAGAGCGGCAGTGTGCGGATGTATGAGAGCGGGGTTGTACGGATGTATGAGAGCGGGGTTGTACGGCTGTATGAGAACGGGGTTGTACGAATGTATGAGAGCGGCAGTGTGCGGATGTATGAGAGCGGCAGTGTGCGGATGTATGAGAGCGGCAGTGTGCGGATGTATGAGAGCGGCAGTGTGCGGATGTATGAGAGCGGCAGTGTGCGGATGTATGAGAGCGGGGTTGTACGGATGTATGAGAGCGGGGTTGTATGGATGTATGAGAGCGGCATTGTATGGATGTATGAGAGCAGCAGTGTACAGTTGTGTGAGAGCGGCAGTGTGCGGATGTATGAGAGTGGCGGTGTACGGATGTATGAGAGCGGCAGTGTGCGGATGTATGGATGGCAGCGTCATAGGGAGGGATGTCGGAATGCTGTTATAGGATTCCTAATACAAAATGGAATCCGTATAGTGGGCGGGGCTGGCACCATGGCACCACGTTGGGCTTGATGGGCAGGTAGTGCGGCAAGCACACCCAAATTGGCGTCTGACGTCGCCCGCAGTCCACACTGTTGTGAGGAGTCCGAGTTAATTTTGACTGTGTAGTGCACTCACAGAGGACCTACCACCCGTCCCCTCCTCGCATCTGAGCAGCAGGTCAGGCTCTTATTTTCTTTTTAATCAGTAGAGGCCGAGTGAACTGTGAGCAGGGGGGCAGAGCTACATGGGACCCAGAGGGGCTGCTGTGCTGTCAGAGAGGGAGAGGAAGAGAGAGATGAAGCTACTGCAGATCCCCAGCTGATTGTGAGGTGCCGGGTTGAAGGGTGATGTGATCACCCTTCTCCCTTGCTGCCGCTGGGGACCGCATCTAGGCTTCCTCCATCGAGGGCACGCGGCGCAGCAGTGGGCAGCATGTAATGAGTTTGTCTGACTCATTATACTGCTGCCTGTTGTGGACACCTCCGTCCGTACGGACTGGTGTACATGCCCAGCACAGAGGTGACAGTGTTGGTGGAAGTGCTGCCCGGCACTGACCCTGCAGGCCTCCCTGATCTTGCTGCGGCCGCTGCTGCTGCGGCCCAAAACCCCTGCCGGTCCCCTCCATAGACTTCTGCCTGGCCAGCACTGAGGTACTAGGGGTAGCCTAGCTGCAGGAAGGGTATGTCTCTGGCTTTCTCTCCGGCAGGGGAAGGTGACCGCGGCGGAGGAAGCGCTGCCCACCTCAGACACTGCAGGCCTCCCCGATCAAGCTGCGGCCACAGCTGATGCTGCCAGAACCCCCTGCTGGTCTCCTTTGTTGACTGCCGCATGGCCAGTGCTGAAGTACTGGGGGTAAGCCAGCTACGGGAAGAGTGTCTCTGCCTCGGGCTCTCTCTCTGGCTGGGGAAGGAAGGGCTGATTCTCTGGCACAACAGGGAGGGCTGGGCTGCAGGAACACAGCACTGGAAGAAACAGGAGGCCGAACTCATGACCAAAAAGTGAGCAGTGCAGTGATCAGCCCCTTGGTCTTTCCCTCTCTCTGGGTGCAGAGCTGTATTCTACAGAGAGAGCTGGGATGGGAAGAAGGGGAACGGCACCTGACACACACATACACGCGCAACACCTGACACACACACATATACACGTGCGGCACCTGACACACACACACGTAGCATCAGACACAATAAAATAAACATGCAGCACCTGACACATACATACACACGCAGCACCTGACACATACATATACACGCAGCACCTGACACATACATATACTAGAGATGAGCGCCTGAAATTTTTCGGGTTTTGTGTTTTGGTTTTGGGTTCGGTTCCGCGGCCGTGTTTTGGGTTCGACCGCGTTTTGGCAAAACCTCACCGAATTTTTTTCAACATGCCCAAGCCCCGGAAGCATTCAAGCTGATTTCTTGCAGCAGCTGGGCACTGTAACAGCTTCAGAGCTGCTCTACAAGACAAGTAAAAGGGTGTGGGCCCTGCAGCACCACCGGTAGTTTGCATACACACATATATAGGACAGCATCTCTTATATGCCCCAGGGTCAATAAAATAGTATCCTTGTCTAGGCTATCCATCCCCTCAGATAAGGCATTTGTCCATGCCGCTACAGCACTACACACCCAGGTCGACGCAATTGCCGGTCTGAGTAAGGTACCTGAATGTGTATAAATGGACTTCAGGGTAATCTCCTGTTTGCGGTCAGCACACTCTTTGAGGGTAGCCGTATCCTGGGACGGGAGGGCTACCTTCTTGGATAAGCGTGTTAATGCTTTGTCCACCCTAGGGGAGGATTCCCATCGTAACCTATCCGTTGATGGGAAAGGATACGCCATAAGAATCCTTTTGGAAATCTGCAGTCTTTTATCTGGAGATTTCCAAGCTTTTTCACATAACTCGTTCAGCTCGTGTGAGGGGGGAAAGGTTACCTCAGGCTTCTTTCCCTTGTACATATGTACCCTCTTGTCAGCGACAGGGGGTTACTCTGTGATGTGCAAAACATCTTTTATTGCCATAATCATAAATCGAATGGATTTTGCCAATTTTGGCTGTAACTTTGCATCATCGTAATCGACACTGGAGTCAGAATCCGTGTCGGTATCTGTGTCAACAAACTGGGATAGTAGGCGCTTATGAGACCCTGACAGTCCCTGCAACATAGGATCAGGCATGGGTTGAGACCCTGACTGTCCCAAAGCTTCTGCCTTGTCTAATCTTTTGTGCAATGAGTTTACACTAGCATTTAAAACATTCCACATATCCATCCAATCAGCTGTCGGCGGAGACACCACATTCATTTGCTCCCGCTCCTCTCTAATATAGCCTTCTTCCTCAGACATGTCGACACACGTGTACCGACACACCACACACACACAGGGAATGCTTTTTCTGAAGACAGTTTCCCCACAAGGCCCTTTGGAGAGACAGAGAGGGAGTATGCCAGCACACACCCCAGCGCTATATAACCCAGGAATAAAACAGTAACTTAATGTTTGCCCAGTAGTGCTGCTGTATGTAATTTGCGAATTATGTGCCCCCCCCCTCTTTTCAACCCTCTTGTCTAACGTGGTATAAGCAGGGTAGAGTCCGGGGAGCTTCCTCTCAGCGGTGCTTTGGAGAAAAAATGGCGCTGGTGAGTGCTGAGGGAGAAGCCCCGCCCCCTCGGAGGCGGGCTTCTGTCCCGCTTAAACTGTAAAATTGGTGGGGGCTCATACATATATACAGTGCCCAGCTGTATATATGTTATATTTTTGCGAAAGAGGTTTATATTGCTGCCCAGGGCGCCCCCCCTGTGCCCTGCACCCTTACAGTGACCGGAGTATGTGAGGTGTATGGGAGCAAAGGCACACAGCTGCAGTGCTGTGCGTTACCTCAGTGAAGATCATGAAGTCTTCTGCCGCCTCTGAAGTCTTCTTTTCTTCTCATACTCACCCGGCTTCTATCTTCCGGCTCTGCGAGGGGGATGGAGGCGCGGCTCTGGGACGGACGGCGAGGGTGAGATCCTGCGTACCAATCCCTCTGGAGCTAATGGTGTCCAGTAGCCTAAGAAGCAGGACCTTGCAACTCAGAGAGTAGGGCTGCTTCTCTCCCCTCAGTCCCTCGATGAGGGAGTCTGTTGCCAGCAGTGCTCCCTGAAAATTAAAAACCTAACAAAATACTTTCTGTCAGAAAGCTCAGGAGAGCTCCTGAAAAGCACCCAGTCTCCACTGGGCACAGTATCAAACTGAGGTCTGGAGGAGGGGCATAGAGGGAGGAGCCAGTGCACACCCAGAACTAAAGTCTTTCTTAAAGTGCCCATGTCTCCTGCGGAGCCCGTCTATCCCCATGGTCCTTACAGAGTCCCCAGCATCCTCTAGGACTTTAGAGAAAATAGGATTTTAATACCTACTGGTAAATCCTTTTCTCTTAGTCCGTAGAGGATGCTGGGCACCCGTCCCAGTGCGTACTGTGTCTGCAGTTATTAAATGGCCCTTAACTCCAGAACATTTATGTGGAGACAACTTTCCTGACTTGACCATCTTCCTTGGATGTTTTCCCCCTGTGTGACTGCTCCCCAGCCTCGGAGGGTTGCATCCGTGGTCCCTAGGATCTCGTCCTGGATCCCAAACCATCGCCCCTCTAGGTGGTGAGAACTGTGCAGCCACCAATGGAGTGAGATTCTGGTCTTGGAAGACAGGATTATCCTCCGGTGCATGTGTAGGTGGGATCCGGACCACTTGTCCAACAGGTCCCACTGGAACACTCTGGCATGGAGCCTGCCAAACTGAATGGCCTCGTAGGCCACAACCATCTTCCCCAGCAACCGAATGCATTGATGGATTAACACTCTTGCTGGTTTCAGAATTTGTTTGACCAGACTCTGGATCTCCAGAGCCATTCCACTAGAAGAAAACCTCTTCTGTGTCCAGTATCACTCCCAAAAACAACAACCGCGTCATTAGGACCAACTGCGATTTTGGCAAGTTTAGGAGCCAACCATGTTGTTAAAGAACTGTCAGGGAGAGTAGATGTTTTGCACCAACTGGTACCTGGATCTCGCCTTTATCAGGAGATCATCCAAGTACGGGATAATTGTGACTCCTTGCTTGCGAAGGAGAACCATCATTTCCGCCATCACCCTGGTGAAAATCCTCGGAGCCGTGGACAGACCAAACGGCAACGTCTGAAATTGGTAATGACAATCCTGAATTGCAAACCTCAGGTAGCTTGATGCAGTGGCTAAATGGGAACATGTAAGTAGGCATCTTTTATGTCTACCAAAACCATGAAATCTCCTTTATCCCCCGGACTGGAGATCACTACCCTGAGAGATTCCATCTTGAAATTGAATTTCTTTAGGTAGAAATTAAGGGATTTCAGATTTAAGATTGGTCTGACTGAGCCGTCCGGCTTCGGGACCACGAAGAGGCTTGAATAAAAACCTTCTATCTGCTGACTAAGGCTGATTTGAACAATCGGTGAGGGGGAACTTCTTGAAACCCCAGTTTGTACCCTTGGGACACTATTTGTAAAACCCACGAGTCCAGGTCCGAATGAATCCAGAACTGACTGAAGAGTTTTAGACGTGCCCCCCAGTGGCGGAACTAGCGAGCAGTGGGCCCATGTGCGACAAAATGGCTTGGGCCCCCCCCCCCCATCCCATCCCATCCAAGTCCACCCCCTCACCCCTGGAGAGGATCTGGTGAGGGGGGCCTGCTCAGGGAAGTGGATACCTAGCAACAGTGCCGTAACTAGACATTTTAGCAGTGTGTGCAAGAAACGGCATTGGAGCCCCACCCCTGCATGCAAAACAGGGGCAGTGCGCGCCGTAGGCGCGCGCAAAAAAACATAGTGGCGTGGCTTCGTGGTTAAGGGGTGTGGCCACAAAATAATACCAATTCATAAAACGGTGCACAGTAGTCTCCATTATTCAAATTACGCCGCACAGTAGCACCACTACACCAGGTAGAGACCCTTTTACACCTTACGGCGGACAGATTCCTCTTTTTACACATTACAGCAGACAGCGTCCTCTTTTTACACATTACAGCAGACAGCGTCCCCTTTTTACACATTACGGCAGACAGCATCACCCTTTTTTACACAACGGCAGATAGCGTGCCCTTGTTACACATAGCGGCAGACAGCGTACATTTTTTTCACATAACGGCAGACAGCCTGCCCTTGTTAAACATAGCGGCAGACAGCGTACACTTTTTACACATAACGGCAGACAGCCTGCCCTTGTTAAACATAGCGGCAGACAGCGTACACTTTTTTCACATAACAGCAGTCAGCCTGCCCTTGTTACACATAATGGCAGACATCGTACACTTTTTACACATTACAGCAGACAGCTTGCCCTTGTTACACATTACAGCAGACAGCTTGCCCTTGTTACACATTATGGCAGACAGCGTGCCCTTGTTACACATTACGGCAGACAGCATCCCCCTTGTTACACATTACGGCAGGCAGATTCCCCCTTGTTACACATTGCGGCAAGCAGATTCCCCCTTTTTACACATTGCGGCAAGCAGCTTCCCCCTTTTTACACATTGCGGCAGGCAGATTCCCCATTTTTACACATTGCGGCAGGCAGTCCCCCTTTTTACACATAGCTGCAGGCAGATTCCCCCTTTTTACACATAGCGGCAGGCAGATTCCCCCTTTTTACACATTGCGGCAGGCAGTCCCCCTTTTTACACATAGCTGCAGGCAGATTCCCCCTTTTAACACATAGCTGCAGGCAGATTCCCCCCTTTTACACATAGCTGCAGGCAGATTCCCCCTTTTTACACATAGCGGCAGGCAGATTCCCCCTTTTTACACATAGCGGCAGGCAGATTCCCCCTTTTTGCACATAGCGGCAGGCAGATTCCCCCTTTTTACACATAGCGGCAGGCAGTCCCAACAAAGAAAGAAAGAGAAGAAAGAAAGAAAGAAAGAAAGAAAGAAAGAAAGAAAGAAAGAAAGAAAGAAAGAAAGAAAGAAAGAAAGAAAGAAAGAAGAATTATACTTACCCTCTCCGCTGGCTCAGGCTCCTCGTGCAGCTTGACGATTCCCGGGCAGTAGAGAAGGAGGAGGAGGGAGGTGGAGGAGGGAGCCGCAGCAGCGCTGTGTTATTGGTGGAGGCGCTGCAGCTGCTGCCCCTCTGCTTCACTATAGGCTGTTCTCGGAAGACAGCCTATAGTGAAGCAGAGGGGCAGCAGCAGCGCCTCCACCAGTAACAAAGCGCTGCTGCGGCTCCTTCCTTCACCTCCCTCCTCCTCCTCCTCCCCCCCGTGCCGCTGCTCCTCTCATCTCCAAGCGACCCTCCTCCCTCTTCGTGTGTTACAGAGGCGGCAGCGTGTCTGGTGCTGCGGCTGCTGCCCATAGTGCCCTGGCCTGATCTGTTCGTTACGACGGGCGGGCGGCGGGAGTCGCAGGACGCTGACCCGACGGGAGCGCTGGTGTGCGGCTGCGGCATGATACAATGAGTCATTGTGACTCATTGTAATGCCGGCGGCTGTGGGCCCTTGAGTGCGGCGGGGCCCCAGTGCAATGCACTGCCTGCCCTGCCAGTAGTTCCGCCCCTGGTGCCCCCCACCTGTGTGGGCTCCTGCAGGAGAGCCCCAGCGTCATGCAGTGGATTTGGCAGAAGCAGAGGACTCTGCTCCTGCGATCTTGAAGAGGCTTCTTGGAGTCAGCATCAGCATTCCCTTGGTGAATCCACAATGCCCTCCTATCCGAGACTGCCATGAAATTGGCCCGTGAGCACTTGTGCCCGGTGTAGGATTTTTAAATATGTGTAGTTTACTGTATGCAAGGGTTTAAAACCTTTTAGGAACTGAGATCTAAGGTGTATTACATGTAGTTTAAAAAAAAACAAAAAAGGTTTATTTTATGGCAGTAGTTTCCAAACTGGGGTTCTTGCACTGGTAGCATAGTTTGGTGGTCCAGGACCAATTAAAATTATTTCTCTAACGTCCTAAGTGGATGCTGGGGACTCCGTAAGGACCATGGGGAATAGCGGCTCCGCAGGAGACTGGGCACATCTAAAGAAAGCTTTAGGACTAACTGGTGTGCACTGGCTCCTCCCCCTATGACCCTCCTCCAAGCCTCAGTTAGATTTCTGTGGCCGACGAGAAGGGTGCACACTAGGGGCTCTCCTGAGCTTCTTAGTGAAAGTTTTAGTTTAGGTTTGTTATTTTCAGTGAGACCTGCTGGCAACAGGCTCACTGCATCGAGGGACTAAGGGGAGAAGAAGCGAACTCACCTGCGTGCAGAGTGGATTGGGCTTCTTGGCTACTGGACATTAGCTCCAGAGGGACGATCACAGGCCCAGCCTGGATGGGTCCCGGAGCCGCGCCGCCGGCCCCCTTACAGAGCCAGAAGAGCGAAGAGGTCCGGAAAAATCGGCGGCAGAAGACGTTCCTGTCTTCAATAAGGTAGCGCACAGCACTGCAGCTGTGCGCCATTGCTCTCAGCACACTTCATACTCCGGTCACTGAGGGTGCAGGGCGCTGGGGGGGGGCGCCCTGAGACGCAATAAAACACGATAAAAATACCTTACATGGCAAAAAATACATCACATATAGCTCCTGGGCTATATGGATGCATTTAACCCCTGCCAGAATATACAGAAAAACGGGAGATAAGGCCGCCGAAAAGGGGGCGGAGCCTATCTCCTCAGCACACTGGCGCCATTTTCCCTCACAGCTCAGTTGGAGGGAAGCTCCCTGGCTCTTCCCTGCAGTCACTACACTACAGAAAGGGTTAAAAAAAGAGAGGGGGGCACTAATTAGGCTCAGTATTAAAACATACAGCAGCTATAAGGGGAAAAACACTTATATAAGGTTATCCCTGTATATATATATAGCGCTCTGGTGTGTGCTGGCATACTCTCCCTCTGTCTCCCCAAAGGGCTAGTGGGGTCCTGTCCTCTATCAGAGCATTCCCTGTGTGTGTGATGTGTGTCGGTACGTTTGTGTCGACATGTATGAGGAGAAAAATGATGTGGAGACGGAGCAGAGTGTCTGTAACAGTGATGTCACCACCTAGGGGGTCGACACCTGAGTGGATGTACTGTTGAAAATTACGTGACAGTGTCAGCTCTGTATAAAAAAAACAGTGGCTGACATGAGACAGCCGGCTACTCAGCTTGTGCCTGTCCAGACGTCTCATAGGCCGTCAGGGGCTCTAAAGCGCCCGTTACCTCAGATGGCAGATACAGACGCCGACACGGATACTGACTCCTGTATCGACGGTGAAGAGACAACCGTGATTTCCAGTAGGGCCACACGTTACATGATTGAGACAATGGAAAATGTTTTATACATTTCTGATAATACGAGTACCACCAAAAAGTGGTATTATGTTCGGTGAGGGAAAAACTACCTGTAGTTTTCCTGAATCTGAGAAATAAAATGAGGTGTGTGATGATGCGTGGGTTTCCCCCCGATAACAATTGATAATTTCTTAAAAAGTACTGCTGTATACCCTTTCCCGCCAGAGGTTAGGGTGCGTTGGGAAACACCCCCTAGGGGGGATAAGGCACTCACACGCTTGTAAGAACAAGGGCTCTACCCTCTCATGAGATGGCCGCCCTTAATGATCCTGCTGATAGAAAGCAGGAGGGTATCCAAAAATGTATTCACACACATACTGGTGTTATACTGCGACCAGCAATCGCCTCAGCCTGGAGGTGCAGTGCTGGGTTGGCATGGTCGGATTCCCTGACTGGAAATATTGATATCCTAGATAAGGATAGTATATTATTGCCTATAGAGCATTTAAAAGATGCATTTCTATATATGCATGATGCACAGCGGAATATTTGCCGACTGGCATCAAGTATAAGTGCGTTGTCCAATTCTACCAGTAAAATGGTCAGGTGATGCGGATTCCAAACGGCATTTGGAAGTATTGCCTTTGAAAGGGGACATTTGGGGTCGGTCTTTTAGACCTGGTGGCCACGGCAACAACTGGGAAATCCACGTTTGTACCCCAGGTCGCCTCTCAAAATAAGACGCCGTATTATCAGGCGCAGTCCTTTGTTGGCAAGCGGACAAAAGGTTCCTCTTTTCTGCTCGTGACAGAGGGAGAGGAAAAAGGCTGAAGAGATTAGCCAGTTCCCAGGAACAGAAACCCTTTCCCGCCTCTGCCAAGCCCTCAGTATGACGCTAGGGCCTTACAAGCTCAGGCACGGTGGGGGCCCGTTCTCAATGAATTTCAGTGCGCAGTGGGCTCACTCGCAAGTAGACCCCTGGATCCTTCAGGTAATATCTCAAGGGTACATATTGGAATTCGAGACGTCTCCCCCTCGCCGTTTCCAAAAGTCGGCTTTACCGACGTCTCCCTCTGACAGGGAGGCAGTTTTGGAAGCCATTCACAAGCTGTATTCCCAGCAGGTGATAATCAAGGTACCCCTCCTGCAACAGGGAACGGGGTATTATTCCACACTATTGTGGTACCGAAGCCAGACGGCTCGGTGAGACCGATTCTAAATCTAAAATCTAAAATCTTTGAACACTTACATACAGAGGTTCAAATTCAAGATTGAGTCACTCAGAGCAGTGATTGCGAACCTGGAAGAAGGGGACTACATGATGTCTCGGGACATCAAGGATGCTTACCTTCATGTCAAAATTTACCCTTCTCACCAAGGGTACCTCAGGTTATGGTACAGAACTGTCACTATCAGTTCAGACGCTGCCGTAGGGATGGTCCACGGCACCCCGGGTCTTTACCAAGGTAATGGCCGAAATGATATCCCTTCGAAGGAAGGGAATTTTAGTTATCCCTTACTTGGACGATTCCCTGATAAGGGTAAGATCCAGGGAACAGTTGGAAGTCGGTGTAGCACTATCTCAGGTAGTGTTGCGCAAGCACGATTGGATTCTCAATATTCCAAAATCGCAGCTGGTTCCGACGACTTGTCTTCTGTTTCCTAGGGATGTTCCTGGACACAGTCCAGAAAAAAGGTGTTTCTCCCGGAAGAGAAAGCCAGGGAGTTATCCGAGCTAGTCAGGAACCTCCTAAAACCGAACCAAGTCTCAGTGCATCAATGCACAAGGGTTCTGGGTAAAAATGGTGGCTTCCTACGAAGCAATCCCATTCGTTAGATTCCACGCAAGAACTTTCCAGTGGAACCTACTGGAAAAATGGTCTGGGTCGCATTTTCAGATGCATCAGCGGATAACCCTGTCACCAAGGACAAGGGTATCCATCCTGTGGTGGTTGCAGAGTGCTCATCTTCTAGGGGGCCGCAGATTCGGCATTCAGGACTGGGTCCTGGTGACCACAGATGCCAGCCTGCGAGGCTGGGGAGCAGTCACACAGGGAAGGAATATCCAGGGCTTAGGGTCAAGCCTGGATACATCACTTCACATAAATATCCTGAAGCTAAGGGCCATTTACAATGCTCTAAGCTTAGCAAGACCTCTGCTTCAAGGTCAGCCGGTGTTGATCCAGTCGGACAACATCATGGCAGTCACCCATGTAAACAGACAGGGTGGCACAAGAAGCAGGAGGGCAATGGCAGAAGCTGCAGGGATTCTTCGCTGGGCGGAAAATCATGTGATAGCACTGTCAACAGTATTCATTCCGGGAGTGGACAACTGGGAAGCAGACTTCCTCAGCACGACCTCCACCCGGAAGAGTGGGGACTTCACCCAGAAGTCGTCCACATGATTAAAAAACTCGACAGGTATTGCGCCAGGTCAAGAGACCCTCAGGCAATAGTTGTAGACGCTCTGGTAACACCGTGGGTGTACCAGTCAGTGTATGTGTTCCCTCCTCTGCCTCTCATACCCAAGGTACTGAGATTGATAAGATGGAGAGGAGAAAGCACTATATTCGTGGCTCCGGATTGGCCAAGAAGGACTTGGTAACCGGAACTTCAAGAGATGCTCACGGAGGATCCGTGGCCTCTACCTCTAAGAAGGGACCTGCTCCAGCAAGGACCCTGTCTGTTCCAAGACTTACCGCGGCTGCGTTTGACGGCATGCCGGTTGAACACCGGATCCTGAAGGAAAAAAGGCATTCCGGATGAAGTCATCCATATCCTGATCTAAAGCCAGGAAGGATGTAACCGCAAAAACATTATCACCGCAATTGGCGAAAATATGTTGCGTAGTGCGAGGCCAGTAAGGCCCGACGGAGGAAATTCAACTGGGTCGATTCCTACATTTCCTGCGAACAGGAGTGTCTATGGGCCTGAAATTGGGGTCCATTAAGGTTCAGATTTCGGCCCTGTCAATTTTCTTCCAAAAAAGAACTAGCTTCAGTCCCTGAAGTTTAGACGTTTGTAAAAGGGGTACTGCATATACAGCCTCCTTTTGTGCCTACAGTGGCAATTTGGGATCTCAATGTAGTTTGGGTTCCAAAAGTCACATTGGTTTGAACCACTTAAATCTGTGGAGTTAAAATATCTCACATGGAAAGTGGTCATGCTGTTGGCCCTGGCCTGGGCCAGGCGCGTGTTAGAATTGGCGGCTTTATCCTGTAAAAGCCCTTATCTGATTTTCCATTCGGACAGGGCGGAATTGGGGACTCGTCCTCAGTTTCTCCCTAAGGTGGTTCCAGCGTTTTCACCTGAACCAACCTATTGTGGTGCCTGCGGCTACTAGGGACTTGGAGGAATCCAAGTTGCTGGATGTTGTCAGGGCCCTGAAAATATGTTTCCAGGACGGCTGGAGTCAGGAAATCTGACTCGCTGTTTCTCCTGTATGCACCCAACAAGCTGGGTGCTCCTGCTTCTAAGCAGACTATTGCTAGTTGGATTTGTAGTACAATTCAGCTTGCACATTCTGTGGCAGGCCTGCCACAGCTAAAATCTGTAAAAGCCCGTTCCACAAGGAAAGTGGGCTCATCTTGGGCGGCTGCCCGAGGGGTCTCGGTTTTACAACTTTGCCGAGCAGCTACTTGGTCAGGGGCAAACACGTTTGCTAAATTCTACAAATTTGATACCCTGGCTGAGGAGGACCTGGAGTTCTCTCATTCGGTGCTGCAGAGTCATCCGCACTCTCCCGCCCGTTTGGGAGCTTTGGTATAATCCCCATGGTCCTTACGGAGTCCCCAGCATCCACTTAGGACGTTAGAGAAAATAAGAATTTACTTACCGATAATTCTATTTCTCATAGTCCGTAGTGGATGCTGGGCGCCCATCCCAAGTGCGGATTGTCTGCAATACTTGTACATAGTTATTGTTACAAAAATCGGGTTATTATTGTTGGGAGCCATCTTTTCAGAGGCTCCTCTGTTATCATACTGTTAACTGGGTTCAGATCACAAGTTATACGGTGTGATTGGTGTGGCTGGTATGAGTCTTACCCGGGATTCAAAATCCTTCCTTATTGTGTACGCTCGTCCGGGCACAGTATCCTAACTGAGGCTTGGAGGAGGGTCATAGGGGGAGGAGCCAGTGCACACCAGTTAGTCCTAAAGCTTTCTTTAGATGTGCCCAGTCTCCTGCGGAGCCGCTATTCCCCATGGTCCTTACGGAGTCCCCGGCATCCACTACGGACTATGAGAAATAGAATTATCGGTAAGTAAATTCTTATTTTATACTTTATTAAATTGGCAAAACCATTCCCTCACAACATAACTGAACCTGAGGATGACATGCTATAAACACAATTTACTTAATTTTATATTTTTTTCTGAATTTCTCAATAAAAACAACTTTGGCCTAGGGGTGCCGTGAAACAAATTTTGATACTATTTATTTATATAGTGCTCTTTCTCCAACAGGACTCAAGGCGCTTGAGATATGGCTTCTGGAACTGAACACAGGATTCTAAATGTGGCTGTACCAAGGACCTATACAGTGGCATTACAGGTTGAGTATCCCTTATCCAAAATGCTTGGGACCAGAGGAATTTTGGATATCGGATTTTTCTGTATTTTGGAATAATTGCATACCATAACGAGATATTATGGTGATGGGACCTAAATCTAAGCACAGAATGCATTTATGTTTCATATATACCATATACACACAGCCTGAAGGTCATTTTAGCCAATATTTTTTATAACTTTGTGCATTAAACAAAGTGTGTGTACATTCACAGAATTCATTTATGTGTCATATACACCTTATACACACAGTCTGAAGTTCATTTAATACAATATTTTTAATAACTTTGAGTATTAAACAAAGTTTGTGTACACTGAGCCATCAAAAAACAAAGGTTTCACTATCTCAGTCTCACTCAAAAAAGTCCGTATTTCGGAATATTCCGTATTTCGGAATATTTGGATATGGGATACTCAACCTGTATTACTTTTTTCTGCTACTGGTTCTTTACCTATGCAAACAAGCATCTGACTTGCCTTTCCTATTGCTTTGTTACATTGCTCACCTGAAATAGTAATACTTAGATAGCTTTCCTCTTGCCATTATAATGCCCTTAATATTATAGTTAGCCTTTGTATTTTTGAGACGTGTATGATTTTGCATTTTTTGGCATTAAATGTTGCCATGTTCTTGACCATTCCTCTAGTCCAGGGGCGGAACTGCCAGAGACAATGGAGTCAGTTGCCGCCGGGCTCCAGCCCTAAAGGGGCTTCCTCCATTGCCCTCCGGCTGTTACGTGCCCTTCCTACTAAATAGACAAAGGCGCTACCAGCAGGGTCTCGCAGTTTGTACATTCCATGCCGTAACACCCTTCTTTCCACCTTTTTCAAGACCCAGCCCAGCAGCCTCGCCGCTGCCACCACCGCTAGCTGCAGCACTGCCAGCGGTGGGGTGCCCCTGCTTCTTCTCACACCACAGATAGCTGGGCAGCACTGCAACTGCCTGCCTGATTGCTCCGCCCCCTTCCGGCTCCCAAGCACCTCTGCTGCCCAGTGATCCAGGAGCCTGCTGCTAGGAAGAAGTGGCCGAGCTTCAGTAAGCGAGTCTGGACACTGGCGGAGGAAGCCATGATAACCAGATAATGGGGAGTGGAGAGCCAGTTCCAAGGTAATACTTTATACAGCTGGTTGAGATCCTGGTCGGTGGATATGGATTCCAAGAAAACCCTGGAGGTGCTTCCTTTCAAGGGAGACACTCTCTTTGGAGAAGACCTCAATAAGATTGTAGCTGATCTGGCTACTGCTAAAACAGCTTGCCAACCTAGTATGACTCCTACCACGCAGAAGGCTAAAAGTACTTTCCCTTGGCCCTTTCATCCTCAAGGTAAAGCGTACCCAAGGTCAGGCATACCCAAAGCAAGCTCATGCTTCCAGACCTGCCAAGCCCAGACTGAAGCAAGCCTGGGCTGCCCATCAGCCTGCTTCCAAAACGGACAAGCCTGCCGCATGACGGTGCAGGCCTCCCTCTGGGGGATCCCAGGGTGGGGGGCCCGACTTCTAGGTTTGGCATAATTCTAAGCTAGAGAATTCTGTTTGGAGCTCACCTTGTACTTTGTGAAGAAATAATCAGCATTGTGGCTGAGCAGATACATGTAGTGTGTGGCTGCAAACTGCATGGATCTGCTGCGTTGTAATGCTGATACTTTTTTTTTCAAAGTACCAATAGCTTCATATAATGTTCACAATTTTTATGCAGGATCAAATAGCTCAATAGGTAGGGTGTTTGATTAGAATTCAACAGGTTATAGGTTTGAATCCTGGGTATGGTAGTTTGAGATGTGTTATTTAATAAAGTATGTTGTTCTGACTGCCGGCATCCTATCACCTGGGATATCATACTAAATAAATGGAGTTGATCAATTTTTTTTTTATTTTTTTTTAAACTAGGGACAATTTCCAGATACTTTTCTTTATAACTGAGATTGCCCCCTGGAACTTCACATCAGTTGACAACTATGCATGAGTGGGCAGTGCTTGCTCTGGATCTGCCCACCCATTTATGTGCCGTCATAAAAGAAAGCACAACTGACAGTTATCCTGGGCGTACACTACACAATTATCTGTCAGGCTATCTATCCAGTCTGGATGGATGGAATGAAAATCTGGTAATGTATAGGAGCAAATGTCAATTAACCAGTTGCTCCCAAACACTAGAAAAGTGGTCAAAAATGGTCATTACACAAATTGGTTAAACCCAAAATTTAACCAATTTGTTTAGGGGACCATTTTTGTCCATTTTCTAGTGTTTGAGAGTAAATCGTTGATGGTCATTTGCTCACATAGATAACCGGATTTCTTTTCCAACCAGCCAGTGTTGGAGATATGGTCTGCCAGATTACATAATGCATACCAGAGCCATAACTAGACTTTTTGGTGCCCTGTGACAGATAATTATATGCCCCCCCCCTCCCCATTTTTGCAATATGGACAAAAGGCGCATGCCTTGTGGGGAAGGGGCATAACAAGATTGGTCTCAGAGAAAGCACATGAGATATGAAGATATATCTAGTATACTTGACACTCAATGGTTTGTGGTATTGCCGGGGTGCCTTCCTTAAATGCATATACAGTCACACATGGCGTGTTTGTGCAAATGGCATATCAGCAGTCAGCACTAACTGGTGACATGCCATTTGTACAAGTAAGCCATATGTGACTAATATATAAACATACTTTATTAAATAACACTTCAAACTATCATACCCAGGATTCAAACCTATAACCTGTTGAATTCTAATCAAATACCCTACCCATTGAGCTACTTGATCCTGCATCTATTCTAACCTCCAAAAACAGATTCAGTTGCATTTTCCAGCGTGTTTTGTTTGCGCCTTTGCAAATGTCTTACATCGACAAACTTATTTAGTACTATTTTGCAAATAGGGTTACATTGTCGCAACATTGTGTTCCCTAATTGCTTGATTTTTTTAAATGCAACAATTGATAAAGACACCTGATAATTGCTCTGTGGAGTCTTATTTTGTGTCTACTTCTTATCTACATTTAATTCCCTACCTCTAATCAAGGCATTTTTAAATGCTGGGGGCTGCCAGGACGTGAGGCCTACCTAGACTTTAGATCTGAATTTGAATGTACTTGTGAACTAACTTAATTTCCTACTTCTAAATTCATTCCTAAATTCACTACTTACATTAATCCTGTAGTTGGGCATTTTGAGCCTTCAATTGTGGGCATTGTTTTGTGTCCAGACCAGCAGCTGGTGGTGTGCATTTGCTGGAAAGGCATCGAAGACCTCCGATATGCTGCATCTCCTGATGTGTGTCTCCCTCAAGTGGCTGTCAGCAAATGCATGCTAGACACCCCATTCCAAGCTGATTGTGACATCACGGAACATGCATCATAGAACAGGCATGCTAGAATATGGGTCTTCAACCTGCGACCCTCCAGCTGCTGTGGAACTACATATACCAGCATGCCCTGCCTCAGTTTTAGCATACCTTAATAGCAAAACTGTGGCAGGGCATGCTGGGATGTGTAGTTTCACAGCAGCTGGAGGGCCACAGGATGAAGACCCATGTGCTAGAGCCAAGCCGCAGGTACATTGAATGCTAGCAAGCTGAATGTTTAAATCCTTTTTGTTCCGCAGCATTCCAATGCGGAAGATTCCATGGAACCAGAGATTATTCCATTGAGAAGGACATGCTGCCTGGATGACTGCACTGTGCAAATTAAATCACGGAGCCAGTTGGCTTGTGGGTGGCTCTGGTGACTGGGTGGTTGGGTGGGCGGTGTGTCGGAGGAGGAGCACATGCAAATGAATGTGTATCATCCAGCTAGTGAGAGTGAAAACTCATGCAGGAGAGTGCCTGCTTGTCAGTGGGTTATGCACCTTGCCAGGCGTCAAATCTACATAGAGCAGCTGGAGGGGACAAGAGCAGGTTTGCAAAATATAGATAGAAGAGCATATATGCTGGCGCATTCTCCATGATTGTGTCAGCTTATGTTTTGGTGCACTGCACTTTCCTTCACTAAGTTTTAGCCATTTTGGTTAAACGCAAGTGTAGTTGCTTCTCGCCCTTTTGGCTGTGATCTTGTATCGTGGTTGAAGAGTCTGCTGGAGGGATTGTTTTCTTCATTGGCGAGAGACTGAAGATATTCCAGGATGGAAGGCTTGGGAACACTATCCGTTTTTCTGTTGTGGAAGAGTTGAAAGACCGGATTGGATTACATTCTATAGTAAAGGATATCTTTGTATTTATTAATCCTCCCTTTATATGTGTCTGTCTTTCAATAAAGCTTCGGGCTTGTGATTCCCTCACCCTCTTACACTCCACACCCATAGCCTTATTAACTGTTGTATTATTGTATTGTTTAAATGTATAGTGCAGTTCATGATTTATAGTGTAGGCTGGCCTGTGCTGTAGTTCTTGAACTGTACTATACCGACAGCATTTGTATTGTGTTTTGGCTGTGCTGCAACACGGTACTTATGTGTGTAATGTTTATGTATGTTTTTTTGCTTCTTTATGTCAATAAAGACTGCTTTTTCAATCCAATATCTGAAACCAATCAATGTTTATCTTTGATGGCAATAGAAGTGGTATGATATTTGCTGCTTTTGAAAGGCAATATCTGATATGTCCCCTATCTGGGAACCATATATTAAATGGCTTTTCAGAAAAGGTAGATGGGAGAAGAGCTTTCAGTACTTGTAGGACCGATGCTCATTTCCTATTCTAGCCTCCAAAAACAGATTCAGTTGCATTTTCCAGCGTGTTTTGGATGCGCCTTTGCAAATGTCTTACATCGACAAACTTATTTAGTACTATTTTGCAAATAGGGTTACATTGTTGCAACATTGTGTTCCCTAATTGCTTGATTTTTTAAATGCAACAATTGATAAAGACACCTGATAACTGCTCTGTGGAGTCTTATTTTGTGTCTACTTCTTATCTACATTTAATTCTCTACCTCTAATCAAGGCATTTTTAAATGCTGGGGGCTGCCAGGACGTGAGGCCTACCTAGACTTTAGATCTGAATTTGAATGTACTTGTGAACTAACTTAATTTCCTACTTCTAAATTCATTCCTAAATTCACTACTTACATGAATCCTGTAGTTGGGCATTTTGGGACTTCGTTTGTGGGCATTGTTTTGTGTCCAGACCAGCAGCAGGTGGTGTGCATTTGCTGGAAAGGCATCGAAGACCTCCGATATGCTGCATCTCCTGATGTGTGTCTCCCTCAAGTGTCTGTCAGCAAATGCCTGCTAGACACCCCATTCCAAGCTGATTGTGACATCACGGTACATGCATCATAGAACAGGCATGCTAGAACATGGGTCTTCAACCTGCGACCCTCCAGCTGCTGTGGAACTACACATCCCAGCATGCCCTGCCTCAGTTTTAGCATACCTTAATAGCAAAACTGTGGCAGGGCATGCTGGGATGTGTAGTTTCACAGCAGCTGGAGGGCCACAGGATGAAGACCCATGTGCTAGAGCCAAGCCGCAGGTACATTGAATGCTAGCAAGCTGAATGTTTAAATCCTTTTTGTTCCGCAGCATTCCAATGCGGAAGATTCCATGGAACCAGAGATTATTCCATTGAGAAGGACATGCTGCCTGGATGACTGCACTGTGCAAATTAAATCACGGAGCCAGTTGGCTTGTGGGTGGCTCTGGTGACTGGGTGGTTGGGTGGGCGGTGTGTCGGAGGTGGAGCACATGCAAATGAATGTGTATCATCCAGCTAGTGAGAGTGAAAACTCATGCAGGAGTGTGCCTGCTTGTCAGTGGGTTATGCACCTTGCCAGGCGTCAAATCTACATAGAGCAGCTGGAGGGGACAAGAGCAGGTTTGTAAAATATAGATAGAAGAGCATATATGCTGGGCATTCTCCATGATTGTGTCAGCTTATGTTTTGGTGCACTGCACTTTCCTCCACTAAGTTTTAGCTATTTTGGTTAAACGCAAGTGTAGTTGCTTCTCGCCCTTTTGTCTGTGATCTTGTATCGTGGTTGAAGAGTCTGCTGGAGGGATTGTTTTCTTCATTGGCGAGAGATTGAAGATATTCCAGGATGGAAGGCTTGGGAACACTATCCGTTTTTAAGTTGTGGAAGAGTTGAAAGACCGGATTGGACTACATTCTATAGTAAAGGATATCTTTGTATTTATTAATCCTCCCTTTATATGTGTCTGTCTTTCAATAAAGCTTCGGGCTTGTGATTCCCTCACCCTCTTACACTCCACACCCATAGCCTTATTAACTGTTGTATTATTGTATTGTTTAAATGTATAGTGCAGTTCATGATTTATAGTGTAGGCTGGCCTGTGCTGTAGTTCTTGAACTGTACTATACCGACAGCATTTGTATTGTGTTTTATCTGTGCTACAACACAGTACTTATGTGTGTAATGTTTATGTATGTTTTTTTTGCTTCTTTATGTCAATAAAGACTGCTCTTTCAATCCAATATCTGAAAACAATCAATGTTTATCTTTGATGGCAATAGAAGTGGTATGATATTTGCTGCTTTTGAAAGGCAATATCTGATATGTCCCCTATCTGGGAACCATATATTAAATGGCTTTTCAGAAAAGGGAGATGGTAGAAGAGCTTTCAGTACTTGTAGGACCGATGCACATTTCCTATTCTAGCCTCCAAAAACAGATTCAGTTGCATTTTCCAGCGTGTTTTGGATGCGCCTTTGCAAATGTCTTACATTGACAAACTTATTTAGTACTATTTTGCAAATAGGGTTACATTGTTGCAACATTGTGTTCCCTAATTGCTTGATTTTTTAAATGCAACAATTGATAAAGACACCTGATAACTGCTCTGTGTAGTCTTATTTTGTGTCTACTTTTTATCTACATTTAATTCTCTACCTCTAATCAAGGCATTTTTAAGTGCTGGGGGCTGCCAGGACGTGAGGCCTACCTAGACTTTAGATCAGAATTTGAATGTACTTGTGAACTAACTTAATTTCCTACTTCTAAATTCATTCCTAAATTCACTACTTACATGAATCCTGTAGTTGGGCATTTTGGGACTTCGATTGTGGGCATTGTTTTGTGTCCAGACCAGCAGCAGGTGGTGTGCATTTGCTGGAAAGGCATCGAAGACCTCCGATATGCTGCATCTCCTGATGTGTGTCTCCCTCAAGTGGCTGTCAGCAAATGCCTGCTAGACACCCCATTCCAAGCTGATTGTGACATCACGGTACATGCATCATAGAACAGGCATGCTAGAACATGGGACTTCAACCTGCGACCCTCCAGCTGCTGTGGAACTACACATCCCAGCATGCCCTGCCTCAGTTTTAGCATACCTTAATAGCAAAAATGTGGCAGGGCATGCTGGGATGTGTAGTTTCACAGCAGCTGGAGGGCCACAGGATGAAGACCAATGTGCTAAAGCCAAGCCGCAGGTACATTGAATGCTAGCAAGCTGAATATTTAAATCCTTTTTATTCCGCAGCATTCCAATGTGGAAGATTCCATGGAACCAGAGATCCTTCCATTGAGAAGGACATGCTGCCTGGATGACTACACTGTGCAAATTAAATCACGGAGCCAGTTGGTTTGTGGGTGGCTCTGGTCACTGGGTGGTTGGGTGGGTGGTGTGTCGGAGGTGGAGCACATGCAAATGATTGTGTATCATCCAGCTAGTGAGAGAGAAAACTCATGCAGGAGTGTGCCTGCTTGTCAGTGGGTTATGCACCTTTCCAGACGTCAAATCTACATGGAGCAGCTGGAGAGGACAAGAGCAGGTTTGCAAAATATAGACAGAAGAGCTCTCCAGCCTAGTTTGCTGTCTGTTTCCACTTCTCTTTTCTTGAGCCGCTCCCTTCTATGCCCTTGCGCACTATCCTGACTTCTCCCATCTGCTTACTTTGTGACTTCCAACGCACAATGCGAACTACAGGTAGTGCTGCAGGGCCCACACCCTTTTACTTGCCATACAGAGCAGCTCTGGAGCTGTTACAGTGCCCAGCTTCTGCAAGAAATCAGCTTGAATGCTTCAGGGGCTGGGGCATAGCCAACATGAGCCCCACACCGAAGGAGGGTGGAGGTGTTTAATGCGAACTAGGGGTCATCCAAGCGCCGCAAAAGGCCGCCATGCCCTGCACGCCCCTTTTCTCTTTTCATATGCAGACGAGGGTTGAAGCCAACTTTGACCCACTGCTTGGATGACATCACCATATGCAAATCCATCTGCTGCAGGCCTTCCCCCAGGAATGCTTGCACTAGTTGTTGCATGTGGTTTGTTGTTTGGGGGTGCTTCAGTATTAGGCAGCCTTCTGCCCTCCCATGTTCATCTGAAAATATGTGTTCTCCCTGCAGTTGTTGTCCCCAGATGAGAGTTCCCTTGTGCTGCCTCAGTTGAATCTTTTTTACTTGACAGAGATGTGCCTGAGCAGCGGCCCTCCCCAGCCCTATCCCAAATCATACTTATTTTGCATAGGAGATACCATGGTCATGAAGATTGTTCTCCCAGGGTGAGGTTCATTCATTGCATTCTGGGTATGCTGACCCCTGTGATTTCCCCAAATGTGGGAAACTTGACTGCATTATTTGTGGTAGTGGGGGACTGTGTTTGTGCTTTCCTCTGGTCAGCTCTGGTAAAAGTCAGATTTCTTTGTCTCAGATCTTCCTCTAGCCTTGTTCTTCTTTCGAGAGTTCCCTTGTGCTGCCTCAGTTGGATCTCCTTTACTTGACAGGGGGGTGCCCAAGCAGCGACCCTCCCCAGCTCTAGCCCAACTCCTACTTACCTGCCAGGTGAGATACTATGATCATGAAGGTGCTTCTCCCAGGGCAAGGCTCACCCATTGCACTCTGGGTGTGCTGCCCCTGTGATTTCCCCAAATGTGGGAAACTTGACTGCATAATTTGTGTTTCCACTGGTCGGCTTTCATATAATTCAGATCTCTTTGTCTCAGTTCTCTCTCCAGCCTAGTTTGCAGTCTGTTTCCACCTCTTTTTTTTTGAGCCCCTCCCTTCTATACCCTTGTGCACTATCCTGACTTCTCCTCCTGTCTGCTTACTTTGTGCCTTCCAATGCACAATGCAAACTACAGGTAGTGCTGCAGGGCCCACAAAATTTTACTTGCATTACAGAGCAGCTCTGGAGCTGTTACAGTGCCAAGCTGCTGCAAGAAATCAGCTTGAATGCTTCAGGGGCTGGGGCATTGCCAACATGAGCCCCACACCGAAGGAGGGTGGGGGTGTTTAATGCGAACAAAGGGTCATCCAAGCGCCGCAAAAGGCCGCCATTCCCTGCATACCCCTTTTCTCTTTTCATATGCAGATGAGGGTTCCAGCCAACTTTTGCCCACTGCTTGGATGACATCACTGTATGCAAATCCGTCTTCTGCAGACCTCCCCCCAGGAATGCTTGTACTAGTTGTTGCATTTGGTTTGTTGTTTGGGGGTGCTTCAGTATTAGGCAGCCTTCTGCCCTCCCATGTTCATCTGAAAATATGTGTTCTCCCTGCAGTTGTTGTCCCCAGATGAGAGTTCCCTTGTGCTGCCTCAGTTGAATCTCCTTTACTTGACAGAGATGTGCCTGAGCAGCGGCCCTCCCCAGCCCTATCCCAAATCATACTTATTTTGCATAGGAGATATCATGGTAATGAAGACTGTTATCCCAGGGTGAGGTTCATTCATTGCATTCTGGGTATGCTGACCACTGTGATTTCCCCAAATGTGGGAAACTCGACTTCATTATTTGTGGTAGTGGGGTACTGTGTTTGTGCTTTCCTCTGGTCAGCTCTGGTAAAAGTCAGATTTCTTTGTCTCAGATCTTCCTCTAGCCTTGTTCTTCTTTCGAGAGTTCCCTTGTGCTGACTCAGTTGGATCTCCTTCACTTGACAGGGAAGTGCCCGAGCAGCGACCCTACCCAGCTCTAGCCCAACTCCTACTTACCTGCCAGGTGAGATACTATGATCATGAAGGTGCTTCTCCCAGGGCAAGGCTCACCCATTGCACTCTGGGTGTGCTGCTCTTGCGATTTCCCCAAATGTAAGAAACTTGTCTGCATAATTTGTGTTTCCCCTGGTCGGCTCTCGTATAATTCAGATCTTTTTGTCTCAGGTCTCTCTCCAGCCTAGTTTGCTGTCTGTTTCCACTTCTCTTTTCTTGAGCCGCTCCCTTCTATGCCCTTGCGCACTATTATGACCTCTCCTGTCTGTTTACTTTGTGCCTTCCAACGTCAATGCAAACTACAGGTAGTGCTGCAGGGCCCTCACCCTTTTACATGCTTTACAGAGCAGCTCTGGAGCTGTTACAGTGCCCAGCTGCTGCAAGAAATCAGCTTGAATGCTTCAGGGGCTGGGGCATAGCCAACATGAGCCCCACACCGAAGGAGGGTGGAGGTGTTTAATGTGAATTAGGGGTCATCCAAGCGCCGCAAAAGGCCGCCATGCCCTGCACATCCCTTTTTTCTTTTCATATGCAGACGAGGGTTGAAGCCAACTTTGACCCACTGCTTGGATGACATCACCATATGCAAATCCATCTGCTGCAGGCCTTCCCCCAGGAATGCTTGCACTAGTTGTTGCATTTGGTTTGTTGTTTGGGGGTGCTTCAGTATTAGGCAGCCTTCTGCCCTCCCATGTTCATCTGAAAATATGTGTTCTCCCTCTTATACGACACCTGCAGCGCATTCATCATAAGTCAGTGACAAGTTCAAAAACTTTGGATGACAGCGGAAGCAGTCCACTGACCACTAAATACCTTCCTCTTGTAACCAAGCTCCTGCAAACCACACCACCAACTTCCTCAGTGTCAATTTCCTCCTTAGACAGGAGAGCCAATAGTCCTGCAGGCCATGTCACTGGCAAGTCTGACGAGTCCTCTCCTGCCTGGGATTCCTCCGATGCATCCTTGAGTGTAACGCCTACTGCTGCTGGCGCTGCTGTTGTTGCTGCTGGGAGTCGATCGTCATCCCAGAGGGGAAGTCGGAAGACCACTTGTACTACTTCCAGTAAGCAATTGACTGTCCAACAGTCCTTTGCGAGGAAGATGAAATATCACAGCAGTCATCCTGCTGCAAAGCGGATAACTCAGGTCTTGTCAGCCTGGGTGGTGAGAAACGTGGTTCCAGTATCCATCGTTAATTTAGAGGCAACTAGAGACTTGATTGAGGTACTGTGTCCCCGGTACCAAATACCCTCTAGGTTCCATTTCTCTAGGCAGGCGATACCGAAAATGTACACAGACCTCAGAAAAAGAGTCACCAGTGTCCTAAAAAATGCAGTTGTACCCAATGTCCACTTGTCTGTGGTTAAGTGGAGCAGGGCAGACTCAGGACTATATGACTGTGACAGCCCACTGGGTAGATGTATTGCCCCCCGCAGCAAGAACAGCAGCGGCGGCACCAGTAGCAGCATCTCGCAAATGCCAACTCGTTCCTAGGCAGGCTACGCTTTGTATCACCGCTTTCCATAAGAGGCACACAGCTGACAACCTCTTACGGAAACTGAGGAACATCATCGCAGAATGGCTTACCCCAATTGGACTCTCCTGGGGATTTGTGACATCGGACAACGCCACCAATATTGTGCGTGCATTACATCTGGGCAAATTCCAGCACGTCCCATGTTTTGCACATACATTTAATTTGGTGGTGCAGAATTATTTAAAAAACGACAGGGGCGTGCAAGAGATGCTGTCGGTGGCCCGAAGAATTGCGGGCCACTTTCTGCCTTCAGCAACCGCATGTCGAAGACTGGAGCACCACCAAACATTCCTGAACCTGTCCTGCCATCATCTGAAGCAAGAGGTGGTAACGAGGTGGAATTCAACCCTCTATATTCTTCAGAGGATGGAGGAGCAGCAAAAGGCCATTCAAGCCTATACATCTGCCCACGAAATAGGCAAAGGAGGGGGAATGCACCTGACTCAAGCGCAGTGGAGAATGATTTCAACGTTGTGCAAGGTTCTGCAACCCTTTGAACTTGCCACACGTGAAGTCAGTTCAGACACTGCCAGCCTGAGTCAGGTCATTTCCCTCATCAGGCTTTTGCAAAATAATGCTGGAGACATTGAAGGAGGAGCTAAAACAGAGCGATTCCACTAGGCATGTGGGACTTGTGGATGGAGCCCTTAATTCGCTTAACCAGGATTCAATCTGTTGAAATCAGAGCACTACATTTTGGCCACCGTGCTCGATCCTAGATTTAAAACCTACATTGTATCTCTCTTTCCGGCAGACACAAGTCTGCAGAGGTTCAAAGACCTGCTGGTGAGAAAATTGTCAAGTCAAGCGGAACGTGACCCGTCAACAGCTCCTCCTTCACATTCTCCCGCAACTGGGGGTGCGAGGAAAAGGCTAAGAATTCCGAGCCCACCCGCTGGCGGTGATGCAGGGCAGTCTGGAGTGAGTGCTGACATCTGGTCCGGACTGAAGGACCTGGCAACGATTACTGACATGTCGTCTACTGTCACTGCATATGATTCTGTCACCTTTGAAAGAATGGTGGAGAATTATATGAGTGACTGCATCCAGGTAGGCACGTCAGTATGTATACTGGCAGGAAAAAGAGGCAATTTGGAGGCCCTTGCACAAACTGGCTTTATTCTACCTAAGTTGCCCTGCCTCCAGTGTGTACTCCAAAAGAGTGTTTAGTGCAGCCGCTCACCTTGTCAGCAATCGGCGTACGAGGTTACTTCCAGAAAATGTGGAGAAGATGATGATCATCAAAATGAATTATAATCAATTCCTCCGTGGAGACATTCACCAGCAATTGCCTCCAGAAAGTACACAGGGATCTGAGATGGTGGATTCCAGTGGGGACGAATTAATAATCTGTGAGGAGGGGGATGTACACAGTGAAAGGGGTGAGGAATCGGAGGATGATGAGGTGGACATCTTGCCTCTGTAGAGCCAGTTTGTGCAAGGAGAGATTGATTGATTGATTGATTGATTGATTCTTTTTTGGTGGGGGCACAAACCAACCAGTCATTTCAGTCAGTCGTGTGGCAGACCCTGTCGCTGAAATGATGGGTTCATCAATGTTTTTCTTTTCAAACTAAGCCCCTGCAGTTTTCTGTAAGCATCTGCTTCGCTATTATGATCAACAAGTCACATGGGCAAACACTCAGGGCTGGAGGCGTAGATCTTAGGACCAGCTGCTACAAGCATGGCAGAGGTGTCACTATCACTGGTGACACCCAGAGAGGTGGCGAAGGAGATTGTAATGCAGTGCGCGCAGATAAGCAGCGCAATGGTAAAAAGGAGGCATGGTCTCATAGGTAGGGGCGTGGCCTGAATCACCATTTTGTTGCTCCGGGTATCCCGGGGGTTGGGGGCTGCACCCGGGGACTAGTGTGTGAGTGGTGCTGGCTCCTGCACAGTGACAGAAACTGGGTGTTGCACGTAATGTCACAGTGAAACACCCATATTCTGTCACTGAAGAAGAGCCGGCACTTTGGTGTCACCCCCCTTGGCGGGTGACACTCGGGTGTGTGCCGCAACCCTGTTGTGATGCCACTGACCCATGGGAAGCTTTACGTGGCTTACCCATGTGTTAGTAGCCCCAAGCATCTTTTGTGTTAGTCCCTGAAGAAAAACTTCAAATATTGTTTACAATTTTGTAATCAATGGGCCTAATTCAGTAAGGATTGCAAATTCTGCTAAGTAACAGAATTTGCAATCCTTTGGTTCGCATGCTGGGGCCACCCATAACAGGGCATGGCCACCCAGCATGCTGCCTCCCTTCTTGACCACGCTGAAATTGCAGTCTCAGTGCAGTTCAGCGTGATCATAAAAAATGGGTTAGCCTCCTGTTGGTGCAGACTGTACGTGTGCGCAGGAAGCCGCCACCATTTTTGTGATCGCAGCGGCTGCATGTGATGTCATGCAGCCGCTCTGACCACGCCTCCTGTTTCTCCGTTGCCGACCCCATTTTGTAGCCCTGCCCCTGCACCGCTCCATCTCCGACTTTGAAATGGATTGTTGCTGACCCCCCCCCCGCCGCACCGATTGACAGTCAGAGGTGATCGCATTATCTGCAGGGTGCCACAGAAAATGCAGGCGCATGCGTATGCTCTTAGCAATTTTTGCAGTTGGATTGCTTATTGCGATTACAATCCAACCAGAATCAGGCTCTATTACCTATCACAATGCACTGCAGGTAGTACAAAATGGGGTTAATATAGAAGAAAACCCCCCAGAGCTGTGCTCCTTAACTGTCTTTGGTGGCTGCCCAGTAATCAGTGTCCACGCCAGTGCGCACACGGCCCGCCCCCTACAGCCACGCTGGATCTCGGTATAGTGTGGGCACAGAAGCCCCTTACCTCCCTTTCATCAGCGGCCTCGTGATCCCGGAGGGCGGTGTGTGTGTGACTGACCTTAGGAAGAAACCGGAGCCTCCGCTGCAGTGACCCAGCAACCAGGGCACGGGAGTATACTGCGCCGCTGGGAGTGATGGAGCTGCAGTAAATATGTCTATTAGACCTAGCCTGCTGCAGCCCTTGTAGATTCTTATAAAAAAAGTTCTTCTTTTCTTGTCAAAATTAATAGCTAAGAATAGGCTGCCTGAGGCAGCCCCCTGTTAAGTGGCCTGCTACTGAAGGCACCAACTACAAACTGAGCTCCCTGTTCATGGAAGCGAGGTTATAGAGCAGGGGGCGCTGAGCATCTTGGGAACAGTCAAATCACCCTATCACCCCTGCCTTAGTCACTGACTATCTCCCAGTCACCCCGGCCTCAGTCACCCACTATCTCCCACTCATACATGCTTCAGTTACCCACTATCTCCCAGTCATCCCTGCCTCAGTCACCTACTGACACCAGTGCAGACATTTCTGCTGCGGCCTCTCCACTCTCCAGCGTGAACGTCCTGACGACTGAGGAAATCCGCTTCCCAGTTGAGGACTCCGGGAATGAACACTGCCGATATTGCTGGCAGATGACGTTCTACCCAACTGAGGATTTTTGATACTTCCAGCTTTGCTATGCAATTTCGAGTGCCGCCTTGATGATTTGTGTACACTACCGTGGTGGCGTTGTCCGATTGTACTTGAACAGGCCTGTTCTGTACTAGAGGCAGGGCCAGTGTCAATGAATTGAACACTGCCTGCAATTCCAGAATGTTTATTGGGAGGAGAGATTCCTCCCTGGTCCACCGATGGTGAAGGGTCGTCATCACGGCCATGACCTTGGTGAATTTCCGAGGTGCCGTGGCCAAACCAGAAGGCAGGACCTGAAATCCAAAAACTAACCAGGCACAACACTGCTTAGCTTCCAACATCAGATGAGATTGGACATATCCAGTGTGATGCGGCTGTAGATGATTTTTGCTGTTTCTAACTTCTACTTCTAACTACTGGTACATCAATGAATAAGTTTCAAAATAGAATGCATCAAGAGAACGGTGTTGGTAGTATAAAACTACCTACAGCACCTGGTATTCCCAGGTGGTCTCACATCCAAGAACAAACCAGGCCTAAGATCAGGTGATATTGGGCATATACAGTGTGGTGTGGCTGTAGATGAGCTTAGTGGTTTCTGTTAGAGTTCTTCTACTTCTAACTACTCGTACATAAATGAGTAAGCGGACGATTTATTAAACCTGGTGAAATGATAATTTGCATGGTGATAAAGTACCAGCCAATCAGCTCCTAATTGCCATGTCACAGACTGGGTTTGAAAAATGACAGTTAGGAGCTGACTGGCTGGTACTTTATCACCTTGCACTTTATCAGTTCACCAGGCTTAATAGATCTGCCCCAATGTTTCAAAATGGAATGCATCAAGAGAACGTTGTTAGTATTGTAAAAATACACACAGCTCCTGGTATTTCCTGGTGGTCTCCAATCCAAGTACTAAAACCAGGACCAACACTGCTCAGCTTCCATGATCAGGAGAGATTGGGCAAATCCAGTGTGCTGTGGCTGTAGATGAGCTGGTGGTTTTTATTACAGCTCTTCTACTTCTAACTTCTGGTACATAAAAGAATACATGTAAAAATTAAATGTACCAAGAAAATGGTGTTGGTAGTTTAAAAACACCTAAAGAATCTGATACTACCAAGCAGTCTCCCATCCATGTATTAACAAAGTCCAATACTGCTTTGCTTCAAAAATCAAATGAGATTGGGCATATCCAGTGTGGTGTGGCTTTAGATAAGCTTTGTGGTTTCTGTTAGAGCTCTTCTACTTCTAACTACTGGTACATTAATGAATATGTATAAGGTTGTAGTTTATCCAATATGCCTTTACTACCTTACCTTTCAACCCCCCCTCCCTCCCCTCTTCTCCTTATAGCTTCCTTAGTTCTCTCCTCCTCATGTGTGCGTTATTTGTTTTCTCATACGTCCTAGATGATGCTGGGGTCACATTAAGAACCATGGGGTATAGACGGGATCCGCAGGAGACATGGGCACTTTAAGACTTTCAAAGGGTGTGAACTGTCTCCTCCCTCTATGCCCCTCCTCTAGACTCCAGTTTTAGTATTGTGCGCAGTGATACTGGATGCACTACAGGGGAGCTCTACTGAGTTTCTCTGAAAAGACTTGTTAGTTTTTTTTATTTTCAGGGAGGCTGCTGGCAACAGTCTCCCTGCTTCGTGGGAATTAGGGGAGAGAAGTATGACCAACTTCTAGTGAGTTCAATGGCTCTGCTTCAGGCTGACAGGACACCATTAGCTCCTGAGGGTGCTGATCGCTGGGTACGCCTAGATGCACACTCCCGCAGCCTGCCGTCACCCCCTTACAGAGCCAGAAGACAGGTGAGTAGCAGAAGAACAGAAGACTTCTTCTCCAGTGATGGCATTCTGAGGTACCGAGCAGCGAGCGGAACGCTGCGCGCAATGCTCCCACACAAACATAGGCACTGCAGGGTGCAGGGCACGGGGGGGGGCACCCTGGGCAGCATAAATTCCTCACAAAAGGCTGGAAAAAGTGGACATTAGTGCCTGGGCACTGTCCTTACCCCGCTAGCGTAATTAATTATTTCTGAGCGGGACAGATACGCGCCATTACAGTAGCGGGGCTTCTTCCTCACCTCACCAGAACATCTTTAGAGCATTACAAGTCTATCACTATATAGTTTATTATTTCCCAGTCTGTGTACTTTTGGCGCTGGATTGTGAGCTGAAAAATCCTCTGTGTCCCTCTGACAGATTTACTGACGGTCTGTCCCCCATAAGCCGATGTGTCTGTGGGTACTTGGTACATGTGTGTCAACATGTCGGTGGCTGAATGTTTTTCCCAAGAGGAAACTATATTAGGAATGCAGACATATGATGGTGGCCCTGTTGGCACCACCAATAACTGACTGGGTAAAAGTTTCAGTAATATCAGAGTAAGGTTGGATAAATCTGTGTCCCAGACACAGACGTAGAGAATAGATGTGATGTTCATGGCTATGTTTCTTTTCCCTCAGGCCCCGCGGGGTCGCAAAAATGTTATTTTGCCCAGTTACTACACACTGATACTGACACGGATACTGATTCCTATGTCGACCATAATGTTTCCTGATTAGATCCAATATTGGCAAGGAGCATTCAGTACATGATTGTGGATATTAAGGACATATTAAAATCACTGAAGACCCTGCTGTTATTGACAAAGGGGTCTATATGTATGTATATATTGATATATAATGAAAGCTGATGTAACATTCCTCCATCTCTGTTTGAGAAAGTCTGGGCCAGCTCGACAAGATGGTTTCAAATCCCCAAAAGGATTCTGGTTGTTTATTCATTTCCCGCCGCGGACAGAATAAAGTGGGAGTCACCCCCTGTTCTGCACGGGGCCCTGTCACAAATCCAGTGGATCGTATGCAGGAAGCTACATTATTTCTAGTTATGTAACCAAGGGTACATTACTTATACCTGCCATTACATGTGCATGGGTGAGTAGTAGTATTCAAGAATTGGTCGAATACCTTGTCATCCGATATAGATACCTTGGAGAGATGGGATACTCCTTACGTTGTATCATATCAAGGACACTGCAGCATACTTACGTGAGACTGCAAGGGATATAGGACTCTTGAGTTCACGGGCCAATTTCATGGCAGTCTCGGATAGGAGGGCATTGTGGATTCACCAAGAGAATGCTGATGCTGACTCCAAGAAGAAAGGGAGTCTCTTCCCTATGAAGGTGAAGCGTTGTTTGGTGACTGCCTAGTTAATTTGATCTCGGCAGCTCCCGCAGGTAAGTCAACCTTCTTGCCCTATGTTCCCTCCCAACGGATGAAGACGCATCATTATCTGATGCAGTCATTTCGGCCCAATAGATATGCAAGAAGTTAAGATTCCCCTTTCTTTGCAGGTAGAGGAAGGAGAAGAGGGAAGAGGTCTGCATCCTCTTCAAGATCGCAGGAGCAGAGATCATCCTCTACTTCTGCCAAATCCACCGCATGACGCTGGGGCTCTCTTGCAGGAGCCCGCACCAGTGGGGGCACGTCTAAAACTCTTCAGTCAGTTCTGGATTCATTCGGACATGGACTCGTGTGTTTTACAAATAGTGTCCCAAGGGTACAAACTGGGGTTTCAAGACGTTCCCCCTCACCGATTGTTCAAATCGGCTTTAGTCAGCAGGGAGAAGGTTTTTATTCAAGCCTCTTCGTGGTCCCTAAGCCGGACAGCTCAGTCAGACCAATCTGAAATCTGAAATCCCTCAATTTCTACCTAAGGAAATTAAATTTCAAGATGGAATCTCTCAGTGCAGTGCTCTCCAGTCCGGAGGAAGGAGATTTCATGGTTTTGGTAGACATAAAGGATGCCTACTTACATGTTCCCATTTAGCCTCTGCCTCAAGCTACCTGAGGTTTGCAATTCAGTATTGTCATTACCAATTTCAGACATTGCCGTTTGGTCTGTCCACGGCTCTGAGGATTTTCACCAGGGTGATCGCAAGCAAGGAGTAACAATTATCCCGTACTTGGATGATCTTTTGATAAAGGCGAAATCCAGGGACCAGTTAGTGCAAAACATTGCACTCTCCCTGACAGTTCTTCAACAACATAGTTGGCTCCTAAACTTGCCAAAATCGCAGTTGGTCCCAATGACGCGGTTGTTGTTTTTGGGAGTGATACTGGACACAGAAGAGGTTTTCTTCCAGTGGAAAGGCTCTGGAGATCCAGAGTCTGGTCAAACAAATTCTGAAACCAGCAAGAGTGTTAATCCATCAATGCATTTGGTTGCTGGGTAAGATGGTTGCGGCCTACGAGCCCATTCAGTTTGGCTGGTTCCATGCCAGAGTGTTCCAGTTGGACCTGTTGGACAAGTGGTCCGGATCCCACCTACACACGCACCGGAGGATAATCCTGTCTTCCAAGACCAGAATCTCACTCCATTGGTGGCTGCACAGTTCTCACCTCCTAGAGGGGCGAAGGTTCGGGATCCAGGACTGGATCCTAGGGACCATGGATGCAACCCTCCGAGGCTGGGGAGCAGTCACACAGGGGGAAAACGTCCAAGGAAGATGGTCAAGTCGGGAAAGTTGTCTCCACATAAATGTTCTGGAGTTAAGGGCCATTTAATAACTGCAGACACAGTACGCACTGAGACGGGTGCCCAGCATCCTCTACGGACTAAGAGAAAAGGATTTACCGGTAGGTATTAAAATCCTATTTTCTCTAACGTCCTAGAGGATGCTGGGGACTCCGTAAGGACCATGGGGATAGACGGCTCCGCAGGAGACATGGGCACTTTAAGAAAGACTTTAGTTCTGGGTGTGCACTGGCTCCTCCCTCTATGCCCCTCCTCCATACCTCAGTTTGATACTGTGCCCAGTGGAGACTGGGTGCTTTTCAGGAGCTCTCCTGAGCTTTCTGACAGAAAGTATTTTGTTAGGTTTTTAATTTTCAGGGAGCACTGCTGGCAACAGACTCCCTGCATCGAGGGACTGAGGGGAGAGAAGCAGCCCTACTCTCCGAGTTGCAAGGTCCTGCTTCTTAAGCTACTGGACACCATTAGCTCCAAAGGGATTAGCTCCAAAGGGATTGGTACGCAGGATCTCACCCTCGCCGTCCGTCCCAGAGCTGCGCCGCCGTCCCCCTCGCAGAGCCGGAAGATAGAAGCCGGGTGAGTATGAGAAGAAAAGAAGACTTCAGAGGCGGCAGAGGACTTCATGATCTTCATTGAGGTAACGCACAGCACTGCAGCTGTGCGCCATTGCTCCCATACACCTCACATACTCCGGTCACTGTAAGGGTGCAGGGTGCAGGGGGGGGCGCCCTGGGCTGCAATATAAACCTCTTTTTGGCAGAAATATAACATATATACAGCTGGGCACTGTATATATGTATGAGCCCCCGCCAATTGTACAGTTTAAGCGGGACAGAAGCCCGCCGCCGAGGGGGCGGGGCTTCTCCCTCAGCACTCACCTGCTCCATTTTTTCTCCACAGCACCGCTGAGAGGAAGCTCCCCGGACTCTCCCCTGCTTATACCACGGTAGACAAGAGGGTTGAAAAGAGAGGGGGGGGCACATAATTTGGCGCAAATTACATACAGCAGCGCTACTGTGCAAACATTAAGTTACTGTGCTATTCCTGGGTTATATAGCGCTGGGGTATGTGCTGGCATACTCTCTCTCTGTCTCTCCAAAGGGCAGAGCCGGTCATAGGCATAGGCAAACTAGGCAATTGCCTAGGGCATTTGATATGCCTAGGGGCATCAGCAACTTCTGCTGATTAAAATGATATGTGGCATGCCTATATTCTGTGTGTAGCATTTCATATGCAGATACAGCCACAGTCTCACACAGTATATAGGCATGCTGCATATCATTTTAATCAGCAGAAGCTGCGTGTGCATCCTAACAACATAGCAATGCAAATAAGATGCATTTTAATAAAAAAAAGGTGCCCCAACGTTAGCATTGAGGCAAGATTTATGAGGACACATCTGTACCCAAGCAGAGGCAGAGGTCACAGTGTTAGTGGCAGTGTGAGTGCTGTGTGCATGTGAGTGGGTTGATTGTGCAGTAGTGTTCGGAATATGAGTAAGGAGCATTATGTGTGTCATGTAAAAATGCATTAATAATGTGCAACATATGTGTAAGGGGCACTATGTGTGTCATTATGTGTATAAGGGCATTAATAATGTGCGGCATATGTGTAAGGGACATTGGTGGTCATTCCGAGTTGTTCGCTCGGTAATTTTCTTCGCATCGCAGCGATTTTCCGCTAATTGCGCATGCGCAAGGGTGGTCATTCCGAGTTGTTCGCTCGGTAATTTTCTTCGCATCGCAGCGATTTTCCGCTAATTGCGCATGCGCAATGTTCGCTCTGCGACTGCGCAAAGTAAATTTGCTATGCAGTTAGGTATTTTACTCACGGCATTACGAGGTTTTTTCTTTGTTCTGCTGATCGTAGTGTGATTGACAGGAAGTGGGTGTTTTTGGGCGGAAACTGGCCGTTTTATGGGTGTGTGTGAAAAAACGCTGCCGTTTCTGGGTAAAACGTGGGAGTGTCTGAAGAAACGGGGGAGTGTCTGGGCGAACGCTGGGTGTGTTTGTGACGTCAAACCAGGAACGAAACTGACTGAACTGATCGCAGTTGTCGAGTAAGTCTGGAGCTACTCAGAAACTGCTGAGAAGTGTCTATTCGCAATTCTGCTAATCTTTCGTTCGCAATTTTGATAAGCTAAGATTCACTCCCAGTAGGCGGCGGCTTAGCGTGTGCAATACTGCTAAAAGCAGCTTGCGAGCTAACAACTCGGAATGAGGGCCATTTTGTGTAAAAGGGCATTAATAAAGGTTGTCATAATGTGTAAGACGCATTATGTTTATAAGGACATTAATGATGTGTCTCATATGTGTAAGGGGCATTACTGTGTGGAATTATGTGTATAAATGCATTACTAATGTGTGGCATTATGTGTATAAGGTGCTCTAATATGTAGCGTTGCGTATAGAAAGGGCATTTACTGTGTCGTCTAATGTGAATAAAGAGCAATAGGGTGTGGTGTAATGTAAATAAGGAGCAATTCAGTGTGATGTAATGTGAATAAGGAGCACTACTGTGAGAAGTAACGTTTATAAGGTAAAGTGATACTACTGTGGGATGTAATGTGAATTATGGACACTATCGCGTGATCAAATGTGAATAAAATTGCAGTACTGTGTGGCGGAATTTTAATTGGGGGTACTATTGTGTGGACATGCCCATTGCCAGCAAAAACACACCCCTTTTTGGACTGTGCGCCAAATGTGCGAACTGTTCCTGTTTAAAATATAGGGGGTACAAACACCAAAATAAGTACTGTTATGGGTGAGGGTTGATGGTGCTGGGAAAGAGGTGCAAGGTCAGAGGCGGAACCAGCGGTGGTGCTAGGGGGCACCAGGCAAAATCTTGCCTAGGGCATCATATTGGTTAGGGCCAGCTCTGCCAAAGGGCCTTGTGGGGGAAATGTCTTCAGTAAAAGCATTCCCTGTGTGTGTGGTGTGTCAGTACGCGTGTGTCGACATGTCTGAGGAAGAAGGCTATATTAGAGAGGAGCGGGAGCAAATGAATGTGGTGTCTCCGCCGACACCTGATTGGATGGATATGTGGAATGTTTTAAATGCTAGTGTAAACTCATTGCACAAAAGATTAGACAAGGCTGAAGCTTTGGGACAGTCAGGGTCTCAACCCATGCCTGATCCTATGTCGCAGGGACTGCTAGGGTCTCATAAGTGCCCACTATCCAGATTGTTGACACAGATACCGACACGGATTCTGACTCCAGTGTCGATTACGATGATGCAAAGTTACAGCCAAAATTGGCAAAATACATTTGATATATGATTATGGCAATAAAAGATGTTTTGCACATCACAGAGGAGCTCCCTATCCCTGACAAGAGGGTACATATGTACAAGGGAAAGAAGCCTGAGGTAACCTTTTCCCCTCACACGAGCTGAACGAGTTATGTGAAAAAGCTTGGGAATCTCCTGCAGATTTCCAAAAGGATTCTTATGGCGTATCCTTTCCCATCAACGGATAGGTTACGATGGGAATCCTCCCCTTGGGTGGACAAAGCATTAACACGCTTATCCAAGAAGTTAGCCCTCCCGTCCCAGGATACGGCTACCCTCAAAGAGTCTGCTGACCGCAAACAGGAGATTACCCTGAAGTCCATTTATACACATTCAGGTACCTTACTCAGACCGTCAATTGCGTCTGCCTTGGTGTGTATGTGTAGTGCTGTAGCGGCATGGACGGATACCCTAGATAAGGATACTATTTTATTGCCCCTGGGGCATATAAGAGATGCTGTCCTATATATGTGTGTATGCAAACTACAGGTGGTGCTGCATGGCTCACACCCTTTTACTTGTCTTGTAGAGCAACTCTGGAGCTGTTACTGGGTCCAGCTGCTGCAAGAAATCAGCTTGAATGCTTCAGGGGCTGGGGCATGGCCAACATGAGCCCCACACTGATGGGGGTGTATAAAGCGATCTAGGGGTCATCCAAGCGCAACCCCACAAAGGCCGCCATGCCCTGCGTGACCATTTTCTCTTTTTATATGCAGACGAGGGTTGCAGCCAACTATACCCATTGCTTGGATGACATCACCATATGCGAATCCATCTGCTGCAGGCCTTCCCCCAGGAATGCTTGCACTAGTTGTTGCATTTGGTTTGTTGTTTGGGGGGTGCTTCAGTATTAGGCAGCCTTCTGCCCTCACACATTCGTCTGAAAATGTGTTCTCCCTGCAGTTGTTGTCCCCAGATGAGAGTTCCCTTGTGCTGCCTCAGTTGAATCTCCTTTACTTGACGGAGGTGTGCCTGAGCAGCGGCCCTCCCCAGCCCTATCTCAAATCATACTTATTTTGCTTAGGTGATACCATGGTCATGAAGATTGTTTTCCCAGGGTGAGGTTCATTCATTGCATTCTGGGTATGCTGACCTCTGTGATTTCCCCAAATGTGGGAATCTCGACTGCATAATTTGTGGTAGGGGGGGGGACTGCATTTGTGCTTTCCCCTGGTTGGCTCTGGTATAATTTAGATCTCATTGTCTCAGGTCTCTCTCCAGCCTAGTTTGCTGTCTGTTTCCACTTCTCTTTTCTTGAGCCCCTCCCTTCTATGCCCTTGCGCACTATCCTGACTTCTCCCGTCTGCTTACTTTGTGCCTTCCAACGCACAATGCGAACTACAGGTGGTGTTGCAGGGCCCACACCATTTTATTTGCCTTACAGAGCAGCTCTGGAGCTGTTACAGTGCCCAGCTGCTGCAAGAAATCAGCTTGAATGCTTCAGGGGCTGGGGCATGGCCAACATGAGCCCCACACCAAAGGACGGTGGGGGGTGTTCAATGCGAACTAGGGGTCATCCAAGCGCCCCTTTTCTCTTTTCATATGCAGATGAGGGTTCCAGCCAACTTTGGCCCACTGCTTGGATGACATCACCGTATGCAAATCCGTCTGCTGCAGACCTTTCCCCAGGAATGCTTATACTAGTTGTTGCATATGGTTTGATGTTTGAGGGTGCTTCAGTATTAGGCAGCCTTCCGCCCTCTCATTTTCATCTGAAAAGATGTGGTCTCCCTGCAGTTGTTGTCCCCAGACAAGAGTTCCCTTGTGCTTCCTCAGTTGAATCTCCTTAACTTGACGGGGGTGTGCTCGAGCAGCCGCCCTCCACAGCCCTATCCCAACACATGCTTTTCTTGCGTATGAGATCTCTTGATCATGAAGATAGTTCTCACAGGGTGAGGTTCATCCATTACATTTTAAAGTAGGAAGGTACAAATTACATATTCAAATTACATATATGTGCTGGATTCAAATGTTTTCCCCCCTTCCTTTCTCAATTGTGCCCATCAGCAGCTATTCTAATGTTGCTGCCAATTGGTGTGACACATTCATTTCTTCTGTGGGGTACACTGGACTCCACAAGGATTCACATTGGGGTGTAGAGTAGGATCTTGATCTGAGGCACTAACAGGCTCAAAGCTTTTGACTGTTCCCAAGATGCTCAGCGCCCCCTGCTCTATAACCTCGCTTCCATGAACAGGGAGCTCAGTTTGTAGTTGGTGCCTTCAGTAGCAGGCCACTTAACAGGGGGCTGCCTCAGGCAGCCTATTCTTAGCTATTAATTTTGACAAGAAAAGAAGAACTTTTTTTTATAAGAATCTACAAGGGCTGCAGCAGGTTAGGTCTAATAGACATCTTTACTGCAGCTCCATCACTCCCAGCGGCGCAGTATACTCCCGTGCCCTGGTTGCTGGGTCACTGCAGCGGAGGCTCCGGTTTCTTCCTAAGGTCAGTCACACACACACCGCCCTCCGGGATCACGAGGCCGCTGATGAAAGGGAGGTAAGGGACTTCTGTGCCCACACTATACCGTGATCCAGCGTGGCTGTAGGGGGTGGGCCATGTGCGCACTGGCGTGGACACTGATTACTGGGCAGCCGCTCCACTAGCCACCAGGGACAGTTAAGGAGCACAGCTCTGGGGGGGGTTTCTCTTATATTAACCCCATTTTGTACTACCCGCAGTGCATTGTGATAGGTAATAGAGCCTGATTCAGGTTGGATTGCAATCGCAATAAGCAATCCAACTGCAAAAATTGCTAAGAGCATACGCATGCGCCTGCATTTTCTGCGGCACCCCGCAGATAATGCGATCGCTTCTGATTGTCAATCGGTGCTGGGGGGGGGGGGTCAGCAACAATCCATTTCCAAGTCGGAGATGGAGCGGTGCATGGGCAGGGCTACAAAATGGGGTCGGCAACGGAGAAACAGGAGGCGTGGTCAGAGCTGCTGCATGACATCACATGCAGCAGCTGCGATCACAAAAATGGTGGCGGCTTCCTGCGCACACATACAGTCTGCACCAACAGGAGGCTAACCCATTTTTTATGATCACGCTGAACTGCGCTGAGACTGCAATTTCAGCGTGGTCAAGAAGGGAGGCGGCATGCTGGGTGGCCCCAGCATGCGAACCAAAGGATTGCAAATTCTGTTACTTAGCAGAATTTGCAATCCTTACTGAATTAGGCCCATTGATTACAAAATGTATTTGTAAATATTTGAAGTTTTTCTTCAGGGACTAACACAAAAGATGCTTGGGGCTACTAACACATGGGTAAGCCACGTAAAGCTTCCCATGGGTCAGTGGCATCACAACGGGGTTGCGGCCCACACCCGAGTGTCACCCGCCAAGGGGGGTGACACCAAAGTGCCGGCTCCTCTTCAGTGACAGAATATGGGTGTTTCACTGTAACATTACGTGCAACACCCAGTTTCTGTCACTGTGCAGGAGCCAGCACCACTCACACACTAGTCCCCGGGTGCAGCACTCAACCCCCGGGATACCCGGAGCAACAAAATGGAGATTCAGGAAAACAGGCCACACCCCTACCTATGAGACCATGCCTCCTTTTTACCGTTGCGCTGCTTATCTGCGCGCACTGCATTACAATCTCCCTCGTTGCCTCTCTGGGTGTCACCAATGATAGTGACACCTTTGCCATGCTTGTAGCAGCTGGTCCTAAGATCTACGCCTCCAGCACTGAGTGTTTGCCCTTGTGACTTGTTGATCATCATAGCGAAGCAGATTCTTACAGAAAACTGCAGGGGCTTAGATTGAAAAGAAAAACATTGACGAACCCATCATTTCAGCAACAGGGTCTGCCACACGGCTGACTGA